>NC_133652.1:72142456-72455142 GCF_009905375.1 Apium graveolens | reverse complement strand
ATTTGCTTAGTGGTTATCTTGGCCAGTGCTTTGGCCTCAATCCACTAAGTGAAGTAGTCAACAGCGACCATGATGAACTTTCTTTGTCTCGATGCTACAAGAAAGGGCCTAATATGTCCATTCCCCACATCGCGAAAGGGATGGGGGAGCTAGTGGACATAGCCTCTCCGAGGGCTGTCGAACTACATGAGCGTGCATCTGGCATCTATCACACTTCTTCACATAAGCCTTAGCATCGGCTAACATTGTTGGACAGTAGAACCCCAGCCAGGTTATCTTATGAGCGAGGGCCCTGCTATCAAATATTGTTCGTAAATCCCTTCATGGGCTTCCTTCAGTCCCTCATCTGCCTCATGAGGTTTTAAGCACTTTAAATATGGGATTACGAAAGACCTCTTGTATGAAAAATATTTAATTAAAGAATACCTCAATGCTCTTACTGATAACTTACGTGCCTCCTAGGCATCTTTCGGAAGCCAACATGTCTCAAGGTGGTTCTTGATGGGGTCAATCCAGCAGCTATTCAAACCAATTGGTGCTATCAGGTTTATAGCATAAATTGTCGGGGTCTTCAGGACTTTAAAGTCGATACTTCTTGGGTAGTTTTTGATTTCAGATGAGGAAAACTTAGAAAGGGTGTCGGCCGTATTGTTCTCCTCCCTCGGAAAATGTTCTGCGTACCATTCATCAAATTGAGTCAATATTCCTTTCACGGCCCTTAGGTACTTGGCCATGACATCATCTTTGGCCTCAAACTCCCCAGTGACTTGGGAAACAAGGAGCCTGAAATCTCCACATATTTTAAGGCTACTGGCTCTCACATCCCTAGCTAACCCTAATCCGGCTTCAAAGCCTCATACTCCGCTTTGTTGTTCATAGTTGGGAAGTCTATCTTCAAATCATATTCGATCATGAACCTTTTAGGGCTTTGCAAGACTAGGCCTGCACCACTAGATTTTTCTTTGGACGCTCTGTCAAAATGGAGAACTCAATACTTCTTCAGAGATTGTATCTTCATCTTTCTCTTTCTCTCCTCCTTCTAGGCATACTATCTCTTGCCCCCCGACTTCTTGGTCGTTAATGGTGCATTCGACCATGAAGTCTACTAAGGCCTGAGCCTTGATGGCTGTTTGAGGCTTATACTTGATGTCAAATTCTCCTAACTCGGTCGCCCATTTGATGAGCCTTGCACTGGCCTTCGAGCTATGAAGGATGTTTCCCAATGGTTGGTCCGTCAAGGATGGCTTTAATCTTGTCGGGGTTGGCCTCGATTCCCCTGTTCGAGACCATGTGACCCAAAAATTTTCCAGACCCAAACACCAAAAGCACACTTGGCGGGGTTTAACATCATATTGTGGTACCTCAGCACTTTGAATGCCTCTATGAGGTGATTAATATGATCGGCCTTGGCTAGGATTTTGACTAAGATTTCATCAATATAGACCTCTATGGTCTTCCCAATTAGATGGGAAAATATCTCATTTACCAATCTTTGGTAAGTAGCTCATGCATTCTTAAGTCCAAAATCCATAACAAGATAAAAAAAGGGGTTAAGTATCACTTTGGTCACTGAAGTGAGTGGCATGTATCAAAAGGTTCACTATAGTAATCGGGGTATCAGTTGTACCACTATAGTGGCTAGTAATGATAGTCCGTCATAGTTGACCTGTTGACTTGACGGAAACAGTGACATGGGCCTATTACGTGTATTGTAACAGATAGTTTTAGGTTACGTGGCATTCATTCACTTGTAACGACTATATAGTATTGTAATTACAGACTTACAGTCTCTCTATATATATATTAGGGTTCTTGTTTTTTCCATAAATTGAGAAAAGAGTTTGTAGAATTCAATTATTTGTACATATAGCATCTCAACATGGCGATAATTGAAAGTCCTATAGACAAAAGCAGTGGTAGTTCTTCTCGCGATTCTGTTAAAAATTGGGAGCACAGAAGTTGTCATTGTGGGATAAGAGCTCGAATTTATACCTTTTGGTCTTTGAATAATCATGGGAGGCGTTTTTTACGTGTTCCAAACCGAAGGTAAAATTTTTGTTCAATTTATATACATCTAGCTATGTATGGGTTGGTTTTCATTAAGGAAATATTAAAAAAAATGAACTAATATTCTTCAATATAGGCGTCCGGAGGTTGTGAATTTTTCGAATGGTATGATGCAGACTTTACTGGAAGAGCTAAATCTGTGATTACGGAGTTGAATCATAGAAGAATATTTTTGGAGGAGAAGATGAGACTTATTGAAGAAGATCTTGGTAAAAAGACAGAGGAAAAGAGTGCTTTGCAATTTGAGAATAATGATTTTCTTGAGTTAACTGCTGCTAGTCAAGATCAAATGAAGAAGCTGTCAAAAAAGTTGAAGATATTAATGTTTGTGATTGTTGTATTGTTGGCTTTTCTCTTCTGTGAGACTACTTGAATGTAATGATTGTAGTGGATGTTATGTAAGGTTTATGGTTGTTAGATGTAATGAATGTAATTGAGTGTTTTTAACTTGTAATGATAAAGGCTCATCAGCTGAATTTTACCAAAAAATAGAGTAGACATAAATATATTGCTTGCAACAGACAGACAAAAGTTGATGATTTAGAACATTAAACAAAAGTCTAACAAAAGTACCAAAAGTTTCAACAACCATAACAAATGTTTCAACCACCGGAACTTAACAAAAGTATTACAATGGTCCACATAGCAGAAGCAAATTAGTTAGAACATAACATAAAAGTCTAAAACATAGAAAGCATAAACATAGTAGCTTCTAATCCTCCCCTAGAAAGACAGGTTCATCTTCAGAATTTTTGAAGTTGAATTTTCCTTTCATCAGCATCCTTGCACTCCTCCTTGGTGGTGCTTCAAATGTTGCAGAAGACTTTGAAGTCTGAGAAGAGGTTGTTGGTGCTTGAGATGTGGTTACAATACTTGCAGAAGTTCTTGACCCAACTGGCCTAAAAGGAGTGTGAGGGGGTATTGGTTCAAAGATAACAATATTACCCAGTGGACCTCTAACAGCATCTTCAAGGCCTCTTGACTGATTTCCCCTCAAGCACATATCCTTACCATCTTCACCGTTGTTTAAAACCAAAGGTAGTTTCTTTCTTGGCACTCTGAATGCTAGCTTGTCAACATGTTTCTCAGGTGCTTTTTCTGCAGGTCCAGGCCTCCTAAACATCAACTTATGTCTCCTTAATTATTTTCCCCTCTTTTGAGATTCCCCAACAATAATACTAGGCTTCCTTGACACTGAAGTTGATGATTGTTGTGTTTCTTCAATGACAGGTGCCTCCTTTCTTATAGCTTCATCTCTAACAGGTGGTCCCATGACAGGTTCTTCCCTCAAAGGGGGTTCCATGACTGGCTCTTCAAAAATTTGGTTTGTTTCTTCCCTTAAAGGTGGTTCCACAACAGGTGGTTGAGATTTACTGGGACATTTGTTCTTTCTATGCCCTTCACTACCACATACACTACAATGCATTACCCTCCTGTTACTAAATCTTTGGATACCCCCTACATTTTGACTTGCTTGACTTCTGGAACCCCCTTCCCAAGCTTCTCTCCTCCTCATTTTTTAGGCCTCCCTCTGAGCTTCTTGGGAATGTCTGGAGGAAGTACCTCCTCACATGATTGCATTGTCCAGAATTCCTCCTCTTTCATTGCTTGTATGGAGAAATTGTAACTAGCAAGGTATTTTTCCCTTTTGTAATAATCAGAGATATAATCAATAGGATTATGTCTTCTATCATGTATGCTAGCAATTGCATGTGCACAAGGAATACATGTGAGGTCATATACTCTGCAATCACAACACCTCTTGTCCAAACCCATAGTCACTGCCCTGGTACCCTGTTTGACTTGGTATTTCTTATCTCCATCCCATGCTACTGTCCACCCTCTATGTTCTACTCTTGGCAAAAGCAATTTCAGTGCATTTTCCAAACCCTTCTGTTGGTCACTAATGATTGTGATTCCATAGCCATTTCCAAGATCAAGGTCATCCTTTAATAATTCTGTGAACCATGTCCAACTCTCTGTGTTTTCACTTTCCACTATGGCATATGCAATTGGGAACATTTGATTGTTCCCATCACGGCCAACAGCTGATAAAAGTTGGCCTCCACAGACTGTTTTGAGGAAACAACCATCTAGCCCTATGACTGGTCTATATCCTGATTTTCATCCTTCCTTGAGTGCATGGTAGCATAAATAAAGCCTTCTGAATTTAGGTGGATCTGTTTCATTTAACCTGGTGGTTGAGATCTTCACTGTATTTCTAGGATTAATTTGCAACAATTCATGTCCAAAGTCCCTTAACCTAGAATATTATGCTTTCAAAGCATCATGAACTCCTTCTAATGCCATTCTCCTCACTCTGATTATTTTAATTCTGGAAACATCTATTTCCAAATCCTTTTTTATGGTCTCGGTCATCTCTTTTATCCTCCACTGTGGGTTCTGCCTCACTCTGTCTCCATTTATCTCACAGAGCTTCTTAACTGAAGCTAATTTGTTAGTGTAGGGTTTAGTACAGAGGTGTTGGGGATTAAGGGTCTTCAAGGTGCAATTCACGGAATCTTTGTCCTTACTACACCACATGTAGAAAGGACATTCAGCCTGACACGACACTTGACACCTGAGTTTATCACTAGTTATAAACTGTATACCTCTCCTATGTGTCAGCCCATACTGCCTAACCAAGTCCCTGAACTCTTGAATGTTCACAAATTTCTGTCCAACTTCCCAGTAAAATCCCTCTTCAGAAATGTTATGTGTGGTTTTAGGTCTTTTTTTCCTTTCGTGGGATTAGGAGGGCCAACATATCCAATCCTACAGTTTTCATCCTCACTACTAGAAGATTCAAACCTAAGAGAATTAGAATTAAAATCTGATTCATCACTGTTAATTATTGGAAGTTTAACCGGATTATTCAAGTTCTTCTTAAAGTCCTTCTTCTTAACTCTCATACTTTTCAGTTCTTCATCTTCATCACTATCAAGATATAAACTACCATTATCCGACTCATCGCTATTAGATTCACTTTCAGTTTCAGCATCATATTCAGGATCATCCTCACTAGATCCATTACCCTCATTTTCCAAATTACTCTCAGGTTGTTTGTTATTAAGTTCCGCAGGGGTTATAGGCATGTCAACCAGATTATCAAGCTCAAAATGGTCTACAAACAATGAGATTTTACCATATGGTTTGTGCAAATCTACCATTTCCCTTCTAATATCATCATCATATGATAGACTAACATCATTACTAAAACTAGACCCATCAGACTTAAAATAAACTAATGCAGAAGGATCGTAATCATATTTCACGGCAAAATCATCCAAATCACGGAACGAAAACACATCAGTATCAAGATTATGGAGGGTTTCTACTTTTCCCCCTATATAGCTAACATTTGGAAGAGAGGTCAAATCCCCATGGTGATGTAGATGAATAGTCATGAAAGAAGACATACTAAAACACAAATCACAACAAAACAAGTATTCCAAATTCAATCAAATAATACACAAAACATTCATGTTGAATCAAAATGAAATTAAAGTTCAATTAAAATTATTAATGTACAATATCGTCGAAATGAAATTAGGGTTTCATACCTCACAGTCGTGCTTCGTTTACATCAGTCGACCTTGGATTAAAATTCACCTCTTCAAGAAATTAGGGTTTTTCGCCCCTTCCCCAATTCGCTAATCAGCCGTGTTAAAATGAGGGATTTGACCCGATATTTTCATATATATCAGTATAAATCTATTAAACAAATATAATTTCCCTATTTTTTCAACAAATACAACTTCTGTTTGTCCATGTATGTCCACGTGTGTCCACGTATGCTTCCACGACGTAACCGTTACGTTTTCCGTCAAGTCAACAGGTCAACTATGACGGACTGTCATTACTATCCACTATAGTGGTACAACTGATACCCCAATTACTATAGTGAACCTTTTGATACATGCCACTTACTTCAGTGACCAAAGTGATACTTAACCCATAACAAAAGACACCAAAGCCAGTTATGAAAGATACCTTACGGGTGTCATCCTTGTGCATTTTAATATGATTGTAACAGCTGAAGTCATACATGAAACTGAGCATCTCATGCCCAGCAGTGGCATCGATTAGGGTGGCAATCCTTGATAGAGGGTAGCAGTCCTTCGGGCATGCATCGTTAAGGTCAGTGAAGTCGATGCACATCCTTCACTTTGCATTGGCTTTTTTGACTATACAGGGTTAGCCAACAATTCGGAAAATTAAACTTCCTCAATAAATCCAGATTCAAGGAGCTTCTCAACCTCCTGTGTTAGGTCCTAAAGTATCGTAGAAGGGGGTTGAATATGGTACTCACTAAATTAAAAAATTATTTCGAATCTTTTACGGATATAAAATTTAGTGTTCGGTTAGTGGTTACGTGTTCTTGAGGTGAATAGTATTTAGAACAATAAAATGATGAACATAAGATATTTGGGGAAGTATATATTCATATATAAATCCTCTGGGGTGTTGCTACACTCCGATAAATAAATTAACCGGCTACAATCCAAGAACAATTCTTGCTTCTACAAAGGTATTACAAATTAAATCCTATATATTGATCTAGCTTTTGTATTCCTAAGGATCTGATTACCGGAAAATGATTATAATGCCCCTATAGATATACAAGAGTTAAACCGGGCATTATAACATTCCTCCGGCGAGAAGTTAAACGGATATTCAAGGTGTTGAGCTTCTCTGTAAATCTCTTTGTTTCTTGTTTTCATCAACTCTTGTGAGAGAGAAGATGAACATAAAAATTACAATTGCATTGTTTTTTTAATCTGCTATTGTAGTGTAGGCTTATATTCAAAAATTAATTATGTGGTCATTTGTTTACCACATAAAACAAATGAATGAAATTAATGAATTTTGTTGCTGAGAGTTACTTGCGACTTGGAAGCTTAGGAGATTTTGCCTTAGTCATTTTTAGCATAACAAGTTACTTGTTACTAGAGGGAGAGATTTTCCTTAGCCAATTTCAACCCGATATGTTACTTGTTACTATAGGGAGAGATTTTCCATAGCCAATTTTAACCTTAATAAGTTACTTGTTACTAGAGGGAGACATTTGCCTTAGCCAAATTCAACCTAGCAACTTACTTGCGACCATAACCCCCTGTAGGAGTTACTTGCGACCCTCTTGCCCTTGTAGGAAGTTAGTTGCAAACAAGAATGCTAGTACAAGACTTACTTGCAACCTAGTATACCTAGAGGAGGGTTTTGCCTTAATAAAATCTCCTTTTATGAGTTACTTGCGACCCTGGAAGCTACGAGGAAGATTTTTACTTAGTTTCTTGGCATGAACTTGTTACTTGCGACCAAGACTTCCTAGTATAGCTAGGGAAGCCATTTTGCCTTAGAAAAATAATTAGTAAGAGATACTTGCGACCAAGGGGTGCATACATGCACTTAGACTTTTCTTTCTTCCCCTGTTTATTCCTCGAGGCTCGTACCAAGTCAAGATCAGTTCCTGTACTTAAATATTGAACTGTATTTCCAGGATATTGATTTTGACATCCAATACACTGATCAGGGTGACTCCTACTACAAGCTAGTGATCACTTTGACTTAGTTTCTGTAGATCGCTTTAACCCTTAAACTTTCCTGTCTTCAAGTCTTCTCTCTGAGTCTTCGTATAAAGCATATATCTACCGTATCTAGATGTGAATCCTTACTTAACAATATTCCCAATGATAATACTCAGATTCCTTTCATAAATCATTGTCGCCTAGTGTTAAGTGGCATTTATGTCCACTTAGAACATCCTATAAAGGCTTGAATTGGTATTTTGTACTCAAGTTATTTGTGTTTTTGATGTGTTTTGTAGTGTTTTTGAATTTCAGCCAGGTCGGGATCACAGAATCCTGTTTTTACTACAATTTTTATATGCTGGACTTCTGGATTAATTGGGCTGCTATATAAAGATAACTTAGAGACGTTTTTCAACAACAGAGCTTAAGGAGAAGACAGCGAGAAGACCTATAGCACAATTCAACCAAGGCGAAAAAGTTCTAGTTTATTCTTGTGATTCTTTGTTTTAAGTTATAATCTTGGATGCTCGTTTCTTGTTTTGTTCAACCTATATGCTCTTGTTTAATGTACTTTGATTATTATTCGTATTTATAAAGACCTAGTTTATTATACCATGCTTTCATCGGAACCCACGGTGATGATGAGTTCGGTTATGGCTAATCATTATCGTGGGGTTCTAACGGATTTACTTATGGATTTTAATAGTTAATATGTTTTGATACCTTCGTATATGGTGATTGTATGATATCCTAGTATTGGTTGTGCTTATTCGTCTTATGAGCGTCGCGAACTTATAAGATAGCGTGTTAATCTCTAATGAAGCGACAGTGAATTTAGAGGTTTAGAACTTGCCATGCTAGCATAAGTTCATGTATTTGATATGCATGATTCGTAGGTAATTTTAACCATCTTACTTGCCCTATGTAATCACGATAGATAACTTTCACATTAAACCGTTATGTTGTCAAATTCTATAGACATATAAAGTCTCAATATAATTGGTGTCTATTCAGCTTCTATCTCTTTTGTGGATGTCTGGTAGTAGGGTATTCGTGCAATGAAAGTTGGCGTTTACTAGTTTCGTGTTATCTGATTAATGTCATCATCATTGCATGCTAAGGTTAAGAACAAAAAAGTTATTCAATGAAGTAGTAATAAAGTTATAATCCCATATTTGTATTATATACGTAAATCAACCTTTTAATCTCTTAGTTAATATTCTTTAGCATAATCTCTTAGTTAATCTTAATAATAAACAAAACCAAATTGTTATCATATTAGCATTGAATAATAACCATACCATTGTTGCATAAGTACATTGATTGAAATTAACCTAAAAGAGTCTCCGTGGGAACAAACTAGAATTAATTATATAATACTTGTGAACGCTTATACTTGCGTGTAATATTAACGCGTGTTTTCATCCTAACACCTAGTGTAACTGGTCTGGTTCACAGATGACTAGCTTCGATTCAGGTCTTCGTATTATATCCTTGATTGTATTGTTAAGCTTGCAACAACTTCATCGCTTCGGAAACTGACTGTTAATAAACAAATGTACTTTCACTGGAATCCCTTCTGGTACTTTATACAATGTCTTCATTGCTACTACAATCTTGAATACTTCATTCATTGTTCTTCACTCACGCTTGAACATATAAATGAACTCCTTTCAGTGAGTATAACTTCAAGACTGCAGCTAAGTTCTTTAACCTCTGTCTTTACCATGTCTTCAATTCTTCAGATTCCTATGCTTCGAACACTGTATATCTCCAATCAGTGTCAATACACTGAAATCTTCTAGTAGCACTTATACACTGAATCCCCATCATTTATGAAACCCTGAAAGTCTTTAACCTTTATTCTTCACTGAGGCATGATCATATTAATGAACTTCTTTCAGTGACCTGTAAACAGACTTCAAGCCTTCTTCTAATCTTTTGATTCTTTGTATTTGCCTTGTCTTCATTTCTTCTGATTTCTTTTGTAGTCGTAGTATTATTAACCTGTCATGTTCTAGTGTTGTTCTCATGTTGAGTTATCACGTAACTATTCATACAGCTACACAGTCTCACCAACAATCTCCCCATATTTGATTGTTAAACCTAACAAATAAATTAAATAGAGAGGATAACTCAACTAATAACTTGGAAAAAGTAATGTACCAGGACTTGTAAATAATGTTACTGGTTTTCTGGATCAATTGCTACATTTCCAGTTTTCCTGAGTAACTGAAATGAAAGATGCTTGTTCCTCTAGAACTAAACTGATCTTCAAGTAGTTTCATCTTTATTTCCTCGGTTCTTTAAATCTCTGCCAGATAACACTTCTCAGTCTTGAAGTAATCATCAGCAGCTTCTTTGGTACAACCACATTTTCTGTTGAGAAGCACATATCTCTCTTGCTTCTCTCCTATGAGAATCAACTGCTTAAAGGAGATGACCTTCGTTTACTACCTCTCCCGTACAATGGGATCCACTAGATAAGAACTAATAGTACTCCCCTTTTAAAAAATAGCTTCTCCCCTTATGAAGAATAGTGATGAACCAATCTACTTCTTCCGATAATTTGTGGTGTACATATCATTTACCTTTTTCCTTATGCCTGCTATTTCTCCCCCTTAGTTGAGGAATCCTCCAAACTATTAGTTAAGCTTTTTTCACCTCCTTAGAGAAGGAATATATGTTGTTGTCTGAAGGAGTTCTCATATTTTACTTGGTTGGAAAAGAAATAGCAAGTCAGAGTCTGATAAACCGTGTCCCTTTAAATGATGCATAAATGGTTTCACCGTTGATCATCCTGTTAACCAATATTCCCAACTCCTTATACCTCCCAACTGTGAGATCACCAATTGTTAGCTCCCAAACTTGTTAGGTCCCGCAGTATTCTAATCCAATCTGTAAATGTTTGGGATGGAAAAATAATCCGATCCGACGGATACCCGATCTGAAACCCGAAATTTTGGATTTACCGAACCCGATTTTTTGGATTTGGATATGGATTTAATTTTTAAACCCGAAATTTTTTGGATTTGGGTTTGGATATTAGGTATACAAATCTGAATCTGAAACTCTATCCAAACTCGATCCGAACCCAAAATCCGAAAAAACACCCGAATTATTATTATATATATATTAATTTTAGACTTTTATATAATACATATTATAATACTATAATATATATATATTAATAATATACATTATACATATTATTATATAATTTTAAGAACATGTATTTTTATATTTATGTTAAAAATTAACTAATTATAAAGTTTAATTAGATATAATTTTAATCATTTAAACGGGTGATAAGGTTTATAAGATTAACAAAATATCTTTTAATAATAAATCTAAAAAATTGGGTATTGAGTTTATTTTTTAAATATTAGCTATAAATATAATAACACAATTAATGATGTGGTGTAATGGTTGAAGATGACAAGTTAAAACTCTTTCTCCACAAGTCGCGTGTTCGATCCCAAGCCCTTGCAATATCAATAATTATACAAATTTTTAGATTTCGGGTTCGGGTTTCGAGTTCGGGTATGAATATCCAATTCAAAAAATTTCGGGTTTCGGGTATACCCGAATCCGATCCGAAATCCGATGGATCAGGTTCGAGTATTCATTTTCGGGTATTTTTCGGGTTCGGGTCGGGTTCGGGTATGGATAAAATTTTCGGGTTTGGATATGGATTCTGTAATATCCGATCGGATCCGACCCGATTGCCATCCCTAGTAAATATTAGGTCCCTAAGAGTTAAATTCCAATCAAAAACAGATCTGAGACCCGAAGTATTAAGAGCCATGTTTAGGGATAGAGAATGGGATATGGTGTTTCTCTTTCTTCCTCACTGTGAGTGTGTGATTCTGTTTCGTATACCTCACAAGTGTTTCACTCTTCACTCCGCTCGTGTTTACACTCATTTTCACAAGTGTAACACTTCTCTCATAGCTCCAAAATCTAGTTGTACCTACAAGGAAAATCACCTTAGTCATCCTTAAGAAGGTCAAAGGTGGTGCAATGGGAGTTCGCAAATCCCCATCCTTGTTAGACTCTTCAAATGAATCTGAGTCATAATCTACAAATTACTAGTTTCCCTTTTAGGGTTCCAGATTTGAACTCTGGGAAGGTAAACAATGATCCAAAGAATTTAGCATAAAGATCAAAGTTCCCTTCTAATGTTTGTGAAGACATTTCCTTGTGACTCATCAGGTAAATCTGAATAATTGTCAACAAGTTGCCGATCTGCACCTATGTCAGATCCACTATCCGCGGATGCATCCAGGGGATTTAATCCTGAAGAGGTAGACACTGACCACTGACATATGGATATTGAATCAGTATCCTCTCTTAACACGTGTAAAGGCAATCGGTCCATTAAAGAACCTTGAACAATCGAATGTGACCATAAAATGGTCGAAACTTTTGTTTCTGTCAACTCTCCTTTGTGTGTGTAACATATCCTCGTGTATCAAGAATTGTTTATGTTTGAGGTGGTGACACTACATCGGATACCCTGGCCGACAGGAGAATTTCAATAGACGCGCCCTACTGAGAGGATGAATCTAGTAACTGTTTCTGTGACTTTTCAGCCATTACATCTTTTTGAGAAAATATATGGGGGCAAGCAGTTGCCTCGATTTTAATATTACTCATCTTTGTAGGAGACGGAGCTGTTGGGTTGACTTCAGAACCTTCCTTATGTGGTGCATTAAGGCACTTTCTCCCTCACGCTCATTCATACTTCATTTTAATGGTAAGAGAGTGTTGGATGGTTCTGTTTCTGTGTTTGTCTTTACATTCTGGGATAGAAGTTGTGGGTTTTCAATCTCATGACTATCAAATGAAAGAAGGCCATTGGAGGCTGAACCTATATCACATAACATATGGAAATATAGAGATTAAATACACTTAAGATATATAATGAATGAGAATTATGCATTTAATCTTTTGAGAGAAATGATGTATAATAGTGATTTCAAAAGATATTACTGAAATAAGCAATCACCACTGCAAAAAGAAGTTTGATTTTTCTCTTAAAATTGTTCAAGTGCACGAGTCTATTTTTATGCATAAGAAGATAAATAATCATGTCTTTTAATATGAAAAAGACACAGACTCGTGACCTAGCAGTATTAAGAAGAGAAAGAAAGATTTTGTCTTTTGATATGAAGGAGTTTTTGTAAAAGCATTAATCAATTAGGGTAAAGTCTAAGCAATTCTCATTCATGTCAAAAGCTCCATAATCTATCTTTATAAAATTATAATTAACAACATTTTTTATTGATAAATAATCTTAATAAAAATGACTATGCTGCTAATTTCAAATTATAATGAATCTTTCAGATATAACAAAGCATATAAATCCATTAGAACTTAAAATCTCACAATTATCTGCAACAAAATATTAACAATATATCATTGACCAATACTTGTCAAGTATTTTAAATATCAATAATTATTTTGCACTTGATTTTAATATATCGTAAATCATGAAACTAATTTGACATGGAATTATCTAACATCATAATTCAAATATATTATTATAAGATATCAATGAATTAAATACCAAATATCTATTAAATAGACATTAGCATTCAATTTCTTATACTATACAGTTGTTAACTCCTAACAACTGTTATATCTCAAACAATATTGGTTCGATAAATAAGGCAACATTAACCAACATTGTCTTGTTTGCAAACTTAGAAAGTTATTCTAAGTTCCATATACTTTGATCCATTGAGTAAGACATTTATTATCAAAGTGTTAAGGAATTTGCAAATAAGTATAAAAATTATTCTAAGTTGATAACATATGATTATTTCTAATAAAGCATCAAACACTATAACCATAGTTGTACTTTAAGAAGATTTTTACACTTTTTATATTAGTATAAGTGACTGGCGATAAGTATTAATTACTTAAAGGAGTTCTAAGTAATACCAAAAATAATAATACTTCACAATTAGTTCATAGTTAAACTCTTAAGTAAATATCATTAACTGATATAAGTAAAAAATTAGCATACAACTAATCATGCTACAATCATGATTCTGATTTCAGTGAATTCTTGTGATGTGAACATTACTAAATTCACTAAAACCAAAATCTCATAATTAACTTATAACACATAAGTTACAATCAATATACTAGATATCAATTATTGACAGATTTAGCTATAATCAATCATGATGCTTATTTATTTTAAGTTAGTTTGAATTATAGAGCAAATAAAATCATTGAATTGATTCAATTTCCATAATCCAAACTACCCCAAAAAAATATTAAATAAATAAATACTAAATATCTATGAGTTAGATACTAGCACTTAAATATTTATAATTAACCTTGAATAATCACCAATAGGATATATGACTTAAATACATGGCAATCACTCTCTGGATAATTAGTAATTTTAGAAATACTTTCCAAGCATATAAAATATTGAGAGTTTTATACACATATCTTAGAAAATACTTCAACTTTCAATATTATTGATTTTAGAAATATGCATTGATTATTTAGCAAAAATAAATAAATAAATAAATAAATAAATATGCATTGATTACTTAGAACAAAAATTCTAAATAATATCACTAATACTAAAAGTATCACAATTATTTGTACAAGATATAAATAACTATGCTGCATATTATTTTAATATAATTTAAATTATGGGACTGATATGAAATGTAATTATCTAACATCATAATTTAAATCAATTAAAATAATATTCAAACTTAATGCTATAATACTTAACTACCACAAATATATATGACATTGTAATCATGATAATCAAGATAGTAGCACTAAGTACGAGGTACTGGATTACTAATAAGTTCACAAGTCCTTTAAATATTGAAGATTTAATAATTGTGAACTTATATAAAGAATTCCTTATAAATGGGATTTTCAACTAATATGCAATAAATGAAATCCCACACTTACAAACCAATCTTGAAAATTAACTTTGACAAGTGATTTAGTAAATGTTTTTGCAAGTAACTCTTTGACACTAAAGACATGCTCTCGAAAGAAATGATACCTGGTGTGAAGGTGCCTTGTCATAGAGTGTTCCACAGAGTTGTTGGATATGAAGTTGTTCCTTATCATAATAAGAAATCAATCTTCTTCCATAAAGTTGACAACTTCCCGAGATAGTTCTCCTGTCACTTAAGTTGACAGCTTCAGAGATGCTTCTCCTGTCTTTCTTACAACCTGCGTAATCTATAGTTATATAGCCAAACATGTTAACCATATTATCTTTAGGATACTATAACCCAAAAGTTGGTAGTTCCTTAAGATATCTAATAATCCTGTTACTAGCAATAAGATTGGATTCTCTAGGATTATCTTTACATGTTGTCTATTAGCATTTAATTAAAAGAGTGAGCTTGTCATACCTCTATAGCTTTTCATTATACCTGAGTTGTTCTGATCAAGCTTTAGTGGTTTCTGTTGGTAAGTAGTCTTGGCATGTTCAGAGTCTTCCAAATTTTTAAATCTTCAGAAGATCCTTAACTTACTTGTACTGCCATCATTCTTTTGGTTTACTTGAGCTTCTAAAAGAAATATTCTTTTGGCATGCTTGTAGTAATTCGAAATAGAATTGCAACATTTTCAACATGTTCCTTCATACCTAATCTGCAATTATTTAGCAAATAATCTTGCACAAGTTTTTGTTAGTAGACCAACATCTAACATTATCATTATATCACTACACATATATAACTTTATGTTTATGCCTAGTGATAAGAGAGTTATTAATATGATGACTCTACTAATTCATATTTAACTGTAACTTCAATTAGAGTGCCATACCATGTCCTTGACGATTTCTTTAGTAGTATACTAGTTCATACCAACCTGAAGTGAGCTTGTGAAGAAGAGATATACATAGTCCAATTGATCTGCCACTGCAAATTCCATGAACTGCGGTGCATTGACTTCCTCTTTTGACTCACCAACCAGGAGTGCACTTGTATACATCTACAAAAGTCCAATTCCAAGTTCGAATATGCATCAGGTGCCTGATATGTCATAATATCCTCAAGTCTCGTCATCGGTGCTTTCTGTCAGATACTTCTTCCTAATAATAACCTAGCATCTAGTTTGACCTTGTCCCTCGTAACAATGTCATTGTCATCCAGTTTTGAATTCTGGTTATCCTTGAACCAATTACAATATTGTCATTTGGTTTGGATACCAGCTTCCCTATAATATGTTTGCTAACTGATTGAGTTTATCTTGCTTTGCAGTCACCTAATCAATCTGGATCTATCAGAGCTTTTATAACTTTCTTAGGTTTTTCTTCAGATAAAAAACTAGAGAAATAATCATTCATGCTCAGTAGCCCTACTAATCATTACTCCACCATCTGGATCACTTAAGAACTAGTGTGGCGCCCTCCAAACCCGGGTCAGAAGTTTGGGGTCCACACACACACCATATTTATAACTTGCTTATAATAATAAAGATAATAATAATAATATGCAGTGACCCTACTTACCAACTACCACGGATCGCAACAGGTTTAAGTATGCACACAAGCCAAACACACTAATATATTACATACCGATCAAATCCCAACCATTCAAACTCAAACTGAGTATTAAACATTATTACAAACTTTTACAAACTTAAATTATTCCAAAAGAAGCCTACTAGCTCAGCTTCCTCAACCTGAACCCCTAGCTCTCGCGCTGGACTGGGGATCCTCGCTACCAACTGGTTCCTTTTTAACTAGAAAGGATATAAACAACATCGCACAAATGAGCTAACTAGCTACCTAACTAGCTCAGCAAGTCACAATGATAAAACTGAGAATAATGATCATCAGGTAAATATGGTTATGATATCAAGTGAACAATGGATTATGACTTAGAATTGGATATTATACTTTTATTTTAAAAACCAAGGTTAGGCTGCTGATCAGTCACGCACTAACCCCGAGCAAAGCACACAGCATTGCTCTAACTACTGGATCCAAGGCACATATTGGCCTAACTTGACCATTATATGGTTTGACCATGAATTTTGTTCACAAGTTTATAAAAAATAATCCAATTCTAACATAATAACAGAATAAGCAATAATAAATAATAAACATAATCATTAACAACATTGGATGTTCCATAATGAAATGGTTTCAGTGTTCATAAGGATTAATATGGCATTTTCAAAGCTTAGCTGTTGGGTGATGAAAGAATTGGATAACAAAGGAATCAGTGTTTCAAGGTTTCAAGGATTTTGCCTTTCAAAGCATAGGATACAATGGTTTGAGTGTGTGGGTAATTCGATTCAGTGTTCGGTATATAGTTTGTATGTATTTGTGGAGTAGTATCATATATTTGTGGTTCGTGTTTGGGTATACAACAATCAATGGTCTAGAAAGAATCAGGTTTACGGCTCAAGATCAAAACTGGAATCAGGGTTTAGGTTTTAGTGCTTCAAAGCACTTGCAATATCAACAAGACTACCAAGTACTACAATATCTCGAGAAAGTTCAGAACACTTGCCTGGTATTAGCTTACTACACTGCACTCGCTTCCAGTCTCAACCGTCTTACTCCTCAACTACCTGTTTCCCTTTCCTACGTCTTGCCTCTTCTGCTCACATATTATAAGCATCTATCATTATTCAACTTATATGATTCTATTCAACACATACTTCTATCTACCCTTCGTTCACCCAAATCCGATTAACGGATTGAAAGTTACGCAATAAACAAGTACACATCGAATATACAGACCGACAGTCAACCAACAAGTCACATATAACACATAATATGTCACATAATCACTGACATATCATTTATAAAGAAGTTCCGGGTCATAAATAGGCTTTCTGGTAATTAAAATGATTTTTAAAACATTTTTCAGAATTAAAACGGGTCATTGGATCAATTTTGAAGTAATAAACAGGGTTCGGTTGGCCAATTCTGGCTCCGAAACAATTTTATAATAATCATCGAGCCTTGGAAATAATTTAGAATAATATTTTAAAGCTCGAAACTATTTTTCGGAATTTTTAAATCATTTTTAAATAATTAAATCTAATTAAATAATTAATTAAAATCAATTAATAATTAATTAAATTAATTAATCAATTAATTTTCGAATTAATTGACCAATTAATCAATTAAAATTTAACTGAAATTAATTAACTAATTAATTCAGATTTATTTTTAAATTAAAAATAATTTTCGGAATTAAAATAATAATTTTTTTAGAATTTTAAGAAATTAAAAATGAACTTTTATAATAAAAATAAATAGGAAATATGATTTTCAAATAAATTGTAAACAGGAATCCTAAATTTGCAAGTTTTGAAAACCTGGGGGACCAAATTGTATCGTTTTCGAAACTACAGGTACTAAATTGTAATTTTTCAGGGGGTCGCCGGAAAATAATCGGGGGTGGCCGGAGAACTCGCCTCCGGCATCCTCCCACCACCACCACCTCCAGATTTACTCTACACAACACCAGGAACTTGTTCATGCAATCAAATCATTCAAATAACCCCAGACTTGGCCGAAAATTAGCCAAGAACATCGCCGGTTTCCGGCGAACATCGGAAATTTTAAAAACACAACTTCCTTTGATTCAGACATCCTCTGTTAACGAGCTATATACCAATCGATTGCAAATTTCATAAGGAACAGAACCCACAATAAATCAATAGCTAATAACCCCTAAATCAAAAACCCCCAAATTTCAATTGAAAACATTCATACGGGTTATAAACCCTAATTTTAAAATTCGAAAATCAAACTCAAATTTGAACATGTTATTGAACTCCAAATCAGACGTATAATATATCAAAATCATCAGGAAAACAAGCTCTACAACATGAAATTATCAAATCATACAAACAATCATCCGAACAAAAATTCATGTTTTTAATAAAATTAATTTGAAAATAAATAAAAATATAGAAAATAAACCTTGATTTCTGCAGTAAAATGAAGCTCAGAATCTGATAGAACACTTCAAATCCTTTGGATTGAGTACTCAAGCTTTGAAAACAGAGATCGGTAACGCCTTCGTTTTGCTGTTTGATTCTTAGAACAGTTTATGAAATTAGGGTTTTTCTCTGAAAATTATATAATTATCTGTCTGCAAATGATTTTCATACGAAATAAAATACGGGAAAAAGGCTATATATATTTACGGAAAATTAGTATCCCGTTGGATCATTCCGGATATAAAACGGTACGTTTATTTATAAAAACTGATCCAATCGGTATCGGTTTTCGGGATAATTATCCAAATCAGTACAATTTGTACTGCGGTCTTGGTCTCAGCGCCTGGTTACACGTATTACGAGGTGATAATTGTGATAGTTTAATAAAAAGCTCTCGTTTATCGAAAATACGATTTTATTGATTTACCGTAACGAATATTGTATCGAAAATGTTACGCCGGGACCCGCGCAGGACAAACCGTACGCCGGATCGAAAAAGTCAAAACATGGAAAATGCTCGGAATATTACAATTAGGTTAGGAAGGAGTTCTTGGAAGAGTTTCGGGTTCCAAAAACGTAACAACGGGTGACGTCGGTTGGTTCCCGTTTTTATAAAATAGATTTTAAATACCCGGAAAAAGATTTTATAAATTTCATATGATTCTTATAAATTCATAAATCAACATAAAAATAATTAGGAAGATATGACAATTATCTATATTTTATTTTGGACATATAAAAATTAAAATACTCAATTAATATTATTTTTGAATATCCAAATACAGATAACACTTAACAATTAATTCATAGAATAGATACTGAACACATATAACAATTATTTAATAGCAAAATAATTACACGATATATCCCGGATATTACATCCTTCCCCCCTTAAAAGGATTATGTCCTCAGAATCTCCTAAGAAAACAAGTGAGGGTACTTTTCTCTCATATCACTTTCTAACTCTCAGGTTGACTCTTCAACCTTTGGGTTTCTCCACAATACTCTTACTAACTTTACCACTTTATTTCTCAATATTTTCTCTCTTTCTTCTAGAATCTCTATCGGACTCTCTACATATGATAAATCTGCCTGAAGCTCTATTGACTCATATTTTATTACATGCCTGGAGTCTGGATTGTACTTCTTAAGCATTGATACGTGAAAAATATGGTGAATGTGCTCCATGTGCGGTGGTAACGCCAACTCGTAAGCTACTTTGTCAACGCGCTTTAGGATCTCAAAAGGTCCGACATATCTTGGACTTAGCTTCCCTTTCTTTCCAAACCTCGTTAGTCCTTTCCATGGTGATACTTTCAGTAATACCAAGCTTCCTTCTTCAAATTCCATGTCTTTCCTTGACTGGTCTGCATACTTCCTCTGACGATCTTGTGCGGCTATTAATCTCTTCTGGATAATTTCAACAATTTCCTTTGTCTGCTGTACCAATTCAGGTCCAAGTATTTTGCGTTCTCCTACTTCATCCCAATACACTGGAGATCTACATTTACGTCCATAAAGGGCTTCATAGGGTGGCATCCCAATGCTGGCGTGATAACTGTTGTTATAAGCAAACTCTACCAGAGGTAAATGCTCATCCCAACTTCCTTTGAAATCAATAGCACAAACACGTAACATGTCCTCGATTATCTGGATCGTTCTTTCACTTTCGCCGTCATTCTGGGGATGATAGGCCGTACTCATATTCAATCTTGTTCCCAAACATTCTTGAAAACTTTTCCAAAATCTTGAATTAAATCTTGGATCTCGATCAGATACGATAGACACAGGAACTCCATGACGAACTACAAATTCCTTTAGGTACATATGGACCAACTTGTCGAGCGAAAATCTTTCATTTATAGGCAGAAAATGAGCTGACTTGGTAAGTCTATCCACTATAACCCAAATGGCAACATTTTTAGCCCTTATCCTTGGTAATCCAACTATAAAATCCATGACAATATGTTCCCACTTCCACTCTGGAATCTCCAATGGCTGTAGCAATCCGCTTGGTCTCTGATGCTCTGCTTTAACTCTCTGACAGGTATAACATTTGCTAACCCATTCCGCAATTTTCCTTTTCATATCTGGCCACCAATAATTTTCCTTTAAATCCCTGTACATTTTGGTACTCCTCGGATAGATGGAATATCTTGAACTATGCGCTTCTTGTAAAATTTCATTCTTCAGCTCCGTTACTGGTGGAATCCAAATTCTGGAAGAAAACCTCAGAATACCTTGATCATCCTTTTGTGTGCATAATTCTTCACCTACCAAACGATTTATATCCTGATCCATTACATCTTCCTGAGCTTTCTTTATTTTCTCCAACAACTCCGGCTGGAATGTCATACTGTACACTTTTGCTTCCTCAGGCTTGCAAATTCTAATCTCCAATTCCAATTTCTGAAATTCCTTATATATCTCTTCAGGTACTGATAACTCATTTAATCTTTCCTTCCGACTCAATGCGTCTGCTACAATGTTCGCTTTACCGGGATAATAATTAATCGAGCAATCATAATCTTTGATCAACTCTAACCATCTCCTTTGCCTCATATTAAGTTCCTTCTGGGTAAATATATACTTCAAAATTTTGTGATTCGTATAAATCTCACACTTCTCTCCATAAAGGTAATGTCTCCAAATCTTTAAAGCAAATACTATGGCTGCTAACTCCAAATCATGTGTAGGATACTTCTGTTCGTGTGGTTTCAATTGCCATGACGCATACGCAATCACCTTGTCGTGCTGCATTAGAACACATCCTAATCCTTTGTGAGAAGCATCGCTATAAATTACGAAATTCCCTTGATCGTCTGGAAGTGACAAAATAGGTGCCGTGATAAATCTTCGCTTCAATTCTTGAAAACTTTCTTCACACTTGTCATTCCATATAAACTTTTCATTCTTTCGTGTAAGCTTTGTCAATGCTGTTGCAATCCTTGAGAAATCCTGGATGAATCGTCGGTAATATCCCGCCAATCCCAAGAAACTTCTTACCTCGGTGGGTGTTCTCGGTCTCTCCCAATTTGTAATTGCTTCGATCTTTGCTGGGTCCACTTTGATCCCTTCATTACTGACTATGTATCCTAAGAACTGAACCTCCTGTAACCAAAACTCACACTTCGAGAATTTAGCATATAACTTCTTTTTCCTTAAAATCTCCAAAGATGTTCTCAAATGTTCCGCATGATCCTCTTCCCTCTTTGAATAAATTAAAATATCGTCTATAAACACAATAACGAACGTATCCAAATACTCCTTAAAAATTATGTTCATCAGGTCCATAAAGGCTGCCGGGGCATTGGTCAATCCAAAAGACATTACTAAAAATTCATAATGTCCATACCTTGTTCGAAAAGCTGTCTTTGGTATATCTTCTGGCTTGATCTTCAGTTGATGATATCCCGATCTTAAATCAATTTTGGAGAAGTACTTGGCTCCCTTCAATTGGTCAAACAAATCGTCAATTCTAGGTAACGGATACTTGTTCTTGATTGTAAGTTTATTGAGCTCCCTGTAGTCGATGCATAGTCTCATGCTTCCATCTTTCTTCTTGACAAATAATACCGGTGCTCCCCACGGGGACACACTGGGTCTGATTACTCCTTTCTCTAACAGCTCTTGCAATTGCTTCGCTAACTCTTTCATCTCAATGGGCGCCATTCTATACGGGGCCTTGGATACTGGTTCGGTTCCAGGTGCTAAGTCGATCGCAAATTCAATCTCTCTATCTGGAGGAAGTCCTGGTAATTCGTCGGGAAACACGTCTGAAAATTCATTCACTACTGAATATCTTCAAGTTTTGCTGGCTCCTGACTTCTGTCCATCACATATGCTACGAAATGCTCGCATCCTTGCCGTAATAACTTCTTAGCTTGAATCATTGTTAAGAACTTCTTTACTTGCTTCTGTCCCTTGAACGTTACTATCCTTTCGTCTGGCATTTGTACCATTACCTTCTTATTTCGATAATCTATCTGGGCATCATGCTTAGATAACCAATCCATCCCTAATATAACATCAAATTCTCCTAACTTAAATGGTATCAAATCTACACAAAACTTACTACCAGAGATCTCAATCTCACAATTCCCACAAACTTGGTTAACAGTTACACGTTCTTGATTTGCTAATTTCACAGTCATTATTTCATTTAAATACTCAACTGGGCAATTTAACTTACTAACAAAATCTTGTAAAACAAACGATCGAGTTGCTCCCGAATCTATTAACACTTTGGCACATAAAGAATTCACATTAAGCGTACCTGCTACGACATCCGTATCCTGGATAGTATCCTTCACAGACATGTCAAAAACTCTAGCCCTTGGAGTCTCATTCACTGTTGGGGTAGATCCCATAATCCTCAATGCATTACTGACTGGGGTTGGTGTCTTGCAATCCCTGGCCATATGTCCTGGCTTTCCATATTTGAAACATGTAAATCCAATGGCTAGAACCTTTATTGCTGGATTCCGGATAGGCTTATCCTTATTTGCTGGCTGATTTCGGCACTCCCTCGAATAGTGCCCTTTCTGGTTACATTTGAAACATACCATATTTAACTTATTACAAACTCCTCCATGCTTCTTTCCACATACTTGACAATCCGGAAAAGTTAGTCTCAACGGATTTGGCTGATTCGCATTAACTGGACGGTTGCCCTGGCCTCCGTTGCCTGCATTTTGTCTCTTGAAATTAAAATTTCTTCCTGGCTGAAACTTGCCCTTCTTAAAATTTGGAAACTTCCCTGGTTGTGACTGACCTTCATTCCCTTCAAATTTTCTTTTCTTGCTTTCCTTCTCCTTCTGTGACATCTCACTCTCTGTCTCCGCGATCATGGCCTTCTGTACCAATCCTGCATAAGTCTCCAACTCAAAAATAGCTACCTTCCCTCTGATCCATGGCTTCAAACCTTGTTGAAATCTCTTAGCTTTCTTCCTGTCAGTATCCACATACGACGGCACATACCATGACAATTCCTCAAACTTACTCTCATAATCTGCCACCGACATGTTCCCTTGCTTTAATTCTAAAAACTTCAGCTCCATCTGATCCTGGACAAACTGAGGAAAATACTTTTCTAAAAACAATTCCTTAAACCTCTCCCAAGTAATAGCATATGTACCTTTCAATGTCTTCACCATCTCCCACCAATAGGTGGCCTCATTCTTCAAATAGTAACTTGCAAACTCAACCTTCTTCTCCTCTTTCACTTTTACCAAGGCGAATGCCTTCTCTATTTCCTTTAACCACACATTTGCTTCAATCGGCTCTAAGGAACCCTTGAATTCTGGTGGGTTTACTGCCTGAAAAGTTTTGAAGGTTACCTGGGGATTGGTCTGCCTTTATTGTTGTTGTGTCAGGAGAACTGTTTGTTGTGCCAAGATTTGAAGAATCTGGGCTATTGCTGGGTCTATGGGTCCTGGGTTCACATTCGGGTTTGTATCATCTTGGTTGTTATTGTTGTTGTTGTTGGTTTCTTCATTTTGGGTGTTGGTGCGGGTATTTCTTCTGGGAGGCATTTTCTGTAAAGAATCAAACAACTTATTTAGCTTTTGAATCAAATCTTTTGTATAAAAGAAAAGTTTTGTAAAACATAAATATCTCTTTTTGAAAATAGTTGTAACTAAGTAAATTGCATGCTTCTTTACAGAATATAAACAGTTATGGAAAATAGGGTACATGGTATCACAGGGAATAACTGGTGCAATAAATAAAGTAAAGTAAAACAGGTGCAATAAAGTAAATGACAGTGCTGGAAAGGAAAAGGTACTGATATATATAGATCAAAAGTTTAGGGTAGTACAAGTGTAAAGACGCTTCGAAAGTAAAAGTAAAAGGGTACAACAACCTACTCACTAGTCAGCATAGCTAGTCTATAAATACAACTCAAAAGTCTACTGATACACACTACACACTACTATACATACTATACAACCATAACAACACTGCTCAGCATCTCCATCTCTGAATCTCTGACTCATGACAAGTCTGGACCTCCAATCTCCTCAAGCTCCTCTAGAACCCACTTAGCCCACTCCACTAAGAAATTAGGGGTGATGTCCTCATGCGTAGCCTCAGCAATCCTCACAGCAGCTGCTCTGCGAAATACCTAGAGCCTCTCTCTAAGTCGCCTCTCACCACTCCCAACCTCTCTAGTACGCATGATATGTAGTAACTCCTGAATCTGTCCCTGAAGGAATCGTTGCTCCATAAGGCAAGCCTCAAACTGATGATATGGAACATGATAGGAAGAGAACTGGAAAGGTACTCTTGTAGCTGAATGACCAGTAAAACCCGAATCAGCAGGTGGGGGTCCTCTGACGGGTGGCCTCATGCCTGGGGGTAGAATAGCCTGCAGTGGTAGGGGCTGCAACACTGGTGGAGGTAGAATAACCAATGCTGGTGGAATAACAGGACGTGGATCCGATGCTGGTACTCCAACTGAAGGCTCTCAGTGATCAGCTGATACGGGAATAAAAGAGTCGGCCATCGCTACTATCTGAAATCATATCGCAATATAAGAATCTCGAACCATGACGTGAATTATACTAATACCGGTTATATCGAAGCACTCAATCTCTCGACGTTCTATCTCTCTATTCCTTACTTCTAATCCTAACCCTCTACCCATTCCCATCAACCTAGGCTTGTGTCAGTGACTTATAACATGTAGCTCTGATACCAAACCTGTGGCGCCCTCCAAACCCGGGTCAGAAGTTTGGGGTCCACACACACACCTTATTTATAACCTGCTTATAATAATAATAAAGATAATAATAATATGCAGTGACCCTACTTACCAACTACCACGGATCGTAACAGGTTTAAGTATGCACACAAGCCAAACACACTAATATATTACATACGGATCAAATCCCAAGCATTCAAACTCAAACTGAGTATTAAACATTAATACAAACTTTTACAAACTTAAATTATTCCAAAAGAAGCCTACTAGCTCAGCTTCCTCAACCTGAACCCCTAGCTCTCGCGCTGGACTGAGGATCCTCGCTACCAGCTGGTTCCTTTTTAACTGGAAAGAATATAAACAATATCGCACAAATGAGCTAACTAGCTCAGCAAGTCACAATGATAAAAGTGAGAATAATGATCATCAGGTAAATATGGTTATGATATGAAGTGAACAATGCTTATGACTTAGAATTGGATATTATACTTTTATTTTAAAAACCAAGGTTAGGCTGTTGATCAGTCACGCACTAACCCCGAGCAAAGCACACAGCATTGCTCTAACTACTAGATCCAAGGCACATATTGGCCTAACTTGACCATTATATGGTCTGACCACGAATTCGGTCAACAATTTTATAAAAATAGTCCAATTCTAACATAATAACAGAATAAGCAATAATAAACAATAAACAGAATTATTAACAACATTGGATGTTCCATAATGAAATGGTTTCAGTGTTCATAAGGATTAATATGACATTTTCAAAGCTTAGCTGTTGGGTAATGAAAGAATTGGATAACAAAGGAACCAGTGTTTCAAGGTTTCAAGGATTTTGCCTTTCAAAGCATAGGATACAATGGTTTGAGTGTGTGGGTAATTCGATTCAGTGTTTGGTATTTAGTTTGTATGTATTTGTGGAGTAGTATCATATATTTGTGGTTCGTGTTTGGGTATACAATAATCAATGGTCTAGAAAGAATCAGGTTTACGGCTCAAGATAAAAACTGGAATCAGGGTTTAGGTTTCAGTGCTTCAAAGCACTTGCAATATCAACAAGACTACCAAGTACTACAATATCTCGAGAAAGTTCAGAACACTTGCCTGGTATTAGCTTACTACACTGCACTCGCTTCCAGTCTCAACCGTCTTACTCCTCAACTACCTGTTTCCCTTTCCTACGTCTTGCCTCTTCTGCTCACATATCATAAGCATCTATCATTATTCAACTTATATGATTCTATTCAACACATACTTCTATCTACCCTTCATTCACCCAAATCCGATTAACGGATTGAAAGTTACGCAATAAACAAGTACACATTGAATATACAGACCGATAGTCAACCAACAAGTCACATATAACACATAATACATTACATAATCAATGACATATCATTTATAAAGAAGTTTTGGGTCATAAATAGGCTTTCTGGTAATTAAAATGATTTTTAAAACATTTTTCGGAATTAAAACGGGTCGTTGGATCAATTTTGAAGTAATAAACAGGGTTCGGTTGGCCAATTCTGTCTCCGAAACAATTTTATAATAATCATCGAGCCTTGGAAATAATTTAGAATAATATTTTAAAGCTCGAAACTATTTTTTGGAATTTTTAAATCATTTTTAAATAATTAAATCTAATTAAATAATTAATTAAAATCAATTAATAATTAATTAAATCAACTAATCAATTAATTTTTGAATTAATTGACCAATTAATCAATTAAAATTTAACTGAAATTAATTAACTAATTAATTCATATTTATTTTTGAATTAAAAATAATTTTCAAAATTAAAATAATAATTTTTTTAGAATATTCAGAAATTAAAAATGACTTTTTATAATAAAAATAAATAGGAAATATGATTTTTAAATAAATTGTAAACATGAATCCTAAATTTGCAAGTTTTGGAAACCTAGGGGACCAAACTGTATCATTTTCGAAACTACAGGTACTAAACTGTAATTTTTCAGGGGGTCGCCGGAAAATAATCGGGGGTGGCCGGAGAACTCGCCTTCGGCATCCTCCCACCACCACCACCTCCAGATTTACTCTACACAACACCAGGAACTTGTTCATGCAATCAAATCATTCAAATAACCCCAGACTTGGCCGGAAATTAGCCAAGAACATCGCTGGTTTCCGACGAACATCATAAATTTTAAAAACACAACTCCCTTTGATTCAGAAATCCTCTGTTAATGAGCTATATACCAATCGATTGCAAATTTCATAAGGAATACAACCCACTATAAATCAACAGCTAATAACCCCTAAATCAAAAACCCCCCAAATTTCAATTGAAAACATTCATACGGGTTATAAACACTAATTTTAAAATTCGAAAATCAAACTCAAATTTGAACATGTTAGTGAACTCCAAATCAGACGTATAATATATCAAAATCATCAGAAAAACAAGCTCTACAACATGAAATCATCAAATCATACAAACAATCATCCGAACAAAAATTCATGTTTTTTATAAAATTAATTCGAAAATAAATAAAAATATAGAAAATAAACCTTGATTTCTGCAGTAAAAAGAAGCTCAGAATCTCATAGAACACTTCAAATCCTTTGGATTGAGTACTCGAGCTTTGAAAACAGAGATCGGTAACGCCTTAGTTTTGTTGTTTGATTCTTAGAACAGTTTATGAAATTAGGGTTTTTCTCTGAAAATTATATAATTATTTGTCTGCAAATGATTTTGATACGAAATAAAATACGGGAAAAAGGCTATTTATATTTACGGAAAATTAGTATCCCGTTGGATCATTCCGGATATAAAACGGTATGTTTATTTATAAAAACTGATCCAATCGGTGTCGGTTTTCGGGATAATTATCCAAATCAGTACAATTTGTACTGCGGTCTTGGTCTCAGCGCCTGGTTACACGTATTACGAGGTGATAATTGTGATAGTTTAATAAAAAGCTCTCGTTTATCGAAAATACGATTTTATTGATTTACCGTAACGAATATTGTATCGAAAATGTTACGCCGGGACCCGCGCAGGACAAACCGTACGCCGGATCGAAAAAGTCAAAATATGGAAAATGCTCGGAATATTACAATTAGGTTAGGAAGGAGTTCTTAGAAGAGTTTCGGGTTCCAAAAACATAACAACGGGTGACGTCGGTTGGTTCCCGTTTTTATAAAATAGATTTTAAATACCCGGAAAAAGATTTTATAAATTTCAAATGATTATTATAAATTCATAAATCAACATAAAAACAATTAGGAAGATATGACAATTATCTATATTTTATTTTGGACATATAAAAATTAAAATACTCAATTAATATTATTTTTGAATATCCAAATACAGATAACACTTAATAATTAATTCACAGAATAGATATTGAACACATATAATAATTATTTAATAGCAAAATAATTACACGATATATCCCGGATATTACAACTAGACTCTTGGAATAATATTGACATCAAACCATTTGTCTCAGCAGATATGTTCTTTAGTGTCCTCTGATTTTCAATGTGGTGTTGTGTTAGACTAGTTGATCTTTCTATTGCTCCCCCTAAGTTGTTGCTGGGATTTCCTGAAAATCCTTGTCCTTGATGGCTAGCTTCATTGAAATAATGAGTTGTGTTATACACTACCATTCCACTGCTTGGACATGAATCATCAATACCATTAATTTCTCCTGTAACAGCTTGGAGCATGGAGTTGTTGAATTATGCATTTAGACTTTCAATCATCTTCTGTTGATCAACCACAAATGCCCTATAGGTTGTAGACTCCACTGAGTAGCCATAAAAAATATCCTTACTAGTCTTAGCTGCAAATGCCAAGATCTTCAAACAACTCAAAATATTTCATTGATTGCTTCTATAGAACATTCTCTCCAAACACTTTCAGGTTATCCAGTGTTTGCTCCTATTGGCCATTAACTCATTAGTGGTTTTCATGTATACATCATGATTAAAGCTTGATCTTACTTGTTGTAAACTATTTTGACTGTTCCAGCTCTTTGGTATTTAGAAAGTCTTGATTAGCTTGATATTTCCCTTGTAGCTTTAATCAAGTTCTGGTTCTTTCTTTGTACCACTCCATTCTGACACGGAGTTTCTAGAGCTCAATATATCTCAAAATATTCTTGATATTACAGATATTCATCAGAACTGCTTTTTGAATTCAGTCATGTTATCTGGCCATAAGATCATTTCTGTTACAGTTGCTTCCAGCTTGATCTTCTAATATGATCAATCAAAATCTGTGATGTTGTAATAACCCTAATTTTTGGAATTTTTGAAACCCTTATGAATAGTGATTTTGCCGATTATGCTGAATAAGAAAACTTTTCATACCACACTATGTAGGGGTTCTTTTATTGATCTTCTGAGATATTATTAGTACTCTATGTGGTATATAAGTGTATGTAAAGATCGTCAGAATCCAAATCCGAACACTTTGATTTTTCTCGAAAATCCACCAGATACCGAAGGAATTGAGTATAAGGTAACATGGTTAAAGGGATTTAAATTCAAGGATTATAAGAGAGGATCATTAAAGGATTATAATATATTGAGAAAGATTTAGGGGAACCCAAGTAATAAGATCCCGGATGTGATCCCTCAAACAACGAAAGAGAACAGAGTTAAGCGAACCGTAAAACAAATAAACGACCAAGGGACAAGCACATACAAGTAGAATGGGAAGGAAGCTTCCAAGAAAAGCTAAAACAAGTGGTTAAAAGAGAAGGTGACATCATCAAACCTTAAGGGAAAGACATGTGGCTTGGAGGTGAGGTCATCCAAGTGATGTCATCACTTTATCAAAGCAATCTCCACCAAGTATTCATTTCACAAACACCAAAATCAAAAGCAACCAAAACAAACTCATTTCTCTTCTTCCCCCATCTATTGCTCTCGGCTTTTCCATGAAAAGCAAAGGAAAAATTTCAAAAATCAAGCTACACACCTTCATAATTCAAGAGGTTTGTTTCTTTAGCTTCCATAATTCATAACTTAGATGAGCCATAAGTTTAAGCTCAAGATTCCATGTTTATCATAGCTAATCAATTCATCAAAGTTCTTGGTGAATAGTGTTTTTCAAGAACTTGAAATTTTGTTCTTGAGTTTTTGTTTAGATTAAGCTTTGGTAAGGACTTTCAAGGGTGATTCCAAGCTCCTTAGTTACTTTTACTCACCAAGGAAGGTATAATCTCATACCCTAGCCCTACTTTTATATATTTAGAGTTTTTGTGTTTGGAATGGTTCATGAGAAGCTTGATTATTGTGTATTTAGAGATGTGTTGGTTTTGTGATGTGTTTGGAGTTGTAAATCTTGTTGATTAGTTAAAGAACTTAGGTAAGCTTTTAGTTCATGATTGGGAAGTAGTGTAAATTGGAAATATTGAGTTGTTGGGGCTGTTGTAGCATTGTATGTATGAAGTTTGGTTGTATGGTTGAATTGTGGTTGATTGGTGGTTGATTTGGAGTAGGATAAAAATTGGTAATCGCGTAAACATAGCCGTCGTAATGTCCGATTATCCTAGACTGTTTTTGTTCATAACATCAGGACCCGAGAACTCACTTTTTTGACCATTGCCATTATTAGATAGTTCATGTTACGAGCTTCGTTTTGATATGTGGTACGCTTGAATCCGATGTGCGATTTAGGATAAATGGCCGTTTTAAGTAACGGCATTTCGCGAACGAACCATTTCCCCTCGCCTTACTTTGAAACCTTCGTTAAGGACCTTAAATGACTAATTGGGATATAAACAATTATGTTAAGTGTATTAGGCAGTTGGTAGGGTACTCATGAAAGAATCGCCTTAAAACCCTTAATGGTTAATTTATTAAAAATGGTGGAGCCGAGGGTACTCGAGCGACTTAAGTGAATCATTAAGCGCAAAAGCGAGCGTTAGAGTCTAGTTGGTTAAAGTGTAGATTCTTAAGCGACTTTGGTTTAATTCCGGCTTATGTTGTTGTTCATAGGTTACCGGACCCACTCTAAGCTTAAGTCTACCCCGGAGCACTCAGGCAAGTTTTCTACCCGTTATACTGTTGTTGTGATGTATATACGTATATGCATTATCTTGTGATAAGTGCATGATTGTTATTAGCAAATCTTGCGATATATTGGAGCATGTTGATATGGTATATATGCATGCTTGTTTCATAATCTTGATATCTAATTGTTGATTCAAATGCTTATAGTTGCATAATACCTATGCTAGAGATAAGCAGTAGTTGCGTATACCCTTAGTATAGGCGACCCAAAGGTGAACATATTTCTAAACCGGGAGTCGATGTTCCCGAGTATATGATATACATATATATATATAAATAGTTTCCAAAACTATTAATCGAATAAGGTTTATTCGATAACTTTATTTTATTTAATGAATATTATTTTTAATATTCATTCGAGGACTTATGACTCCGCTTATTTTATCTAATGAATATTACTTTGAATATTCATTCGAGGACTTATGACTCTGTTTATTCTATTTAATGAATATTATTTTGAATATTCATTCGAGGACTTATGACTCCAATTATTTACTAAATAATATTCTTTATTTTATTAAAGAATAATGTTTCGATAATCAAACTTATTTTCGATTATTCAAATAAAGATAGTACTTTCGTATAAGTATATCTTTGGTTATTTAATATTCATTTCACGTATGAGTTTTAAAACTTCTACTTCAATTCTTTATATAGAGATTATCCTTATGGGAATATTATTTAAATAATAATATTCAGATATTTTCTAATATATCGGGACTGATTTATGTCATTAAATCAGCATTACTCCAAACATTCTTAAAAGTGTTTTCGAGTCTTCAAAATGATTTTAAAAGTTAGAGCGGATCCCAAAACTCATTTTTATATTTAAGATCTTCCTTTCGAAGGGGATTTAAATTCTCTCTCAAAACCTGAGGGATCCGGCTCAGTGGTGTATTTTACATTCACAACGAGGTTGCTTTTTTGAGAAAACATCTTGATTACTTGCCCATCGTTCGGGAAGTAAGTTCATCTATTTGAATCGGCATAAGCAACATGGGCTCAGTGGGCATCCATGAAAGTGTAAGTGGCTCAGTGAGAGTCCATCAAATGCGTAAGTGGCTGAGTGGCAGTCCAGCATAAGGTCCTATTGCGGCCAGGGTGATGACCAGTGGGGAATTCGTCCATCTACTAGTAGAAAAGGTTACTTATTGGTATCTTTGCCTGATCAGCAAGATATCAGGTTTATGCCAAGGTTTTCTCCTTTCTAAATTCATTGGATATTACAACTCTGTTTATAATTTTCATAACAGAGGTTTTCAAGGAGTGTATGAAATGTATTTATATATAGGTGTGTATATATATATCAGGACTTAATGAAGTATCTCGTAACTTCATTATTTATAATGATATTTCAAAGATTGCATCTATTCAAGTCTTATCTTGTAGTCTCATCAGTGTGATGAACTTTTGAAACTGATTATAACTTGAACGGTGGTAGTTCAAGTAGTATTTGGAAAAGATATAAGTATATTGGAGTATCTTGTAACTTCATCTTTTAAACTTATATCTAGTAAATGATTATCTTATGCATGTTAAAGATTTTCAGAAAAACGTTGAGACAAGGTTAGATATATGAGATCACCTTGCAACGATATTTTTATATAGTTATAAACTGGAACTGTGTATATTATACATGTCAGAGGATTTCAAAGATTGTGAAAAGTATATATGTATATATATACTGAATATTTTGCGACTTGGTCGCGTTAAGATATCAACTTGGTTCATTTTTTCTTGACCAAGACTTTCATGAGTACTATGAGAATGCTCATATATTGTTAATTATTATATACATTATTCCGGTGGGCTTGTTGCTCACCCTTGCTTTCTTCTTTCATCACACAACAACAGATAGACAAGATGAACAGGACTAAGCTCCCAATTTGCGAGCGGATAGGAAACGTTCTGCAGTTTCCTGTAGGCGTTGATGCCGCTGTAGCTGAGGTAGAAATTACCAATAGGCTAGGCTTTCAACTTTTGTTGTACCAGACTTATGTATATTTATGAATTGTAATAATGGCAAAGAAATGTAAATTTATTCAGAAACCCTTTTTATGGTGAAATGGTTTATAATTGTGGAATAAAATGACTTGTGTTATTTTTGGTATTCATCTCTGAGACTATAACTTGTGGTGTGTGTGTGTATATTGTGGGGTCACAGTACGTAGTAGTTGGTTGACTGTTAAGATTAAGTATTGATAAGGGAAATGGAACTCGTGACAACCCGAATCCCCGACCCCGGATTTGGGGGTGTTACAGAAATGGTATCAGAGCCAAGCGTTATAAACCTCAGAGATGATGTGACGTTAAGATAATAAATTCACTAAGATAATAAGAACTCTTGCCAAGTTCATAGTCGGGCTACCTAACGTAGTACTGACAGTTAAAACCCTTATGGGAACCCTTATAAATATCGTGATAGAGGCGTAGTTCGTTATCGTATATGGTAGCGGGACTCCGAACCTTGAGGTTGAGGAGCAACAGTGTGATAATATTTTATTACTAATTGGAGATCGGATTGTGGATCTGATAGAGCGTCCTAACGCAGGACCGGATGATGTTCATATTGAGGATGTAGCGGTTGAGGATGTTGTCCGAGAAGGGATTGTGGCTGAGGAGGATCCCGTGGAGGATCCTAACATGAATGAATAAAGGACCACTGGGGAATCGATGACCATGGTTAGGGGAACTACCGGAGGTAGGATTGACCGGTCACAACCGGAGGTTCGTTCAAGTTTGTAAAGATAGTAGCCCTTTAACGCGGCTTACTCGTAAGACTGAGAAGTTTGAATGGAGAGAGAAATGCGAGAAAAGCTTTTAAGAACTGAAGCAAAGGTTGGTGACGACCCCTATGTTGGCGTTGCCGAATGGAAAATGAGATTTTTTGAAGTGTAGTGATGCTTCGCATAAGGAATTAGGGTGCTTCTTATACAGCACAACAAGGTAATTAAGGGAATATAAAATTCGATATCCCCACCCATGAGTTTGGGCTCGTGGCAATAGTTTTGCCCTAAAGATTGGAGGCACTACTTGTATGGAGAGAAGTGTGAGATTTACACAAGCCATAAGTGCTCTAGTACATTTTCATGCAGAAAGAGCTCAACATGCGCCAAATGAGGTGGTTAGAGCTAATCAAGGATTACGATTATGAGATTCTTTATCATCCAGGGAAAGCCAAAATGGTGGCTAGTGCCCTTAGTAGAAAGGAGAAACTCAAGATGATATTGTCTCTAAGAGAGTTGATAAGAGATTTTGAGAAAATAGAAATAGAAGTGAACGTAACCGGAGCCGGTACCGAAAAGCTGTTTGAGATTGCAATACAACCCGAAATATTGGAAAAGAACATATTGTGCCAGAAAAAGTGATGAATGAAAGCAGAGAGCCAACAAATAGATAAGAGATTAATACCGAGAAAGATGATAAGGGTATAATGAGGTATTCCTACAGAATTTGGGTTCAAAATGTTCAAGAGCTTAAAGATGAGATCTTAAATGAAAGCTAGTTTGAGGAATAAGATTTAGAGCAAACCCTGAACGTGATAGTCAGGGAGGTCGCCATTAAGAAAGAAGGAGCCCATAATATAATGAAGTGGAAAATAAAGATTTTAACGTATAAGATAACCCTGATTGTGGGAAAAGGATGAAACATTTCATTCTGAGAAAACAGAAGTCGGGCAAGATAGGGAGAACCAGGACGGTACTCCTATGGGGAAATTCATGGACCTGCCTAAACAAAACTTATACTTTTATTCTCAACCACCACCTTGAGGAAATAATGCGGTAGGAAATTCTTTCATGACCTTTAAGTCACTAAGCTCTCAGAGTTCCAAGGAAAAGGTTGACCCAGTCGAGGCAAGAGCCTGGCTAAAGGAAATATAGGAATCATTTGAGATTCTAAATGATTGACGAAGCGCAAAAGACTATTTTTGTCACTTACCCCCTAAGAGAGAGGCCACCCGCTGGTGAAAGACCAAGAAAGGCACGGAGCCAGAGGTTAGAATAAACTGATTAAAGTTCAGTCAATTGTTTTCGGGAAAGTAATTCCCAAGGTTATGGAGATAGTGTAAAAGCCTTAGAGCCAGAACAAAGGCGGACGAGTATGATGAATTATGAATCTAAGATTGTAAAAGTTGTCAAGATTTGTTCTGAGGACTAGAATCCCAGAACGACGTGATATTTGAAGTCAATGATTAGTGGGTTCGTGAAATGATTGTAATAGAAAAGAAAATAAAAAGAAACTGAAGTGGAAAGGAAAATAAAGACAATAGAGTTTGAGGAATGATAAGGGAGTTGGGTATGAGGAAACCCTAAAGACTCATAGCAATAGAAATAGAAAAGTATGTAATCGTCAGGATGAGGGTGATTCACCATGAGTTAAAGTTGATGGTTGAAGGCATAAGAGATATATATATTGCACCCCCTTTAAGTTGGGAGAATTCGAGAAAACCTTGAGATAGTTCGAAGGATAAACAATGAGACGCGGATAGACTGAGGAGAGAAGAAAGTAAGAAATTAGGAAAATTGGATGAAGGAAGTGACCTTCAAGAATGTGAAGTATAAGACCGGGGGCATGATACCCAGAAAGGGAGACACCAAGTACAAAAGATATCCCAACATTGAGATGACTGTTGAGATAAACAACAAAAGTAAATAAGGAATTATTAAGAAGAAGTTCACGTTGAACACGACCAATATCTTCCAGAACATCCATGTGATCATTACCAAATCAGGAAAGAAAAGCGGATAACCATTTTAATCTTTTGGAGGCCATATGGATTGACCTCAACTTGAATAAGGATGCTATTGTGAAATTTGGTATAGACTATCGAGGTGGACATGATTGAATAAGATACCCTAATCAGGGATATATGACTTGATTTATTCATGGAAGGATGCATGTACTTTTTCTAAAGGTGGAATTAAGGATAGAACATTGGTAACTTAAAATGAATCCTAGGGGAATGCATAAAGGTTGGCATTTCACCCTTAATAGGGATAGTATGAGTTTGACAGTATGAATTGGAAAGGATTAAGGTAACAACAACCTTTAAGGATCAGTGGAGAAATTTTTCAGAAGTATATAGACAATGATTCTGGTATTAGTAAATGGTATTTTGATATGCCCTGTATCTAGGGAATACAGGAGGAGCGATTCAAGAATAACCTAAGAGGTTTTACAAGAAAAAAAAAGTAATATTCAAAGTTCTCAAGAATAGAAATTTTGATAAAGGAAATATGACATAATTATAATGATGCCAGGTGGGCACATGTTGAACCATAAGAAAGTATAGATCGACCCAATGAAGGTCGAGATTGGTGAAAACATGTAGGACCCAAGATAAGAGACGTCCTAAGTATGATCGAGAGTCAGTTGTGACTATGTTAACCTCTAAAAGACCGAGGCAATAACTTATGGAAAAATGGTGATATATTTTTTTTCACCAAAGTGTAAGGAAGAGCATTTTCACGCAAGTAGAGATTGGAAATGAGGTAGAAAATTTAGTTGAAGATCATTTAAAAGACATTGATTGTAAGGAAATTTTACTATCAGGAAAGGCCAAAGAGGTGGCCGACACTTTAAGTGTAAAAGGACAATCATAGGCGCTTGTGCCAGAGGAATATAGTGATAATGGTTGAAGCCGTGAAGGTTGTATTATGGTTTGAAAGATTGACGTTCCTTCTGATGACTGTGCAATACCCAACCGTAATAGTAGTTTGGTAAAGGTTTAATTCGTGTAATCGCCATGAGCGGGCTATCTATCTTAGAAGGTCCTATCTTGAGGATAATCCAGGACCATGTTTCAAAAAGGGCTAAACGAACCTTTAAGTTAAGTCTTCTATTGAAGGCATATGATTAGGAATGGAATTAACCTGCTATCGTTGCTTTGATTGAAACTCTTCTACAATTTTATCTGCTTCATGTCATGAAAGTACGTCAGGATCTGGAGTGTTCTTCATGAATTATGAATGGTGATTATGTTAACTCCTTAGAAGAATTTGATATGACAGGTATGGACTCCGTATGGTTAACTATTAAGATCCAAGGAAAATGAATGACTACAGTGGGTCAGCGATGGACCATAGTAATGCAGCAATGATTCTGCGAGTAATGAGTCGATTACAATCGTAAGAGTTATATTAGAATGGATGTTGAGATTGAGTACCACTAATCGGGTCGTGGTGATGTATAAGTTATCATTGATAGACTAATTAAGTCGATTATCTACCTATTGAATATTTATTCCTTCTTAGGAATAGAGAGTCGTATTACTATATGAAGAAGGTTGCGGTGTAAGCATAGAATTCTAGTAACGATGATGTCTAGAATGAAATCCCAGATTCGATTTTCGATGTCAAGGGAGTTTCAAAGGTGATTGTGTATAAGCTCGAGGAAGAGCATGGGTCCATAGAATGATGGACGGAATATCAAAAATAATTAGGCATGTGAAATACGATGCTATAATGCTTAATGTTGATTTATATACATATATGTTTTGTTCTCCTATGATAAACCTCTATAGTTCAGAGGTGGATTTCAAGCCAGATATTTTGTGGCAGTATATATTTTAATATATATACAATTCTCTTCAATTCGTTCTTTTCTCTCCTTTTCATTTCATGTAAGCTGAGAAGAACAACCCTTCTAGAAGGGGAGGTATTGCCGAATGACTATCTATCTGTGTGATAGAAGCCTAGTAGGATACCATCTATTGTTTAATTGCTTATCAAGTACTAAAGGCTGGCCACCTTCTGTACTAACTATGCGATATAACAAGTGTTCATGATCATAGTGATCTCTCAACAAATTCCTTTACTTCTATATGATGGATCAAGCTTTCGAAGATAGAAGCAGCTAGAAAGGAAGTAGTATCAGTACGGTGGTATTCTGATTCTAACACGTTCGTGATACTAAGGTTGACGTGGTTATTAAAAGGTTATAGAACGCTAACGAGCAAAAGTGTAACCAGTATAGAATTATGTACGGAAGATAGTAACGACTACGAACTGGAAAAGAATGGGTATTGAGAAGCAAGAGCTATAATGCTAGAAGCTATGATGAGAGTCGGTGCAATAGACTTGAAAGAATTTGGAATGATCACTTAACGCGGATTAAGTTTTCTCACGATAATCGATCGTATGTCAGTATCAAGGTATCGCCTTATAAGATCCTTGAGGGAAGACAATGTCGATCTCCCTTATGATAGGATGGAGTTGGAGAGCGCAAGATGCTCGGACCAGCAGTGGTCCAAAGGACCAAGGATATAATAGATTTAATCAGAGGACGGCTGGTAGTAGCCCAAGATGGGCACACGAAGTATGTGATTTGACACAAAAGGACAATGAATAGGAAGTAGGGGACCTAGTGCTGTTATAGGTATTCCCTTGGAAAGGATGGATGAGGTTCGGAAAGAAAGGAAAGCTAAGCCCACGAATTGTTGGACCCTTTGAGGTATTAAGACGTATTGGGAAGTTAGCATATGAGCTAGCCCTACCCCCGAACATGTAGCAAGTTCATAACGTGTTCCACGTATCAATATTAAGGAAGCATAATTCGGATGCCAGACAAATAAGGGCATATGAGCGCATAGACATGCAACCCGACGTAACCTATATGAAGCAACCAGGAAAGGTTATAGGTTGAAAAGGAACAAGTGCTTGGGAGTGATTTTGCCGATTATGCTGAATAAGAAAACTTTTCATACCACACTATGTAGAGGTTCTTTTATTGATCTTCTGAGATATTATTAGTACTCTATGTGGTATATAAGTGTATGTAAAGTTCGTCAGAATCCAAATCCGAACACTTTGATTTTTCCCGAATATCCACCATATACCGAAGGAATTGAGTATAAGGTAACATGGTTAAAGGGATTTAAATTCAAGGATTATAAGAGAGGATCATTAAAGGATTATAATATATTGAGAAAGATTTAGGGGAACCCAAGTAATAAGATCCCGGATGTGATCCCTCAAACAACGAAAGAGAACAGAGTTAAGCGAACCGTAAAACAAATAAACGACCAAGGGACAAGCACATACAAGTAGAATGGGAAGGAAGCTTCCAAGAAAAGCTAAAACAAGTGGTTAAAAGAGAAGGTGACATCATCAAACCTTAAGGGAAAGACATGTGGCTTGGAGGTGAGGTCATCCAAGTGATGTCATCACTTTATCAAAGCAATCTCCACCAAGTATTCATTTCACAAACACCAAAATCAAAAGCAACCAAAACAAACTCATTTCTCTTCTTCCCCCATCTATTGCTCTCGGCTTTTCCATGAAAAGCAAAGGAAAAATTTCAAAAATCAAGCTACACACCTTCATAATTCAAGAGGTTTGTTTCTTTAGCTTCCATAATTCATAACTTAGATGAGCCATAAGTTTAAGCTCAAGATTCCATGTTTATCATAGCTAATCAATTCATCAAAGTTCTTGGTGAATAGTGTTTTTCAAGAACTTGAAATTTTGTTCTTGAGTTTTTGTTTAGATTAAGCTTTGGTAAGGACTTTCAAGGGTGATTCCAAGCTCCTTAGTTACTTTTACTCACCAAGGAAGGTATAATCTCATACCCTAGCCCTACTTTTATATATTTAGAGTTTTTGTGTTTGGAATGGTTCATGAGAAGCTTGATTATTGTGTATTTAGAGATGTGTTGGTTTTGTGATGTGTTTGGAGTTGTAAATCTTGTTGATTAGTTAAAGAACTTAGGTAAGCTTTTAGTTCATGATTGGGAAGTAGTGTAAATTGGAAATATTGAGTTGTTGGGGCTGTTATAGCATTGTATGTATGAAGTTTGGTTGTATGGTTGAATTGTAGTTGATTGGTGGTTGATTTGGAGTAGGATAAAAATTGGTAATCGCGTAAACATAGCCGTCGTAATGTCCGATTATCCTAGACTGTTTTTGTTCATAACATCAGGACCCGAGAACTCACTGTTAGGTTTTGACCATTGCCATGATTTGATAGGTCATGTTACGAGCTTCGTTTTGATATGTGGTATGCTTGAATCCGATGTGCGGTTTAGGAGAAACGGCCATTTTAAGTAACGGCATTTCGCGAACGAACCATTTCCCCTCGCCTTACTTTGAAACCTTGGTTAAGGACCTTAAATGACTAACTAGGATATGAAACAATTATGTTAAGTGGATTAGGAAGTTGGTAGGGTACTCGCAAAAGAATCACCTTAAAACCCTTAATGGTTAATTTATTAAAAATGGTGGAACCGAGGGTACTCGAGCGACTTAAGTGAATCGTTAAGCGCAGAAGCGAGCGTTAGAGTCTAGTTGGTTAAAGTGTAGATTCTTAAGCGACTTTGGTTTAATTCCGGCTTATATTGTTGTTCATAGGTTACCGGACCCACTCTAAGCTTAAGTCTACCCCGGAGCACTCAGGCAAGTTTTCTACCCGTTATACTGTTGTTGTGATGTATATATGTATATGCATTATCTTGTGATAAGTGCATGATTGTTATTAGCAAATCTTGTGATATATTGGAGCATGTTGATATGGTATATATGCATGCTTGTTTCGTAATCTTGATATCTAATTGTTGATTCAAATGCTTATAGTTGCATAATACCTATGCTAGAGATAAGCAGTAGTTGCGTATACCCTTAGTATAGGGGACTCAAAGGTGAACATATTTCTAAACCGGGAGTCGATGTTCCCGAGTATATGATATACATATATATATATATAAATAGTTTCCAAAACTATTAATCGAATAAGGTTTATTCGATAACTTTATTTTATTTAATGAATATTATTTTGAATATTCATTCGAGGACTTATGACTCCGCTTATTTTATCTAATGAATATTACTTTGAATATTCATTTGAGGACTTATGACTCTATTTATTCTATTTAATGAATATTATTTTGAATATTCATTCGAGGACTTATGACTCTGATTATTTACTTAATAATATTCTTTATTTTATTTAAGAATAATGTTTCGATAATCAAACTTATTTTCGATTATTCAAATAAAGATAGTACTTTCGTATAAGTATATCTTTGGTTATTTAATATTCATTTCAAGTATGAGTTTTAAAACTTCTACTTCAATTCTTTATATAGAGATTATCCTTATGGGAATATTATTTAAATAATAATATTCAGATATTTTCTAATATATCGGGACTGATTTATGTCATTAAATCAGCATTACTCCAAACATTCTTCAAAGTGTTTTCGAGTCTTCAAAATGATTTTAAAAGTTAGAGCGGATCCCAAAACTCATTTTTATATTTAAGATATTCCTTTCGAAGGGGATTTAAATACTCGCTCAAAACCTGAGGGATCCGGCTCAGTGGTGTATTTTTCATTCACAACGAGGTTGCTGTTTTGAGAAACATCTTGATTAATTGCCCATCGTTCGGGAAGTAAGTTTATCTATTTGAGTCGGCATAAGCAACATGGGCTCAGTGGGCGTCCATGAAAGTGTAAGTGGCTCAGTGGGAGTCCATCAAATGCGTAAGTGGCTGAGTGGCAGTCCAGCATAAGGTCCTATTGCGGCCAGGGTGATGACCAGTGGGAAATTCGTCCATGTACTAGTAGAAAAGATTACTTATTGGTGTCTTTGCCTGATCAGCAAGATATCAGGTTTATGCCAAGGTTTTCTCCTTTCCCAATTCATTGGATATTACAACTCTGTTTATAATTTTCATAACAGAGGTTTTCAAGGAGTGTATGAAATATATATATATAGGTGTGTATATATATATATCAGGACTTAATGAAGTATCTCGTAACTTCATTATTTATAATGATATTTCAAAGATTGCATCTATTCAAGTCTTATCTTGTAGTCTCATCAGTGTGATGAACTTTTGAAACTGATTATAACTTGAACGGTGGTAGTTCAAGTAGTATTTGGAAAAGATATAAGTATATTGGAGTATCTTGTAACTTCATCTTTTAAACTTATATCTAGTAAATGATTATCTTATGCATGTCAAAGATTTTCAGAAAAACGTTGAGACAAGGTTAGATATATGAGATCACCTTGCAACGATATTTTTATACAGTTATAAATTGGAACTCTGTGTATATTATACATGTCAGAGGATTTCAAAGATTGTGAAAAGTATATATGTATATATATACTGAATATTTTGCGACTTGGTCGCGTTAAGATATCAACTTGGTTCATTTCTTCTTGACCAAGACTTTCATGAGTACTATGAGAATGCTCATATATTGTTAATTATTCTACACATTATTTCGGTGGGCTTGTTGCTCACCCTTGATTTCTTCTTTCATCACACAACAACAGATAGACAATATGGACAGGACTAAGCTCCCAATTTGCGAGCGGATAGGAAACGTTCCGCAGTTTCCTGTAGGCGTTGATGCCGCTGTAGCTGAGGTAGAAATTACCAATAGGCTAGGCTTTTCAACTTTTGTTGTACCAGACTTATGTATATTTATGAATTGTAATAATGGCAAGTAAATATAAATTTATTTAGAAACCCTTTTTATGGTGAAATGGTTTATAATTGTGGAATAAATTGACTTGTGTTATTTTTGGTATTCATCTCTGAGACTATAACTTGTGGTGTGAGTGTGTGTATATTGTGGGGTCACAGTACGCAGTAGTTGGTTGACTGTTAAGATTAAGTATTGATAAGGGAAATGGAACTCGTAACAACCCGAATCCCCGACCCCGGATTTGGGGGTGTTACAGATGTCTTGTCTTGAGAATGCACGGACAACAACTTTGTTCATTAAGAGTAGCCATCCAACATAACTAAGGTATTTCTTAACTTTGATGTGATGTTGTCTTTGACTTTTTTTTTGACAAGCCTCATATTTATCATCCTTCTGAATTCCAGATGTGGCAGTCCTCTCACTAATCCATTTTAACTAAAGAGTTCCTTGAATTGTTGTTCAAGGGTGAGAGCTTCCAATGCTATAACTAAACTTTTTGTCAGATGAAGCTTTATAGTAGAAACAATTGACTTCACCTTTCCTGAGATTCCAGTCTAGCCATGAATATATCTTTTCCTTACTCTAACAAGAGCAAGCTTCCCAACCTTCCTGCTTCAGATGAGACACTAATCCTTCATTGAATTGATAATTTGTCCTTTGATGCAGAACTGTCTAATAAGAGGAATTGTTCTTTGATTCTCCAGCAAGAAAGATGCTTCAATTGTTATCAGTGACACCAATGATTAGTTGTTATCAGTGATACCAATTGTTGAATCCATGATGACATCCCTTTTTCTATATAGCTTGTCCCGTAATGAAAACATTTATTGTCATCTCCAAAGATTATTGACGGAATAGCTTTTGTCAATCACATTTATTTGTGAGGCTCTTTCTTTGATCATATACCTTGAGTATCAAATACCATGAATACATATGAATCAACTAACCTGTTATGTCATGCACTCACAAATGGATTAACAGTTCTTGGTACCAAACTTATCAGTTTGGGTCCAGATGGATTAGAGATATTATTATAAATAGAGATAACAACAGCTGCAACCTTATCATGCTAATTCTTATCTTTGACTGACCATTTTCTCCATTTTAATATCCTTGAATAATTTTTCTCAAGGCTTGGGGAAAAATGGTTCGAACCTTACATAAGGAGGACTTGCAGTCTTTGCCCTATTGAAATCCTAAACATGCTTTTCTATAATTAATGCAAGTACTAAGAGATGCATTCATGGCATAAAAATAAGCCAGCATTGAAATAGGAGTACATGGCATTCATTTAGAAACATTTCACATAAGAATTAAGCAAGATAGGCATGATATGGAACAAACATAATTAACAAATAAATCACTAATTCTATCTAGTCCAATCCTGTTGATGTATTTAATCTAGCTATCTTAATCCAAATATAATACTAACACATTTTAACAAACAATTCAGATCAAATGAATAAATCTTATTGTAATAGGATACAGAGAATAAGTATAAACAAAGGTCTTATATGCTAGAAAATATATATCTCACTAAAACAATTGATCATGTTCAACAAATATTCAAATACATATTTTAAGATCATATAATCTAACATACACACATTAAACATCAATTCCGGTTACCAGAAAAATAATCAAGTGAACTAGTTCAGCATTATTTATGTGTGATGCTCTCATGCTTGTGCGAGTGTTAAACATTTAAACACTAAGATCTTAATATGCATTGAATATTAAGAGCAATATATTGTAGTGGTTCAAGAAATTGAAACCTAGGATATGTGAGTTGGATCATCTTCAGAGATTGTTATGAAAGCAAGATATTCATGATCTTCTTTCTCATCATCTGATCCATTACAAATCTTTCCCGATGCACTATAAATTTTGACTGACTGCTTCCCTAAAAAAACATTCCACCTTTGTCTCAGCTCTTCAATTGAGTCCCTGCTCATCTTTATTTGTCAATATTCTTGTTCTTTTGTAGCAAAACCCCTGATAGTTACTTGATATATATATCTTGTCATAATTATAACTATCAAATCTTGTTTCTGTCCCAATCACAGTCTTGAAATCTCACCTCTTAAACTGAATTTATAAAAGTCTTTGCTTTGGAGTAGATAGGCTTGATCCTTGGATATAGCATACGTACTCCTAGTGAATATGATGTGACTAAACTTCCCCGACAAGTAAAACACTGCCCTGACGTCCAGTCCCTCAAGTACTTCTACATGAGCTTCCTTTGATTCAGTTATCAGTAACTCTTACATTATGTCCCGGGGTTCCAACTTTAATGCATGTAACTGAGATATTAGTATGTCCCCACTATTCTCTCTGACCTCCTCAATTCCTTCCTTTATGATCTCATTGATTCCCGGATAAATGTAGGATTGGTACAAACCACTGTGTAACTGTATAATCTAGAATCATAGAGTTGTCTTAAAATCTTCGAGAAAAATTGTACCCGTAGAAATTTCATTTTGTTCCTGCATTTGAAAATCCAGTGGTATCCTATGGAGTAAGCCTTTGAGGAAATTCCACAATTTTCTTTTGTAGGTCATGAAATCAGCTTCATTGGAATAAAAAAACCATTATCTTCAATTTCTGTAATTGGGAATTTTTCGTCTGAATAGCACATGGTCTTCCTTTTCTTCAAAAGATTAAAATCATCTTTAACGCTCAGAGGAATCTTGAGTTTACTAATCATTTGAGAACCTTTGGCGTGAAATATTTTAAACTCCACAAATTTTGAATTTTTAAGAGTTAGAAATATTTCGGGAATAAGTCCAAATTATTTATTATTCAAAAATCTTAAGTGTTGATATTTTTTGAAAATCAAAAAAATTCAAAAATATGAGAAATTGACTATTTGGGCTGACACACCAGATCTGATCTGTATATCGATCAACAAGCTCTGATACCAATTGTTAGGTCTCGAAGTATCGTAGAAGGGGGTTGAATATGATACTCATTAAATTAAAAAGTTCTTTCGAATCTTTTGCGGATATAAAATTTAGTATTCGGTTAGTGGTTTCGTGTTCTTGAGGTGAATAGTGTATGGAACAATAAAACGATGAACACAAGATATTCGGGGAAGTATATATTTATATATAAATCCTCGGGGGTGTTGCTACACTCCGGTAAATAAATTAACCGGCTACAATCCATGAACAACAGTTCTTGCTTCTACAAAGATATTACAAATTAAATCTTATACAATGATCTAGCTTTTGTATGCCTAAGGATCTAATTACCAGAAAATGATTATAAGTCCCCTATTAATATACAAGAGTTAAACCGGGCATTATAACGTTTCTCTCGGTGAGAAGTTAAATGGATATTCAAGGTGCTAAGCTTCTCTGTAAATCTCTTTGTTTCTTGTTTTTATCAACTCTCGTGAGAGAGAAGATGTACAGAACAATTACAATTGCATTATTTTTTTTTATCTGCTATTTAGTGTAGGCTTATATTCAAAATGAATTACGTGGTCATTTGTTTACCACATAAATCAAATGAATGAAATCGATGAATTTTGTTGCTGAGAGTTACTTGCGACTTAGAAGCTTAGGAGATTTTACCTTGGTCATTTTCAGCATACCAAGTTACTTGTTACTAGAGGGAGAGATTTGCCTTAGCCAATTTCAACCCAATAAGTTACTTGTTACAACAGGGATAGATTTGCCATAACCAATTTTAACCCAATAAGTTACTTGTTACTAGAGGGAGACATTTTCCTTAGCCAAATTCAACCTAGAAACTTACGTGCGGCCATAACCCCCTGTAGGACTTACTTGCGACCCTCTTGCCCTTGTAGGAAGTTAGTTGCGACCAAGAATTCTAGTACAAGACTTACTTGCGACCTAGTATACCTAGGGAGGGTTTTGCCTTAGAAAAATCTTCTTTTATGAGTTACTTGCGACCCTGGAAGCTAGGAGGAAGATTTTTACTTAGTTTCTTGGCATGAACTTGTTACTTGCGACCAAAACTTCCTAGTATAGCAAGGGAAGCCATTTTGCCTTAGAAAAATAATCAGCAAGAGTTACTTGTGACCAAGGGGTGCATACATGCACTTAGAATTTTCTTTCTTCCCCTGTTTATTCCCCGAGGCTCGTACCAAGTCAGGATCGGTTCCTGTACTTAAATATTGAACTATATTTCCAGGATATTGCTTCTGACATCTAATACACTGATCAGGGTGACTCCTACTACAAGGTAGTGATCACTTTGACTTAGTTTCTGTAGATCGCTTTAACCCTTAAATTGTCCCATCTTCAAGTCTTATCTCTGAGTCTTCGTATAAACCATATATCTACCATAACCATATATGAATCCTTACTTAACAATATTCTTAATGATAATACTCAAATTCCTTTCATAAATCACTGATGCCTATTGCAACTGGTATGGTTCATAGACGACTAGCTTCGATTCAGGTCTTCGTATTATATCTTTGATTATATTGTTAAGCTTGCAACAACTTCATCGCTTCGGATACTGACTGTCAATAAACAAATATACTTTCACTGGAATCCTTTCTGGTACTTTAGACAACGTCTTCATTGCTACTACAATCTTGAATACTTCATTTACTAACGCTTGAACATATAAATGAACTCTTTTCAGTGAGTATAACTTCAAGACTGTAACTATCTTCTTTAACCTTTGTCTTTACCATGTCTTCAATTCTTCAGATTCTTATGCTTCAAACACTGTATATCTTCAATCAATGTCAATACACTGAAATATTCTGGTAGCACTTATACACTGAATCTCCATCATTTCTGAAACCCTGAAAGTCTTTAACCTTTATTCTTCACTGAGGCATGATCATATTAATGAACTTCTTTCAGTGAGCTGTAAACAGACTTCAAGCCTTCTTCTGATCTTTTGATTCTTTGTATTTGCCTTGTCTTCATTTCTTCTAATTTCTTGTGTAGTTGTAGTATTATTAACATGTCATGTTCTAGTATTGTTCTCATGTTGAGCTATCACGTAACTGTTTATACAGCTACGCAGTCTCACCAACATCCTACTTAATGGCTTCCAGGCTATCCGGTGCATAGGTTCTCTTATTCTGCTACACGGCTTTCCGAGTTAGATCGACATTCGGCTTGTGAATTATAATGTTGGGATCAATCCCAGGCATATCGGCCACTGTCCAAGCAAACACGTCATTGTTCTCTTGAAGGAACTTTGTCAATTGGTCTTTTAGAGGTCTTCCCAAGGACGCTCTAATGTATGTGACCTTATCATGGTCTAGTGGGTTTAAAGAAATTGGGACCAAGTCCTCAGATGGCTTCCCTCGACGCTCATCATTCTCTCGAACATCAATGTCTTCAATAGGAAGGACCTGCCCCCAGTTCCATCGGGCCTAAGTGCTGCTACATAGCAACTTCAGACCATTTTCTGATCTCCTTTCTCTTCTCCGATACCATTTCTGGTTGGGAACTTGAGAACCATATGGTAGGTTGAGGGCACGGATTTAAACTTATGGATCCATGTTCTCCTGATGATTGCATTGTAGGTAGAGGTTGCCTTGACAACCTGGAAGTTTAGCATCAGTGTGGCCTCTCTGGGCTCTTCTCCTATAGTCACGGGGAGTCGAATTGCTCCCTCTAATTAGCATCACTTGGTTAAACCCCTATATGGGTGCATCAGAAGGGGTCAGTTGGGAGTCAGTGTACCCCATTCTTATAAATGTATCATGTAATAAAATGTCCATGGAAGCCCCATTATAAACCATGACCCTTTTGATAGGACAATTCCTAATTATCAGGGTGATAACTAGGGGATCATCCTGAGGGGATTTCAAACCATCAAGGTCGAGGTCGCCAAACTCAAGTGTTATCTCATCTTTGACACGCTTGGGTGCGTCTTCGACTATACTCATCACCTCCCTGGCATAAGCCTTACGGGAGTTCCTTGTTATCCCTACGACCGTTGGCCCTCTGGGGATCATGTTGATCACTGGCTCTCTAGGCTGTGGGTTTCATCCTCTGTTATTGCCTCCTTGGTTATCGTCTCATTTATGGCCCCCGCCATCATCGTTCTTGACGAATCTTCCACATTTTCTCTCCGGATGAGATACTTGATCTCGTCCTTAAGCTATCTACAATTGTTGGTGTCATGACCAACGTCCTTATGGAACCTACAAAATTGATTCTTGTCTCTCTTATCGGGGTCTCCCCTTAGTGGCTTCGGCCATCTGAAGTTTTTATCTCTCTCAATCGTCATCAGTATTTGGCTCATCGGTGCATTCAACCTTGTATATTCAGTGAACCTTGATGGTTGATTCTTTTTTGAAGGGGGATCAGAATTATTTCTAGTTCGAGGATATTTGTCCTTGGTGTCGTACTCTTGGTACGTCTTTCACTTCTTGTTGGAAATGGGTTTACCACTGTCTTTCTCATATTTTCCACCACCTTGATGTATTTTCCAGCCCTATCTTGGAGCTGTAACATGCTTTTAGGGGGGCTCTTAGCTAGGGACATCTTGAAAAACTCGTCTTTAGTCCCTTGCTGCACTGTTATCATAGTTACCTTGTCGTCAAGATCCGGGACCTTCAAGGCTTCCTTTGTAAAACGATTCAGATAGTCTCTTAGGGACTCCTTCGCTCCTTGCACAATTCCCATGAGATAGGCTAAACTTTTCTTATGTACCTGTCACTAATGAATTTCTTGATGAAAGTTTGGCTCAAATCCTTAAAGAATCCAATCGAGTTTGGGGGTGGACGGCTGTACCACCTTTGAGCCATACCCGACAGAGTTTGAGGAAAGGCCCGACACTTGATAGTGTCATTCACGGGTTGTAGCAACGGGGCGTTAGAAAACGTGCTGACATGGTTAGCCGAGTGATGGTGGGCATCTTAAACTTCCTTGAGATGTGGGCATTCATTATCTCTTCAGTGAACGGTGATTTCAGATCATTTGGATCTCCTAGAGGCATCAGATCACTTGGATCAGCCCTTGGGGCCACAGCCTTTCTTGGTGTTGGACCTTACAGGTCTATGATTTAAAGAAAATCTCTTTGACTCGTTGTAAGTGGAGGTCTTGGGGTCAAGTGCACCTTCAGGTCACGCTTCATCCTTTTGATCTCAGCTTCATGAGCCTTGATCCTCTCTTGTACATCTTGGGGAATCGTACATTGAGTGCTCTTGGGCTGTTGGTAGCCACTAGCCATTGGCTCCTTGCCAGTACGCCTCCTCCTTGAAGCGACTTCATCGTCCGATGATTCAGAATCTCTAGCAGAGTAGGGTCTAGAGAATTCTCGGTTATCAGGGATGGAAGCCAAGCCACGGATATATTGGGGAGTCCTCCCTTGTTCTTCGCTCCGATTAGAGTGCCCACTTCCTCCAACCACCTCGGGGTATAGACGCATCTCGTAAGGTGGGTTGGTGGTCATGATCGTGGAGTACTCATACCCAACAGATTGAGGGTTCACTATTGCATGTAGTTGTTGTAATTAGGGATTCGTCCCTTGAGGAGTCGGGGGATTCGTCCCTTGAGAAGCTTGGGGATTCGTCCCTGATGGCAAATTTTGGATTGGGGGATCCGTGCATTGGAGCTGAGACTCAGATGCCCCTACAGGGGTTCCCCCTTGGGTGGTGGCATAAATTGAGTGCGGGAGTATCTCCACCATTGATGAAATCTTTTGCGAGGGGATGGGATCATCGGTTCCACCATTATTTCTGCTCCGTGTGAGTACCATGGTGGTTGTTTTCCCACAGACGGCGCCAAATGTTGTGGAATAAAAATTAGGGTTATGATTATGATTAATTCTAGGGTTGTTGAGTTTCAAGCTTTAATGGTTGTTCTCGCGATGGGGACTAGGTGTCCTCGCAAGATGCCTACCTATCTCTATGTTGTAGAGAATTAAGCCAAAAACTTAGTTATAGGTTGAGGGGTAGAGCCTTGTATATAGACGTTGAGTCTAGGTTAGGCTAGGGTTGGTCTCCTACTTAGATGGTAAGTTGGACTCTCCAAGATGGTAGATTCCAGATCCTTCCTAGGAGATTTTGTTTCCATGTTGGATTTGATGTAGGTGTCCTCGTGGACCTCATTCTCAGGCCTGCTCGGCGGGCTTATCATGTAGCTGATTTCGGACCGTGGGCTACACGACCCTCTTTGGGTCGCGGCCGTCATAATCTACTCGGATTATTAAAATCCATATTGGGTCGTGACCGTGACGGCCTACCTTGGGCCATGGCGTCACAGGCTTAACCAGTCAATTTTAGGACACAATTAATTCAGTATTAATTGTGTCTTTACGAATTACTTTTCATCTATATAACAACCCAAGAACATGATAACTTCAAGTGCTTTGTCAAGTTTATTGCTGATTCTTATCTATGAGGATGCCTAATTGTAAATCCAGTTCTCTACTTGGTGCTTTGTCAAGTTTATTGTTGATTCTTATTTTTCAGGATGCCTAATTGTAAACTCAGTACTTTACTTGGATGTTCTAAACGAATTCTGGAACACTGCAGTCATCAACACCATTGTTCATTTGTTCATCACAATATTCAGTCACAAATTTAATTAGTTTATTAGAAAGGAGAAATAATAGCCTTTCGTTTCTTTTGTTCAACTCTCCTACCACTTTCTCTGCTCTGTTTTTAACATTTTAAATCTCAAAAAATTCACCAAGTACATTATTCTACTAAGAACATCATTCTACTTCATTTCATGCATCAGTGTAAGTATATATTTTAATTATAGGTTTATTTAATTTAGTTTTTTTTACTGCACCTTGATAGGGTATAAGCAACCCGGCTAGAGTCCAACCCAGGTCTAGGTGATAGGGCATAAGCAACCCGGTTAGAGCACAACGCAGGTCTAGGATAAGACTGGCTTAGTTGGAAGACCAAGACCCCCCTCACCCCAAACAGTCAAATGGAGGGACCCAGGCTCAGGGCCAACCAAGGACCGGGATCACCTTCCAGTTAGAATCCAACCCAGCTACAGCAGACTCGAGAGGGGTCCCCCCAAGCACAAGCATACCCCACGACCCGTCAAGGAAGGGCACGTGTGCACGTGACGGTGATAGCTATCAACAACTAAGATCTGAAACAAGCATGCCGCGTGTCAGCATACCTTTGGTGCATCTTCCCGCCTCCAACAACGAACGGCCCTGATCTAAAGGTATCAACCTCTAAACCCTACCTTTGGTCTATAAATACCCCAAAGAGAAAGTGTTTAGGGGTTAGACGCATTTCACACACACTCTCTCTTATACACCAATATAGACACACGACCACATTCCTTTCCTATCTATCTTCACCCTCTTCTCCAAGCGAATTTTTACTCTCACACCGGAGGCGCCGCGGAGCTCAAACCCCCCTCCGATATTTTTTTGCATATACCCCTTGCGGCTACACCTCATCCACTGCAAAAAACCTCATCCACCGCAAGAAGATCTCGGCACGGCTCCCGAAGGAGACGCCCGGCTCACCGGAGTATCACACCTTTCATTAATTTCTGTTTTCCCAACCATTTAGTCTGATTCAGTCTGTTTGTATGCAAATATGATTAGTGTCATGTTATATGTATTTGTATGTCTTCTAGTTGTAATTGGATTAATAATTCTCATCAAAGATGTGAAAAGGGTCTTCTTCAATTTTTTTGAATGAGATTGAGAAATTCATTAATTTTACCCTCTCTTATAGAAATCGGCCGATTTTTTAAAAATCGCCGATAAATTGCTCAAAAATCGGTGAAAAATATTGATTCGATTTGATCGATTCCCGGTAAATCGCCGATAAATCATCCAATATTTTAAAAATCGTCCGATAAATCGTAAATCAGTACCTCAACCGATTAATTCCGATTTTCAAAATCTGTACCATTGATTTTACCAAATGAAATTGTAAGGAATTTAAAGTATCGGATAAATCGGAAGAAGTTTCCTGCTCTCTGTCTCCGCTCAACACCAGAGGAGGAAAGAAAACTAATTAAAAACACGAGGGAAGTGAAATAGAAAAACCAACGACAGAAAGTTTATGTTCGTGAGATTGAGAAAACACCTACACACATTCCACAGAGAAGTGGAAACGTGCGATTTTTCAAATAGAGAGACACGCCAATTAATACACTTACCCAATGGAAACGTGTAGTATAGTTCTGACTTCTGAGGACTGTTCTCATAGTAATTTTGTACAGCAGCCCCGTAAACATTTGACTGGTGTCTTTTACTCTAATTCTATGAGTTAACTAACCCACAATTCTGTGTGCTCTCGTTCTTGGTTACCAACTACTAGTTACTAGCTGGGCACAAGCATTTTCAATTTATCATTATACCAATTTACAATATGTAATTAAAATATTAAATGAATGTCCAGACAATAGTAATTAACATATATAAAAAAAATAGTAATTTGAAACTTTGATATTTGGGGTAGCGGAATGAACTCCAGGGACAGTCCAATCGATCCGGACTCCTACTAAGAGTACATTATGTACCTAGCTAAGCTACCCTTGCTAGCATATTAAATCTAGGGTTGGTTTATGTTTTAGGGTTTGAGTGTGCTCACCACCATTTACTTTAAGAATTAAGAAGATTCGTGGAGAGGGAGATCGATCGATCCATCAAATGCTGTTTGAACAATCCATTTATATATTTTTTGAACATTCATGCTCACTTAAGTTGACTTCAAGTTGAAGATTTATGTAAAGATCATGCAACAATGAGTCTATAATATCATGATTGGTATTAAGGAACATTGATAGTATAAAGCAGTTTTCAGATCGAATATTCCCAAGAATAAACTTCCCCACTAATGCAATTTATTTCCCCCATATATATGCTGCATGTGCAACTAATTTATATATACTCACAACTTATTTTTAACTAATTGCTTTATATAAACATATTAAGAATTTAGCTAAAATTTTCGGGTACATAAATTCATTGCACAATATAATTCAAAGAGTTAAAAGTCATTGTAAAATATAGTAAATTTTAATCAAAAAAAATAATTAGAATCAGCGATTTTTACATAAAAATGACTGGAAACAGCCGGATGAAATTCTGCTAGGGTGAATTTTACGTTTTCAGTAAAATTTAATTAAAAGGGACCACTTGGCCACAAAACAATTAAAACATAATAAGACAATTACAATTTATTTTAGCCACAAATTTAAAGCACTGTCAAATTTTCTGTATAAAACTCTCTTCGTCTCATTTTAATTGTCACATTTTTTTTATAGAAATCAAATTGACCATTTTTTTATCAAAAAATAAATATTACTCTTATATTATTTCGAAAAACTAAAAGTTATATATTAAAGTAGATTAAATCTACTTTTTGGTGGTGTAATTTTTTTTATTTAATTATAAAATATTAATAAACTTCTATCAAATTTTGGTCAATTTGACTCGGTGAACATGACAAGTAAAATTTGATGAAGGAAGTAATTAATATGGATTATAACTGTATTTATATGTCGTATAGGCAGTATACTTTAAATTTTCAAATTTAGATATATACCAGTTAAAATATATTTATTAATTTATCTCATAAACTGTGTAATTATCAAATTGAACAGTATATAATTAGCAAATTTTCAATTTACCAACAATATATTCGGGGTTTCCAATTGACCATTTTAAAGTCGATGGTTCTCAAATTGACCATTTTTCGAGTCGGTCATTAACTAACGATATCTCAAATTTATCACCAAAAATTAACATTTTAATATGAAAAATGGTTAATTTAAGATCCTGAATTAATGGATGATGAATTTAATATTTCTCTAATTATATAATGATAAATTTGATAATTATTCCTCTCATAAACTAAATGTTAAATGCACCAAAAAATTGATTATCCTAGCGTCAATTGTATATATAGCTCACCCTGCTTGATTCGCTCTCGTTCTCACATGCGGACACTACTAATCATCCTTATCTTGCTTAACATCCTTTTTCTCCCGAAATTAAAAACATTAATCATGGTCACAGCTTTAATTGTCTCTCGAAAAAGAGAGGTGTACAACCTTACACCGTAGCCTTTGTGTGTATTTTTTTTTTTGAAGAACTGTCACTACAAGAAATCTGACCATTTACGACGGTTTTTTTGAACTGAAATCGTCGTAATTGAGCCAATTACGACGGAAAAAAATCGTCGTTTTTGGTTGAGTAGTAAGTTCGTTTTTTCGTCAAAAGATAAAAGATAAAATTGCGTCGTAAGTTGGTGAAAGTGGGCCCACAATAACAATTTAATAATAAATAAACTTACAACGAAAATATTCGTCGTATGTTGTTAACATCTGACGGAAAAAATCGTCAATTTAAATATTTTGGGACCCACCTTTAATAAATTACTAAAACAATACAATGAACAATCGTCATAAATAACCCAGAATTTCCGTCATAAGTTTTATTCTCAAAAAGGCTATTCTGGTTCCACCCATTCAACTTTCAAATTAATATCTAAATACAATTGAATCCCAATTCAACACAAAATTAAAATTTGAATTTTATAACAAGTTATTTAATATTTAATTATAAATCGGTGTTTCGATTATTTTAAAAATATTTTTGAACGATACAACTATATGGATTTCAATTGATATATATTAGTGATATTACAAAAATTAATTGTCAAAATAATTTTATCTGATTTGCCAATTTACCAGTGAAGCATCAGTTGGACTAGTACTGTTAACTAGTGTTTATTCCTAGATTGGTGTTACGATTATTTTAAAATATTTTTGAACGATCCAACCGTATGGATGATTATATATATATATATATATATATTAGTGATATAATCAATGTTTCATATTAAATTATTTTATCAAAATATTTATTTTTTACAGAAATTCTTGAAATGTCGCCCAAACAAATAAATGCTGACATTAATATGGTTGGATCATGAAATAATATTTCTTAAAAATTGAAATTACAAAAATCATGTGCTAATTTACGACAGAACCTGTCATAAATTATTATCTGCAAAAAAATTGAGAAAAGTCAAATTTACCGCCAAAATTTTGGGGAAAAAGTTAAATTTCCCTCTTTAATAACTTACGACGAATTTTAATTTCCGTCGTAAATTGGATGTTCAATATTTTCCCCGCCAAAAATTTGGGGAAAAAGTTAAATTTTCCTCTTTGATAACTTACGACGAATTTTAATTTCCGTCATAAATTTGACGATCCGATTTTTTCCATCGCACATATTTCGTTGTAAATTTTGATTAAATATTTTTTTTTCAATTTCAAGTTAAAATTTTAATAAAAATAATTAACTTACGACGAAATGTTTAAATCGTCGCAACTTCAAATAATTTTTATTTTTGTTTAATCGTGCCGTGCATAATTTTATTAATAAAATACTAAACTTACGACGGTTTTGTGTTTCGTCATAAATAATTACGACGTTTTATTTTTTTCCGTCGTAAGTTTGGCGCACTTTTTTTTTCCGTCGTAAGTTGGCCGTGGTAATTGGCCTAGTTTGTTGTAGTGTGTTAAAGTAGTCAAGTCAAGTGCATGTTTTCTCATTTTAATTATCATGATGAACATTAGTTTTGATTTTGTTTAAGATGACGAAAAGAAAAACATTACATTTGTCGGCCAGGGTTACTAATAGTTTTCATTGGAATCCTAATCATGTAAAGAAAACATGTTCAAGATTCATCGCCGAAGTATTAGATAAACGGACGCTGATGCACGCCATTGTGTTGAAGCTGTTTTTCGTCAAAGACTAAGTTATAAAATTATTTTTATTTGGATATTTAAATATAAATTAAAAGAAAAAAGATGTAAATATATATAAATATAATAAAAAATAATTAGAGTTTTGGAATTTTTGGGACTATTTTAGGTTATTCAGTAATAATTTTTGGATCACTCTCAAGTACTCTCAAGGTGTTTATAAAGATGAAGTTCACGTAATTATATTCAATTTAGGGTTGTATTTTTATTACAATTAGACCCAATCCATATTCTTGATTTTGGAGGTAAGTAATTTTCATGTATCCGAATCCTTCTAAAATTAGGTTTTTAATGCAGTAATATTTTTACACTGTCTCGAGCATTGTGCTTGATTTTATGGGATGTTGGATCGGCCTCAACATTTTTGTGAATAATTGATGGTGTGTCTTCAGAATTATCAACGGGTCTTTCAATAGTTTAAATAAGCCATGTAAATTTAATCTTCGAAAACGAGTTCACAAGTCCATTATTCAGATACACAATAAATATATTCATCCATTGGAAAAGGGTTTTATGGGTTGTTGATAAAGTTTTCAGGCGCAATATTGATAAGCCCTTCGGTTACACCGTTAATTCATCTGGGCAATACAAGAATAACCTTCGAAAATTTATATGAAAAAGTCTGACTATTAAAAGTATATATTAGTAAATATGGACATTTGATGTAAATATTGAATAGTCTAACGTTTGGAAACATTTCAGTTATTGATAATATCGCTAGATTTTGATAACATTTTAATTTTTGACAACATCTCCGGACTTTGATAACATGAGTTTTTGAAAGAGAATTATAAATTCTTTCATTTAAAACAATGTAATTATATTTATTGTATCAACATGTTGGAATCTATATATAGTTTTACAATAACTTTAAAAAACTAAAAACAAATTAATTTTCCATCCTTTCCTCACATTTTTCTGTATGTATAATATTTCGTGCTGTGCACCATTGAATGTTAGTCTTGTTTACGCATGGGAGTCGCATTCTCGCAGATCATGTCAACAGGGATGGCAGATAAATCCGATTCGACTGATATCCGATCCGAAATTCGAAATTTTGGATATACCGAATTCGAATTTTTAGATTTGGATTTGGATTTGGATTTCAACAATACCGGACCGATACCCAATCCGAAATCTAATCCAAACCCAATCCAAAACCGAAACCCGATTAAAACCCGACACATTTATTATAGATTATATGCAATATATTAGATGTAATACATATAATTTACATATTTTTCTTGTATTATTTGAGTAATAGTAGATTATTATCAAGATTGTCAACACTTATTTAGGGAATTATAACTTTTTATTACAAAATCAGCTTTTATTATGTATGATGTACTTCATATATATTTATAAAAAAAATAATTTGTGATGAAATACTAAATATTATGTTATCAACATATCTTATATATTACTCACCATGTCAACCTGTTCAATATAATGTGTTTAACTACTTATTAGTTAATATATTTTAATTTTAGATATCATATAAATGTGATTAATACTATTTATTTGTACATAAAATTTTAAATTTGACTACAATATTCGTAATTTTGGTTACCCGAAAAATACCCGATCCGATCCGAAACCCGACGGATTTGGATTTGGATAACCCGAAAATATTTGAATTTGAATTTAGATTTTACAATACCCGATCCGAACCCGACCCGTTGCCATCCCTAGATGTCAATATAGGTTAACTCTTTTTTTGTTACGTGTAATTATACTTCAATCTTCATGAAGCAAATATTATTTTCAATTGTAATTTTGTAGAGTGAATCGTTTAGCTAGTCATATCTTTAATCTTAATATGTATGTGTAATTATTTTTCTTCTCACTGATAATAGATAAATAAAGATGCAAAAAGTCCATGGTGTATTCAATTTCATATATAGATTGTATAAAATTATAAGTGAGCTCCTTTACAAAATTACAAGTTTTTCTTTTTCTAGTTTGAAAGGAGAAACTGGGGTTAATTAATTTGAAGAACCCTGGGGATAGTGGAATATTGACCACTGCGCATATCATCAACGTACAGCAGGCTAGCTAGCGCATAACGTCTGATCTTGCTCTCCATGCCACTGCCACTGCCACTGCCACAGAAGATGATGCAAAGATAATAATATGGATGGCCAGTTCATTTGAGGCATATTAATCGATCATGCTCCCCCCTGCCTGAATATATTCTGCTCAGACTCAACTACCTGGCCCTACTAGTCTACCTCCCTCAATCGGTCTACTGTATTTAATTCTTCTAAAAAATATTAACACATATATATATTTACCTAGTAACAAATACGGACTTTCCTTACCCCAAAATCGTCATTTATAAAAGAAAAAAAATAACATATTTTTATTTAAAAGAAATTATTGCAAGGGAACAAGACTAATGTGTTTGTGTTCCACTTAGAAACTTCATATTTGCACAATACGCATGCCCTTCCTTGGCAGTGTATACAAGTTGCCAACATAAGTGGGATTAATTAAGCAGTAACAGTTATTCTATCTAGCAATTTATCCTTGTAAAATTCATAATTAAAACCTCAGTCCCATAATCTGCCGATCAGTTTTACTACCAGTTTTTAATTATATTTTATAAAAATTAAGAAAATTCTATCCCACTTTAATCAAATAAAAAATAAAAAAGAACTCTGGATGTGATATAGTTGCTGTATTTAAATGCAGTCCGTTGATGGTGGTGGGCAAGTGCATAATTTCTACAACTGTTCTTATTGATCTTACACCCCCTTTTTCTATATCACATCAAATTCAAAACAGCCACAATTTAATTTCAAGGTATATATGCATATCCCACCACTACTCGCCGCGTATTGCCAGATTCACTTATATATTCCCCTGTTTTATTCGATTATTATTTTTCAATTTTATTTGGACGGTTCGCCAAATTTAGAAACAGAACTGGTAAAGGGGGTCTGGGAAAATTTGATAAAGAATCGAAAATATTCTTTTTACAAAGGATTACGGCCCTTCGTGGCAAGCTGCAGGCTGCGAATTAATTTGACGGTGCAACATTTTGACTAATGCTGTATTGCTTATGCTTTTGACTGTGGTGGATTCTTGCTTTCTAGTTCAGATTATCTTTTTTGAAATATTATATTTTGTTTAATTGATTAAGCATAGGGATTTACTAATTTCGTAATGCAGTAATGCTTGATAGGGAGTTTTTAGTTTCAAATATTACAAGATTTTGATACTGAAAAATTCGTTCAGAGTTCGCTTCAAGAGTTTATTGTCTCAGTTATTAGCAAAAGAAAAATACTACAGTAGTATTGTATCAGTTCAGTTGTCTCGGTTATGCTTGACATGATTCCTTGTAGTCTGTAGACATTGTACTATATTGCAGTACTGAAGTTACTTGTGGTTCATTTTCTCCGGAAAAAACAAGTGACAAAATATTGGCGGGTGTAAGAAACTCGGTTGATTCTATTCTATGGTATATATTTGGTACATTCCTTGGAGCTTTCATCTAGTAATGAACAAAATCTGCTCTCCTTTTTCTCTTAATGTACACAAGTCGGGCTCTAAACAAAGAGTTAGTCGAGTTTTATATTAGAGATTAACCAAATAAATTTTTAAAATGAAAGTGTGTCGGTTCGAGTTTTCTTCTTGAATGAAAAGTGATGTTCAAGATCGACTCGTTAATAAACAAACCAAATACGAGATGAGTTATGATTAATTTTGCACGTTTTTTTACTCGGCTAAAATCCAAATATTGGATTTCGTTTGAAATTCTGAATTTGATGAAATAAGGTGTGAAAATTTGGATTTGGATTTCAAATGAAATCCGGTATATTCAAATATTAGTATAAACATATATAAACATGTATAAAATGAAGATTTGAAATGACAACTCAAATAATGTCATTTAAAATTTCTCATTTAAATTAAAATGTAAGTTTTCAAATGAATCATTAAGCAATTCAAAATCTCATACACAAATTATATTTTTGGATTGTACTATCTTTACGAAAATCACATTCACTTTTTTTTCATACCGTTAATATTAAATTGTAAACATATTTTAATTTTACTATTATTATATTTTATAATATTTTAATTGGGAGACGGGGGCTGGACACATACTTTAAGGTTTTTATAGAGTTTAGTTGACTAATTCTTTTTCTAAATAAATTCTTCTAAATAGTGTTAAAATGCGTATCAAGCATGAATTTTTTTTATAAAGCAATGAATGAGAATAAGGGAGTAAGACTAAATCCAATTAATAATTTTGATTCAAAAATATCAACAACTAGTATAAGATTTCAAATATTTTCTAATATTAGTTAATTTATATGAATATGTTTATTTAATTTAAATATTAAAATTTATTTATTCTGCAAGAATATCAAGTTATTTTTTTAATTGCGAGAAATTCAATCTTAATATATCACAAAAAATATGATAATTTTATCCTTAATACCCAAATCACAACAGATCTCGGATATTAGCTATATATTGAATATAATTCACCATTCAATGATGTTGATAATAACTAAAATGAATTGTAATTTACGTTTTTATTTGATATTTGTTTTGATATATTTGAATATCCTGATATTAGGATTTATAAAATATATTGTTTTATATCAAGTTGGACGAACTGAGCCAAGTTCGAGTCGATCCTGCATAAAATGAGTTGCGTTCGAGTCGAATAGGTGTAAAACTCGACTTTAACTCATTTACTTATTGATTATATTTTCATGTTCAAGTTTGGGTAATATACAAAACGAATGAAGTAGAATCTACCTGAAACGAGTATCAACACCCATGTTCATTTTCGATCATCGAAAAGATAAATTATATGGATAAAAAAATTTCAATTTGATTATTTATCAATATAATCGTACATTGGATGTTAAGATGCATTTACAATGATTTTTTATAGAATATAATTAATTTTCAATTTAACATTTTTTCATTTTGTAATTTTAGGTGAAAATACTATATTAACTTTATGTATGTACATTTCAAACAATATCATAATGAGCTTGAAATTTTTAAAGGTCGTGATAGAAAAATTTTCTATTATTGCGACTTAAAATCACGAATGTTTTTCACGATCCAACCGTATGAATGAGATGATTAAATCAAAATTAATTATAAAATAAATTTCATGCATAATGCAAATTCAAGTGATATAATATTAATTTTATAATGATTCTATTTTTTTATATAATGTTAAAGACATAGATTGAACTATTATTTTTTTGTTATAAAGTAGTGGTCGATTCAAATAAAAAAATCATTTGAAAATTTACGTACTTACTTATTTTTACAAGATATTTATATCCGCACGGTTAAATTTTTAATTTGATATGTAATAAATTGTGAATTTGAGATGTACTAACAAAATTTTGTTTATTGTGACCTTCATATTTTCTTTTCCCAATATTTTATAATGTTGGGATATAAATCTACTAAAATTTTATCAACAATTAAATTCTATACAGTTTTTGTTAGATCAAACAAAGAAATATGTTATATGAAATCGAAATATGTTTTCCATATGGTATCTGTAATAAGTTTAACATATAATTTTAACATTCATCTTGATATGTTAAACTTATATAATCTTATGCACCCCGGACACATTTTTCTCCGAATATAATATCCGTGCAATTCATATAAAAAATAAAAAATGCAATATATATGAACGTAGCCATGTATTTTATAAATAAAGTAGTCGTACTGGTACACTATATTCCCTAAGGTGGCTGGTGGGGTATAGAAATCGTAGCTTCTATTTGCAGTTTTTGCCAAACTCCCCCTATAAAAGAGACTCAGACTGCCTGCTTGTCCCCTCATCAAACTCTTACACTAAAGTTTGGTTTTAGTTCTTACATAACAGGGTTGCAAGAACACGAGCTACAAAAAAGATGGTTGGGAATTCAAATAGAGTAGAGCATTATGGAGGGAATGAGAGAAGCACAAACATTACTATTTTTTCATCAGAACTGGAGTACATGGATGCAATGTCACAGCCACCACCACCAGAAGTTCATAAAGTTTGTTTGCCACCTTCTAAAACCACTTTTGAGAAACTCCTTCATCGTCTCTCTGAGATTTTATTCCCTGATGCACCACTTGATAGGTTCAAGAACCAGACTTGGTTTCGAAAATTTATCCTAGGCCTTCAGTTTTTCTTCCCTATTTTTGTTTGGGCTCCTAACTATAATCTTAAGCTACTTCAATCCGACGTTATTTCTGGTCTTACTATTGCCAGCCTTGCTATCCCTCAGGTTTCATTTCTCTCTGCTTTTGCTTTCCCTCCTCCTTTCTGCTGTTCACATTTTTAATTTTTCTAGTCGTAATCATATAATTTTAATTGAATGTGCTGATCTTATATTTTTTAAGGGAGCTTGTATGTGCGCACCCTTTCTTGATATTAAGACCAAATTACCCGTGTTGTAATATGAAAATGGCTTTAGTTAAACATGCACACAAAGGTATTTCAATCTCAATGTCAATAAAGGATGTGCACCTATAATAATATAGTTTATTTCGAGTAATAAACTGTCATGAGTAGGATTTATTTAGCATTATAAATGTATGCCGTACTCTTGCGAGTAAAGATGTTGTTTCTGTTTAGAAATTGTTGACTATGCTTGGAAAAATTTAACTGTATTTTTTGGTTGTGCAGGGTATTAGCTATGCAAAACTTGCAAATTTGCCACCTATTGTTGGTCTTTGTAAGTCTTTCTTCTTTTTTTTGCTAATTGGTCTTTGTAAGTCTCAATAACCTGTACTAATATTTTTTTGTTTTACTTTCTATATAACTGGCTTAATTCTTAAGATTACGACGACACTGGACTGATTAATTAAATACTAATTCTGAATTCTTGAGTTTAATACTGTTACAATTTCTTTACAGATTCAAGTTTTGTGCCACCATTGATATATTCTGTTCTTGGGAGTTCTAGACATTTAGCCGTAGGTCCAGTTTCGATAGCATCTTTAGTGATGGGAACCATGCTTGGTGAGGAGATTTCCTATACTGATCAGCCAATTCTTTACCTTCAACTGGCTTTTACTGCAACTTTCTTCGCGGGAGTGTTTCAATCTGCTCTTGGTCTGCTAAGGTAATTATATGTCTGTCCTTATGAACAAGCTTGAACTGCTGCTAGTCTGGTACTGTATTTGGTAAAAAGGTAAAAAAGAATATTGAACTTTTAGGAAATCTATACTAATGTTAGTGGAGTGGGAAAAAATTTATTCCCCACAAGAATCTAATATTACTGGGTGATAAAAAGATAGGGATTATTTTATGGTTGCTAATTTTTTCTGCTGTATGCCTGGCTTCAGAAGCATATATTTAGTGTCAAAATGATTTAATTATGACTTCATTATTTTTTACATACAGTTAAGTTATGTAGAGAAATAACTTGTGCAACCATGGTCTGTGGATAACGATTTGCAGTCATTGAGAAAAATGTAAATGCATAAGCCATGTGTGCACAAATGATAAGCTCTACACCTTGGATCTCCTGTTGATAAAAGTATGTGCTTGACAGGTTAGGATTTGTAATTGATTTTCTATCAAAGGCAACTCTTGTTGGATTCATGGCTGGTGCAGCAATCATAGTATCACTGCAACAACTTAAAGGGCTTCTCGGAATAATTCATTTCACAAATAAGATGCAAATTGTTCCTGTACTGACCTCTGTTTTTCAACGAACAGACGAGGTTAGCAACTATCTTAAAATGTATACTGATAAGTAAAAAGGAAGTTCTTCAATTTTACCTGGGCCTTTCTTTATATATTATCTCGTCTAATATTGTAGTGGTCTTGGCAAACCATTGTTCTGGGGGCTACTTTCCTGCTCTTATTACTAACAGCAAGAAAAGTGGTAAGTGGTTGCATGCTGTCTTTGGAAAATTTTACTGCTTTATTCTCATGTCCTGAAATATTTCAGTACTGGTTGTTTATTGCAGAGCATGAGAAATAAAAAGCTTTTCTGGGTCTCCGCAGCTGCCCCATTAACATCTGTTATTCTCTCAACCCTAATAGTCTTCTGTCTCAAATCAAAGCTTCCTATGGTTAAAACTGTAAGAAATATTACAAGTTTGTAGTTTACTGTTTTCTCTAATGAAATGATCTTGTAAATATCTCATAAAATATATATTTTAATGTATAACAGATTGGACACTTGCCCAAGGGTTTGAATCCACCATCTTCAAACATGCTATACTTTCAAGGCGCTTATCTAGGACTTGCTTTGAAAACTGGCATTGTAACAGGAATTTTATCTCTCACGGTGCGTAGTTCAGAAACTACCTCGTCTATAGGATTATCGCATGTGCAAAAATTTTCTGTACCCTCTTTTTCACAATTTTTCTTTGCTCATTTGTCAATGTTATAGGAAGGAATTGCTGTTGGACGAACATTTGCTTCATTAAAAAACTACCAGGTTGATGGTAACCAAGAAATGATGGCTATTGGTTTCATGAACATGGCTGGCTCTTGCTCTTCGTGTTATGTTACTACAGGTAATGATTATCGATACAATTTACATTTATTGTTATTGTCAAGGCTGTTTTTTGGCAGAAGAGTGTGTTAATTGTTAAGATAACTGATACTGCAGGATCATTTTCTCGGTCTGCTGTAAATTACAATGCTGGAGCACAAACAGTAGTTTCAAATATAATACTGTCGACAACGGTGCTAATCACTTTGTTGTTTCTGATGCCACTGTTTCATTATACTCCCAATGTCATCTTGGGAGCTATTATCATAACTGCTGTGATCGGGCTGATAGACTATGAGGCTGCATTAAAATTGTGGAAAGTCGACAAAATTGATTTCTTCACTTGCTTATGTTCCTTCTTTGGTGTTTTGTTCATCTCAGTTCCTCTTGGTCTTGCTATTGCAGTAAGTTGTTTCCATATAGGAGGAAAATCTTTAAATTAAATAGACTGGGAAAAATACAATTTCAATCAAACTCCTCAGTCAATTTATATAAAATCTTCTACACATGTATCAGGTTGGAGTTTCGGTTTTCAAAATCCTGTTGCATGTCACTAGGCCAAACACTGCTACCTTGGGAAACATTCCAGGCACCCACATCTACCAGAGTCTCCGTAGATACAGAGAATCCCAGAGAGTTCCTTCTTTTCTCATAGTTGCTATCGAGGCTCCAATGTACTTTGCAAATTCCACTTATCTACAAGAAAGGTTGGTGCAAGTTGCATGTTTATAATATGTTTCAACTGCTGCGGCCTTAATCTTTTTTTCATCTATGGAGCTCAATTGCTCAAATGCCCCCAAGGCCAAAGAAGCTTTGAAAAAGATTTTTACGAAATCTTACAATTGCAGGATGCTAAGATGGATCAGAGAAGAGGAAGAGTGGATAAGTGCAAACAATGAAAGCACATTAAAGTGTGTTATTCTGGATATGACTGGTATGCCGATTATTTTAAAATTTATTGCAAACCCAAGTATCAGCTGTTTTGTAATGTACAGACTATGAGTCTATCTATGACTATGCATCACTTGCACTCCCCTCACCTCCTCTTCTTCCTCATTTCAGCTGTAACAGCTGTAGACACAAGCGGCGTTGACACCATTTGTGAAGTCAGAAAGATGCTAGAGAAACGATCACTTCAGGTAAAACTTGTTTATGCTTAAGTAATTCACTAATAAGTTCTTGAAATACGCACGGTATAGGGTGATGTTGTTCTTTAACCAATGATCACTTTTCATTTGTAGTTTGTATTGGCAAATCCAGCCGGTAATGTGATGGAAAAGCTGCACAACTCTAATGTTTTAGATTCATTTGGGGTAAATGGTCTCTATTTGTCTGTCAATGAAGCTGTGAGTGACATCTCATCGTCATGGAAGTCTCAACCATTACCCTAAAAATTCAGAAGAAATGAATAGGCACCTACACATGTTCTTGTTCAGCTCGAGTTAAATTTTAAGTAGCAGAGTTATTACGTATGTTGTTTAAGGGATGTGATATTTTGAAGTGCGAGGCCCGACAAATCTGATGGCCATCATGTTCCAGTTTGATTTTCTGTAGCCATTTCTAATTTGTAAGGGGTCTTTATAAATGAGAAGTCTTTTTTATTATTATTATATTATTATTATTATTATATCTTGTACAGAGCACCTGGTCCGTGATGGTATTTCCACATCGGTCTTTCTAATCCGTCTTTCTAATGTGTGCTCAAAAGCACACAATAAGTACTAAATTTTATGAGTTTGGTGCATTTTTATTAGTGGAATTGTTATAAATACAGGGGGTCATCAATATTTATGATTAGAGGACCAATCAAAATATACCAAACTTTTGGACACACATTAGAAAAACCCGTTTCCACGTATCCATCACAAACCCCTTTGAAACTCGATCCACCTCTCTATATTGATAAACAAACCCCTTTGAAACTCGATCCACCTCTCTATATTGATAAAAAAAAAGTCTTGGTCCTGTGATAAACTTTCGAAAGGGACAATTCCCGGTCCCAATGATATCACTTTAGAGGGATTCCGTTGTATTGTCACTTAAAATATTTATTGAGATCCATATATGTTTTACAAACAAAATATATCTTAAATTATTGCAGAATTTATTATTTTTCGAATGATATTTTACAAATATCACAATTTTATTGAAAATCTTGCATATTGCATAGACATTACAAGTAAAACGTTGCAAAATATATTATTCTACTAAACATGCTTAGTTTGCAGAACATATGTTCATGTTGCAAAACATACATATTGTACTTATAAATATATTGCAACATATTGCAACATACATATTGTACTTGTAAATATACGAGATTTGAATGATTTTATTGAAGTAATGATATTTGTAAAATATGTTTTGCAAGATAACACGTTTTAAAAGATATTTTATTTGCGGAACATAGATGGACTCCAATTAAAAGATGGACTCGATATAACTTTACTCTATATATATATATATATATAAAGAAGTATGCACAATTTGAAATTAGAACATGTTCCAGAAAAGTTGGAAGGGTTCCCTGAAGTATTTGTGCATATCAGACTGTCATTAAACTAACTAGAAACATAATTGTTTCACAAGGGTTTCCAAAGCAATGTGGCATTCACATTGCTGAAAACAGTATCCCCGGAGTTGACATAAAAGACTTAAAAAAAATACACCAGATTGACGCAGTAATGTTCATTGTTTCAAAGAATCCATATCTCTAAGCATCTTGTTGAGTACTTTATGTGTCATCTCACCTTCCCCACGGATCAGGATCCATAATAACGGCTTCTATAATCGTTTCCTCAGAAATTGTAAGTATCTTATGATGTTTTCATCCAAAACTTCTCCATAGTGAAGAGAGCTTTCCGAGAAAATCTTTTCTTGCCTGTTCAGGTCTCCGGTCAGTCAAACATCTGCATAAGAATAATTACAAAACAAATCAAGCTTAAAGGATTAATTTTAATGTATACTACCAAGCCATCAAGAGTTCCACTCATAATCAACTTAAAACGGTCATTTTTAATGATTAATTTGCAGTTTGCATCCCTATACTTTTATTATATATCACTAAATTTTGCCGCCCAATGGACTTGACCACATATAAAATAAAAATTCCACGGTATCTTTGCAGTTACATAAGGGTAATACAAGCCACATGAAAGTCTACATGTAAAAGAGTTTGGTATATTTATTTTTTAGGCAAGCATGTGAGATTGCTACAAGATCACATGAACATTTGGAAGGAAAAAAATTGTGTAAGGGGGAGGACTAGACAAAATGAGAAATGTATCAGCAATCTAAACATGGTTCATCCAGAGACAATATCATATTTGAACTTATAAAGCCTCTGCTTCGGAGGATCTGGTTTGCTAAATAAAGTTTTGCATCTCAAAATATGGAAATTTAGTACATTGGTCTCGTGGATGAATGTTACAAAATTAATCAATTACACACACTAAATTAAAATTTCACTAGAAAATTCTCTATTATTCACCTTAGTTAAATATTCAAGAAAGATAAGTATTACGACTAATATACCAAAAACCCTGGACAACAACGAAAGTCTTAATGAATTCTAATAGATCAGAGTATGAGGCACTCTTAAGATGCTGCTCTGGAAATCTCAATTATCTGAAAATAACATGAGATATTTATGAATACTTTTTCCGGGTCAAAGTTTTCTATTACTCATTAAATGAACCCCTTGCCAGGCTTCGATGACTAATTAAATGCTGCCGAGACCTCCCATTTGCCAAGAAACACAAAAATCCTTTCTTTACAGATTGACACCATCATTTTATTAAATAACATGTACCTATAGACTAATACTATAGTGGCCTCCATATTTTTCAAGACACGAAGATAATGCTAATGCTTTATAACCATGTCTAAGAAGGAAAATATTCAAAGACCATAGTCAAGCCTCCTTAACAGTACAGTATACTTTCTAATTTTCAACCAATAACTGGAAGATAAAAAAGTTATAGAAAATGCAAAGAGTTGCTTCGAGAAAGGAAGTTGGAGGTGATTACCAATTGTTTATATTTATTGCTAAATATCATGACTACAGATTAAGTTGGAATCCTAAAATGGTTAATGGCAGCTGGCTAGCTGCATATTGAAATTCAAACAGCACGGATTTTCTTCACTTTACCATATAAAAACACAAAAACAAAACGTGACAACAAATTTGAAGTAAGAACAGGCAGGCAGGCAGATAGAGGAGACAGAAAGAGTTTTTTTTTTGGGATACAAAATGACAACAATTATTGCAGTATGTCAAGCTGCAAGGAATAATCTTAGGAGTTAAAGATAATGGCTTACTTGAACGAAATCTTGTGATAGGAATTTCTCGCAGTTCACGTTTTATACATAAATACTCGCCTAACAGAGCCATGACTGCAAGTCCAGTTCCATTTACAGCCCACCATGTTATTGATGAAGGCCAGCCACCATATGCAATGCATATAAAGAGATGGATAATATAAACAGTGGCTGAAAAATCTAAGCACTTCTTGGCCCTCTCAATTGAGTACACCAAATAAACAGCGCTACACAAACATTTTAAATATCAGAAAATATGTAGTAGAGCACGCTCCTCGAATATAGATACTTTGAAACTTAATCATATCCGATGTGATGTATTACACTGACTTGTGGAGTTTTTAGCTCAGCTTGCATGCAACAAAAAACAAGTGTCTTTTCCATATACGATGTGACAAAAAAATCTCCTATTATCCCTTTCTAAAGTGGAAAGAAGGCATTCGTAAAAAAGGCACAATTCTCATATGTTTTCAGTAATAGAACGGATTATTAGTTTATTACACAACCCTTCCATATTACCATAAATGATCTCCCTCCCTCTCTATTAAAACAGCTCAACAAAAATTATTATCTATCTATGTACCTCTTGCAGTAAGTTATAGAATTTAACGAGTTGAGGGCCGGCTTATGCAACGAGCTAAGCCAGTAGTCTGTATACCGTGTGGTAAACTACATATCACCATGACATCTCATGACAATAAAGCAAAGCAAAGCAAACCAAACCAAACCAAACAATAAGAGTAGTGAGTGAGGAGTGCGGAGGATGAGATATACGGCTTACAAGTAGAGGCTGTTTCCTTTGAGTTATAGTTATAGCTTCGGCAAACTTGATACCAACACCGTCAATCATTTATTTTATCATTTTACACGAACTTTGGGTAAGGGTTTACTATAGGAAGATGATTAAGATTAATTGCACGACAAAAGTTAGGAAAAAATTACCAGAGAAATAGTAACATAATATAATAAAGCTAGTATGTCAATTAGAAATTCTCACAAAAACTCACTCCCCCTAAAAAGTATCACAGAAGGAAAAACATTTTATTGCAATCAATTGAGTGGTCTGAATATTCAATGTATACTTGTCTATTACAATGTTGGAATCAGAAAAACCGCCTAGAATGGAAGGTGTCTCTAAAAATCTGTATAAGTAATTTGCTGTCCAACTAAAATACATACTCCGAAAAAGCAGGTCACCCTACAGGAAATAAACAAAGTAATTAATGATGACGAAGGTTGAGTCTTCGCTCAGAAACTAAAATTAGTCACTTGAAAATGGGTATTCCTAAACCAATAATATAAAATACTATATTTCTCGCATTACTTCAGAGTTCAGACAATGAATTACATTATCCTTCCCTTGCAATAAGTAAAACTCTGGGTTCGTGAGCAAATCTCTCGGTATATTTGATTTGAGTTCCATTTCAGTATTACACAGCCAAATGAATGATCTTACTAATGTTAGAAAATGGAAAGTTTGAGGCATATTTTATATATGTTCTTGATATGATTTCCGGAAACTAACACTTGGAGGTTGTTCCTTGATATGAGGACTTAAACTTTCATATTTGGATATAAGATATTTTCTTAGTGGAATTCATGAATATATTGAGACAAAATTGCTTGTTTGAAATGGTTTATGGGGATTTTGTCCCACATTGGTATTGTAAAAGAAAGATATTGAGTTTATATAGCATCTTGTGTTAGTGTTGTTTACAATTACTAGCATAAGTGGAATGCTTGTGTGGCCTAGTGCTAGTGGGAACTCTTATATTTTTCTTTTCTATTACAAGTTTAATTATTTATATTGATTATTTAATTATTAATATAAAATATATTGAGTAAGGATTATTTTAATCATACTCTGAATATATTTTGTAATATTAATAATAATTAATCAGGATATAATATAAATAATAAGAAAAACCCATTTTGTTTACTTTTTCTGTTTTGTTACTTCGTGTACCACATCGAGTAAAATAGAAGAAGAGTAACTTGAGATGCCTATATATTGAGAGGTATACTTGAGATTAAAATGACACAAGTCTCGGTGCCTACCTCGCAAACATATATGAGTTGCATAGGTTTTTTGGGCAAACTGAGGTGCGAGTCGTCGTTGATCATTGTTGGTTCTGTGGCCAGATTGATCTGTTGTTGTTTTATCCTGGAAGCGATATTGCTACATTCCATCACAGCTTAAATGGGGGGCAATAATCTCTTCAAGAACAGTCAAGTCCTCTTGAAGGGTTTGGCGACTCAGCTGTTTTGTTCTTCTTCTTATCAGAATTTGGAAAGCGATAAGAGATAAGTTTTCTTTACTTTCTTTGTCAATTACAGTCTTTATAGTTTGTTATTGCCTTCGTGTTTTATTTCGTTAGTTGGTTATTTGCCATGTTCTTGTTATTATATATATAACTGCCCATTGTTGCTGTGTAGTTAGAATTATACCCAACAATCTTGAAGAGATTATAGTTATATATAGTTAATTAGCAAGATGGTTAACGAAACTGCTGATGTTCCTAAAATTGTTGAGACTGGTTCTGGTGGTACTACTACCATTGACTGGACCACGTATCGTTTTCCCCATCCAATTGATTTATCGGGTATGCCTAATAAATTTAGTGGTGGAGCTTCTTTTCTCTTTGGCAGAAAAAGACGAAGCTCTAGTTAACGGTTAAGGGTCTATTGTTAGTGGTACAGTATGATCCTCCTGGGTTGGATCAAGAGAAAGCTGAATATGTTAAGGTTTATGCTTTATGGGCTGAGAAGGATGGGGTGGCTAGGGCAGCCAATTTTGGCATCCTTGGAGAACACCTTGTTCGATGTTTATTCATCAGATGCCTATACTGCTAAAGTCTTATAGGATAAACTGGACCAAACCCATAATACTGATTCTCAAGGATTTGAGAAGTATTCTGTGGCTAGGTTTCTTGATTTTAAGCTGGTGGATGGAAAATCCATGACTGAACAGGTTCATGAGTTTGAGATGTTAGTTCATGATTTGGGTGAGTCCGGTATGGTCTTGCTCGAGAAGTTTCGGGTGATGTCTGTGATTGAAAAGCTCCCTAAGTCTTGGGAAGAGTTTGCTCTCTCCCTGAAAAGACAGAAAGGAGAGATCACATGGACTAACTTGATGTTGGACATCTCAGTACAGGAGCAGCACAAGTCCAAATAGGGACATGTGTTGCCTGTGGAACATGGGAGCTCGAAGGTAAATGTAGTGACTGTAGGACAGAAAAGAAAGGTAGTCACTAAGAAGGCTAACACTAAACCTGACAAGAACAAGGCTAAGAAACCAAAGGCGAACAAACCATGTTGGTCTTGTGGACAGGTTGGTCAATGGAGCAAGGACTGTCCAACTAAGAAATCTAAGAAAGCTGAAGTGGTAGCTCAAGCAAATACCGTGCTTGGACTTGGAACCACGAGTGGGCCAGTAGCTAACATGGTCATTGGTGAGGTTGCTGCCTCTGGAACCGATGACGGGTATGTTACTTACAACCCTGTACTACTTTCCACTTATCTGTCACATGAGTGGTTGATTGATACTGGAGCTAATGTACATATTTGTGCTGATATTAGCTTGTTTGTATCTTATCAACAGAGTCATGGAGTGACAGTGACGATCGGGAATGCTAGTGCTGCACAAGTGCTTGGAATAGGAAACGTGGACCTGAAGTTTGCTTCTGGGTGGATTCTATTTCTCACTCGAGTGTATCATGTTCCCTCTATTCGTAGAAATATTATAAGTGGAAGTTGTTTGGTTAAAAACGGCTTTGAACTTTCTTTGAAGTGTAATAAAATAGTTATTACTCATACTGGTACATTCTTTGGCAAGGGTTACTTGTCTGATGGTTTGTTTTTAATAAATGTTGAACCCGTTTTGGGTGGTTTTATTAATGATAGTGTTGCACCTTCTGTTAATTGTGTAGAATCATCTGATTTGTGGCACTTACGATTTGGTCATTTAAATCTTGGTGCTCTAAAGAATATGTTGAATTTAGAGTTGATTCCAAAGTACGCCATTGATAAGAAATCTAAGTGTCAAGTGTGTGTAACTGCTAAACAAACAAGGAAACCTTTCATAATGTTGTTAGGGATTCAGACTTGTTAGATTTAGTGTACTCAGACATATGTGAATTTGGTGGTGTGTTGACCAAGGATCACTGTAGATATTTCATTACCTTTATAGATGATTGTAGTAGATATTGTTATGTTTATTTGCTTAAACATAAGAATGAAGCACTAGATAAATTCATTATGTATAAAAATGAAGCTGAAACACAAATTGGCAAAGTACTTAAACGTTTGAGGTCTGATAGAGGTGGTGAGTATACGAGTACCTTGTTTATGAATTTTGCGCAAACAATGGTATAGTTCATGAGGTTACTCCACCATACACACCTGAGTCTAATGGGTGGCAGAACGAAAGAACAGAACTTTTAAAGACATGATTAACATTATGCTAATTAATTCTGGGTTGCCTAAGTACATGTGGGGAGAGGCTCTGAATACGGCTTGCCATATTCTGAATAGAGTCCCTCTGAAACATATGGACAAGACACCATATGAATTATGGAGAAAGCGTAGGACAAGTTTGAGTTATCTTCGTGTGTGGGGGTGCCTTGCTAAGGTGCTTGTCCCTGAACACAAGAGAAAGAAAACCGGGTCCGAAAACTGTTGATTGTATCTTTCTGGGCTATCTTGAAACCACAACTGCTATGAGATTTTTATTATCAAAATCTGACATAGATGGTATTGTGGCGAATACGATAGTTGAGTTTCGTGATGCAACTTTCTTTGAGGAAGTATTCCTTATGAAGACTGGTATACCTTTGGGTAGTTCTGAGGATGATCCCACTCACAGATCGACTTCTATTCCTGATAATGTGGAAAAGATGACAAATGTGGGGGTGGATCCTGGTAGTAGCTCTACTCCTAACAAAGTAGAGGAACCTAAAAGGGGTAAGCGTGCAAAGGTAGTCAAGGACTTTGGAAGTGACTTTATCACTTACAATGTCGAGCATGAGCCTTTAACTTTCCGTCAAGCCAAGGATTCTTCAGAGTCATTGGAAAGGCGCTGTAAAGAGTGAAATTGACTCAATTGTTTCAAACGGAATATGGGAGTTAGTTGATCTCCCTCCAGGGTGTTCTACTATTGGATGTAAATGGATTTTCAAGAGGAAGCTAAACCCTGATGACTCAATAAATAAGTACAAGGCTAGGCTAGTTGCTAAGGGCTTTAGGCAAAGGGAAGGCATTGATTATTTTGATACATATTCTCCAGTTGCCCGAATGACAATAATCAGAATGCTTATTGCATTGGCTTCTGTACATGGTCTTATCATCCATCAAATGGATGTAAAGACAGCTTTTCTTCATGGTGACCTTGAAGAAGAAATTTATATGGATCAGCCTGAGGGATTTGTTGCTTCTGATAATGAGAGGAAAGTATGTAGACTAGTCAAGTCCGTCTATGGCCTTAAACAAGCACCTATAGACTGGCATAAAAAGTTTGATAAACTGTTTTAGACTTCGAATTTTTTAGTTAATGAAAGTGACAAGTGTGTCTACTATAAGGTTAGAGGTAATGATTGTGTGATCGTGTGCTTGTATGTAGATGATATCTTGTTGTTTGGAACCAATATTGAGATTATTAACGAGACAAAGAGTTTCTTGAAGATGCACTTTGAGATGAAGGATATGGATGAAGCTAGTTTGATTCTTGGGATCAAGTTGACTCAGTCAACGGATGGAATAATTTTGTCACAGTCTCATTATATAGAGAAATCTATACTTGAGAAGTACGGTTATTCAAATTGTAGAATCGCTAGTACACCATATGATTCAAAAGTTGCCTTAGTCAAGAATAGTTCAGGAGTTCCTGTGTCTCAGTTAAGGTATTCTCAGATTATTGGGAGTTTGCAATATCTTGCTAATGTGACTAGGCCAGATATTACTTATTTTGTGTCTAAGTTGGCTAGATATACAAGCTGTCCAAATAAGACTCATTGGGAGGCACTGGATAGAGTTCTTAGATATCTGAAGGGAACTATTTCCCTTGGCTTGCATTACCGGAGATTTCCGGGGGTACTCGAGAGGTACAGTGATGCAAGTTGGATAGCTAAGAAATCTGGTTCCAATGAAGTGACTGGATATGTGTTTATCCTTGCGGGTGGAGCAGTGTCCTGAAAGTCTTCTAGACAGACTTTAATTACTCGGTCTACTTTTGAGGCTGAGTTGTGTGCACTTGATGCCACGGGGACGGAGGCTGAATGGTTACATGGACTCATGAGTATGTTACCTGTAGTAAGCAAGCCGCTTCTTGCCATTTCTGTTCATTGTGATAGCCGTACAACTATCGACAAAGTCAGAAGTGTAAAGTATAATGCTAAAACAAAGAGACACATCCAAGTTAGACTAAAGTCTATAAGGGGTCTTGTGTCTGATAGGATTATTGCTATAGAGTTCATAGGAACTCAGGATAATATAGCTGATCTGCTGACTAAAGGGATTGAGCATGCTATAGTCCTTAAGTCGAGGTTGGGGATGAGACTAGTAACCCATCATAATTCATCAACAGCGGGAACCCAATACACCTGAAAGGAGATCCCTCGAAGTGTATTCAATGTGGTAATAACAAGTTGTAAGGATGAATTGGTAGTACCTCTACCATATACATTTAGATACTTATGTATCTGAGTCTATTCCCTATAAACCTTAAGAGGTACTTGAACTGCTAGTTAGCAAGAGTTATTTAAACTCTGAATGGGGTCAAGTCGTTTGACGAGATGATAACAGTACATCTCTGGAGATGCCCAGCTAAGCGAATGTAATTGTGTGGTCGCAATTAGAGGAAAGGGTTATTCCTCGAAACATTCGACGAACAGGATCGAGACATGACCATTAACGTCTCAAAGCCGTAGATTGGCACCATAGCCTTTGACCTGTCGTCGTCTATGGAGTGTGGTTACACCCAACGGATAAAGATTCAAGGTGAAACATTCCATCTGTATCCGGTAGCCATCGAAGTAGAGGACTTAGGAGGGTTCAAACCCGGGAGGGTACCGACTCTGAAAAGCAAGTCATGATAAAATCTGGTATGCAATTTAATTATGGATTTGTGGGGGATTGTTAGAAAATGGAAAGTTTGAGGCATATTTTATATATGTTCTTGATATGATTTCCGGAAACTAACACTTGGAGGTTGTTCCTTGATATGAGGACTTAAACTTTCATATTTGGATCTAAGATATTTTCTTAGTGGAATTCATGAATATATTGAGACAAAGTTGCTTGTTTGAAATGGGTTATGGGGATTTTGTCCCACATTGGTATTGTAAAAGAAAGATATTGAGTTTATATAGCATCTTGTGTTAGTGTTGTTTACAATTACTAGCATAAGTGGAATGCTTGTGTGGCCTAGTGCTAGTGGGAACTCTTATATTTTTCTTTTGTATTACAAGTTTAATTATTTATATTGATTATTTAATTATTAATATAAAATATATTGAGTAAGGATTATTTTAATCATACTCTGAATATATTTTGTAATATTAATATTAATTAATCAGGATATAATATAAATAATAAGAAAAACCCATTTTGTTTACTTTTTCTGTTTTGTTACTTCGTGTACCACATCGAGTAAAATAGAAGAAGAGCAACTTGAGATACCTATATATTGAGAGGTATACTTGAGATTAAAATGACACAAGTCTCGGTGCCTACCTCGCAAACATATATGAGTTGTATAGGTTTTTTGGGCAAACTGAGGTGCGAGTCGTCGTTGATCATTGTTGGTTCTGTGGCCAGATTGATCTGTTGATGTTTTATCCTGGAAGCGATATTGCTGCATTCCATCACAGCTTAAGTGGGGGGCAATAATCTCTTCAAGAACAGTGAAGTCCTCTTGAAGGGTTTGGCGACTCAGCTGTTTTATTTTTCTTCTTATCAGAATTTGGAAAGCGATAAGAGATAAGTTTTCTTTACTTTCTTTGTCAATTACAGTCTTTATAGTTTGTTATTGCCTTCTGTTTTATTTCGTTAGTTGGTTATTTTTCATGTTCTTGTTATCATATCTATAACTGCCCATTGTTGCTGTGTAGTTAGAATTATACCCAACAACTAATTCATCAATAAATAGAAGTGCACACAGACCATGTCAACAATCGTAAGTGTGCCACATTTCGCACCAATTTTTAGACAAAACTAAACAATTTGTTAATCTCAACTTAATAATGTATATGAAATGGAGACTACTGAATCCTAATGAGTAGCATTATCAAAATATAGGTACATAAAACAACCATCCCTCACTCCAAACTCAATTACTAGTAAGTGAAACAAAACTGCATAGAATACAAAGTATAAACTAAATATCAAAGGACAGTATTGATTCTTACCCTGCAACAGCGGAGAGAAAAATGGAAACAATAACACACCAGCCAGTCGCGGTGGAAGCGGTAACAGTTGCATAATCAAAGAAATAAACAAGACTGGTTCGAGAAACCCAAGTGCCAACAAAAATTGTCAAGAAAACTCCAAGAGTGAGATAGTATAAACATTGTAAACCAACAATTTGGGCAACAATGAGCCATGGATCCCACACTGCTGTTCCATAGAACATGACTCAACTTCTTAAATCCATCCAAATTTATCCCCCAAAATCAAAACAAAAAAAAAACCTCACAAAGTTTCACAATTAGGGGCCTATAATATATCTTCACAATTATCGAAATTAAAGCAATATTTGAACTTGGTGTTGAATAGAAGTGAACAGTGAGATAGGATTGAATAGGCCAATAAAGAATTACAGCAGATACTAAAAGTATGGGAAATTCAAGAAACTGAATGGTGACAAACAAGAACAGTCTTTAGGACAAGAAAGATTGAGCCGTGAAAAAGTAAACCCGACCCATTTCAAAAAAAGTAGCAGAAAATGACCCTTTTTAAATCTCAGGCTGGACAAACTTCGATCGCAAATGGCGTCAGGTGTACTCTGCTGTAATACCAGTGTCGTTTGGCAGGAGGCATTCTCGTATCACAGATGTGGGTTTTATTCCATGTTTGGTTCACAATTTTTTTTCTCTCCAAACCCATTCCTCGTACCCCAAGATATAAGTTTTTGATAAGAGGTGGGTACGGAGAAATCAATTTTATTTATATTATTTCAACTTTATTTAAGTAATCAAATGTAAATTTTAATATAAAAATAATTTAATGAACTAAAATTTATTAAAATGATAATTAAAATAATATTTAAATTAATTGAAATTGATAACGTAAAAAATATTTTAAATTTAAAATATTCATTTCAGCACTCAATCAAACACATGATATCATAAATGATATATCAACCCATACCACCTTAACCCGATTCCTGATTCCAAACTCATACCACTTCTCGAACCAAACGACCCCTACGTGTGATTGTTTTTGGCGTGTGTTTTAAGGTTTTTCTTCCTTATTCTATTTTAGTAATTACTTAAGATAAATGTCTAAAAAAAATTTAAAATATCAAAAACGTGTTATAATAATGATTGTCAAATCTTATTAAGGAAGACTCACAATACTTACTAAAAGACTCGTGATACTTATCAAGAAAGCCTTAATTTAATATTGGAAACTTGTCACGAAAATCAAGATTTTGTTAACCTACTATAAATAAAACTTACCTATTAAGTTTTCTTAGTATATTTGATAAAACTCTATTATAAATAAATAGAAGTTTTGTCTAGTCATTTGTACTTGAACAATCACATAAGAAGTAATAATAATTATGAGATCTCTCTCTTTCCTTCTCCATTTCTTACTATATATAGTTTATAGTTTATTTATAACACGTTATCAGCACGAGTCTCTGCCCGAGCAAGCTTTATTTATGAATGAGGTATTGTCCAAGTAAACTTTATTCACGAAGGAGGTATTACCCGAATAAGTTTCATTTAACGAAAGAGGTACAATTTAATTTTACTCTCGAAACCGTGTCAACTCAAACTTGTTCCACAAAAGAGGTATGACTTTATTTTGCTCATGTTTGTGCTAAGATATTAATTTTATCGTCTTTATATATTTATTTATATTACTCCCTCAATCCCTTCCAATTGTTTACATTTCTGAGGAAGTGCCTGACACGCATTTTAAGGTGCATAAAAAGTATAGTTATGTAACTTATTTTTACAATTTTTTTTTTTTGAATAAAAGTTGAATATTTTAATTTTTATTCAGAAAAATAAAATTGTAAAAAACAATTACAGAACTATACTTTATATGTACCTTAAAATGCGTGTCGGACACTCTCTAAAAAATATAAACAATTGAAAGGGACGGAGGGAGTATTACTTAAATATCTTAAATGATTTGCGTATCGGAAATTTCACGCCGGGACTCGTACAGGTCAAACCGTACCCCGGATCGAAAAAGTCAAAATATGAAAAGTTTTCAGAATTATCAGATTAGGTTAGGAAGGAGTTTTCAGAAGAGTTTCGGGTTGCAAAACACAAAAACGATTGAAGTGGGACGATTTCTGATTCTAAAAATAATTTTATAATCACGTAAAAATAATCATTATTAATTATATAAATTCTTATAAAATCATAAAGCAATCCAAAAATTACCAGAAAATATCAAAATTATCTACATTTAATTCTGGATAATTAAAATTTAAAATATTTAACTTTTTATCAGAAATACACATGCAAATATTAATATCAATCATCAAATAATTCACCAAATTCACATAAAATCACATAACAATTATTTATTGATACAAATAATAACATAATATTTCTCGGACGTTACAATGCATACTCTTCATATCATAAAATCAAATTGCTATTAAGCAAACATATGCTGATTTAACATTTATAGATGAAAATGAAGCATAATTAAAATTTGGGGATTAAGTCTGAGTTGAGAGAATATTTAGTACCAAATATTACAATCAGGCATTTGAACAATCTATATAATAGTTAAATGCAGAACAAACATGTTGCAATTCAACTTGTACTTATAATATGCATACAATGTTTGTATTGTGACATTGGTATTTTAAAATAGAGGATACACAATAATTTTAAAATTGGAATAAAATCAATATAAAATATTTATTAACAGTTTTTCCGCTTCGTCGATCGACGCCTTATATCCTATAACTAAAATAGAATAAAAAAGGAATTACAATAATTTACAAATTGAAATAGAATCAAAATATGTTATTAATTAAGTGTTTACTGCCTTTGTTTTTTAGGACGCCTTGTATTCTATAACTAAAAAGTATAATAGATGATATACAATATTTTTAAAATTAGAATAACATCATAATAAGAAATTTATTGATAGGTTCTCGGCATTGTCGAATACGACACCTCGTATTCATCAAGTATAAAGGTATAAAAGAGGACGTACAATAGTTTTGAAATTGGATTAAAATAAAAAAAAGATATTAATTGACTGTTGCTCGCCTTCCTTTTCGACGACAGTTTGTATTCTATCACTAAAAAGTATAACAAAGGATATACAATATTTTTGAAATTATAATAAAATCAAGATAAGATATTTAATGATAGTTTCTCGAACGAAGACAATGCCTCGTGTTCAACAACTAAAAAAATATAAAAGAGGATTAACAATAATTTTTAAATTGAATAAAATCAAAATAAGATATTAATTAACTATTTCTCATCCTCGTATTCGACGATGCTTCGTAATCAATAACTTAAAAATATAATAGAGGATATACAATAATTTTAAAATTGGAAGAATATTAAAATAAGATATTAATTGATAGTTTCTCGGCATCGTTGAAAACGATGCCTCGTATTTTGCAACTAAAAAGGTATAAAGAGGATATACAATAAATCTGAAATTGGAATAAAATCAAAATAATGTATTCATTAAATGTTTCTCGGTTTTATTTTCGACGATGCCTCGTATTCTATAACTAAAAGGTATAATCTAGTATATATAATAATTTTGAAATTGGAGTAAAATCAAAATAAGATATTTATTGACAATTTCTCGGCGTCGTCTTCAACGATGCCTCGTATTTTACAACTAAAAAGATATAAAAAATATATAAAATAGTTTTGAAGTTGGAATAAAATTAAAATAAAATATTAATTTATTGTTTCTCAACTTTCTTTTGGATGACGCCTCGTAATCTATCACAAAATATTTTAAGTGTAGTGCTAGGTACCCAAAATTGATTTCAAAAAATGAGTTCCAAAATGATGTGGCATAGGTGATGTGCCAATTTAGGCTATTTTAATTTGGAGGATTGATGTGAATGTATGAGGGGTATATCTTATTTAATTATGTCATGACCAATAAACATGTAACACGTGAAATTTTGGAACGGTTTTGGGATTCAATTATGGGTACATATCATTTCCCATATTACAATAAAGGATATAGAATAATTTTGATATTGGAATAAAACCAAAATAAGATATTTATTGACACTATCTCGACGTCATTTTCGACGATGCCTCATATTTTGCAACTAAAAAGGTGTAAAAAGGATATAAAATAATTTTGTAATTGAAATAAAATTAAAATAATATATTAATTAATTATTTCTCATCTTCATATTCGACGACGCCTCGTATTTTATAACTAAAAAGTATAATAGAGGATATAAAATAATGTTGAAATTGGAATAAAATCAAATTAAGATACACTACGCCTCTTATTCTGCAACTAAAAAGGTATAAAAATATAAAAAGTAATTTTTTTTTTGTTTCAAAGTTATTAAATTAAAAATGTAGCATGTTGAATTCTTTTTCTGTTGATTTAGCAAAAGTATGAATTAAAAAAGAATGTGAAATTAATGATGCACAATTTCGGTCATTATATTTTACAAAAGTCATATAAATCAATTGTTTGCTTAAATATATATTTATTTCTCAATATGTGTATTTAAAGTAGAAAAAAATGTGTGTTTTATGAAAAAGTATGATTCGTAAAAGGATGTGAAATTAATGATATAGAATTCCATTTATTATATTTTACAAAAACCAAATCATATTAGTTTTTTGCCTAAATATATTTTTAAATAATTTTAAAATTAGAATAAAATTAAAATAAGATATTTTATTAGCGGTTTCTCGGTGTCGTCTTCGACGACCACTCGTAGTTTATAACTAAAATGGTGTAATAGAATATATATATATATATATCATAAATTATTGCATTATATAAATAATACTCTAATATTAAAGAACATAACACAACTGAGTTAGTGTAATCGCGTAGTATGTCAAATATAAAATTATAATTATCGATGAAATAAATATTAAGTTATAAAGAAACAAAATTAGCTATTTTTCCTAATATATGTATTTATTTCTCAAATTCAAAGTTGAGAAATACGTATAATAAAAAAAGTATCAATTGAAAAGGATGTCAAAATAATAGTGCAGAGTACCTATATAAAATTTTATAAAAGATCCAATAATTTTGTTGTTTAAATTTATTTCTCAATAATTTAGAAATTTAAATCAAATCAAAATAATATTTTTAGTGACAGTTTCTATTGAGTAATTAAAAAGGTATAATAGAGAGATGTCAATTTAAGTTTCTTTGTGCATGCTTTTCTCTTTCTCAAATATAGCCCCCGCCTGGTTTTCACCGATTTTCTTCGGTGAAAAGCCACCATCTCTTTATTATCTTTCATTTTCTTGATCTTGTTATTAGATCTTGATTTCTATCATTTTTTTCAAAAATAGTTCTTAGATAAAAATTATGAAAGTATCCGAATTTTCTAACTTATCCAATCAAGCATGTGGTTCTTCATTTTAGAGGGGACCGGATTTTCTTAAGCAAAGCAGTAATATACTCTTTCACTTTAATCTAACATGCTTTTCTAATTTTGTAAATTTCACTATCACTACAAAATAATTGGTAAACATTTTATATGTATTTTAAAATTTTAAATCAATATTAATTATAAATTGAAAAAACAATATGGTGTGGTTTAATAATTTTTTGACTTATAATACATATTTGTACATTTATTATTACCAACTGCAGTACAATAATTTTTTATTGGTGATTTCTTCCTGGATAAATGTTAATTTATTCTGTAACATTTAAAAAAATACAATAAACACTCTTGATTACGAAATATTTAAGCTAAAAAATTAAATATTAGTTACCTCTTCTTATAAGATTTTTTATTTTACATGTATAAAATGAATATTAGAAAAGATAAATGAATATTTATCTTCTTATAAGATAAATATTCAAATTATATAATTTATCCTAAATCACCATTTACAACGATAATTAAGCATAGTTAATACTTCAAAGAAAGTTTTTTCAAAAGCTATTGTTCTGTTTTTATCAAACAATTTTTATTTCCGCATAGCATAACTCTTAAGTACTAAAAAATAAGTGATATAATTACAATTTTTTTGTTTTTATAAGATATATGCGCTTATTTCAAAAAAACAATTAATTTACTTTTAAAGATATTTGCAACCAATAAAGGAACTGCAGAGCCTCATTCAAAGTCAATACTAACACCCAACGGCAATCCAAACTCTGCACAGAGTATCGACCGATAACTTTTTTATCTGATCAGTCAACTTCTGTCATGGAGATATGTATTTACTTTCTCATTAATGCATGAAGGTGATGATTCTATATAAATCTCCAACAAATGTTTATTTTTTTTATTTGTTCAATCCTGATCATGTTTGCATACAAATAAGTATTCTGAATAGTCTCTATTCATGCTTGATTGAAATTAGTTATCAAGATTAGATAAATTTTATAAGCCCGCAAGGGTTGACTCAGTTGGTTAAAGAGAGGATAATTATCCTCTTGGTCACATGTTCGAATCCCACGGGAGGAGAATTTATGATTATGTCTCCTGAGCCAGAGCTTGTCGCTTAAATGCGGTTTACCTTGGTTCACGTGATTTGCAGGCTATTGCGTGAGCCCGTAGGGTTTATCCAGTGCGCACCCGAAGGGTCGCGGCTGCGGGTTACCTACGATTAAAAAAAATAAATTATAATTACCTCTTGACATTACTATATTGAATCGTATTGGATTTTTTTCATATAGTATTTCCATATTGTATGTTGACTCATATAGCCCGACGTGCATAATTTAATATTAAATAGTGATGTTAAAATATATTTTCTTAAATAGAAATCACAATTAGACACAAAACTTATTATTATTGTTTTGTAAGGGTTGTTGCTTGCAATTATAATATATCGAATTTGTTAGGTCCCAATTTGTTTGTAGAAGGGGGGGTTGAATGCAAACAATACCGTTTAGTCGAATAAAATGCGGAATAAAATTGTGAAACAAAATTCAAGTTAAATAAAACTTTTATTAAACTTGAAAGGTGTTACAACTACGGTATCGGTTACAAGGGATTAATCTCAAATCAATTATTACAAATTTAGAATAAATTCGACATGAACTTTTTCTATTTTTGTAATTAAAAGATCAAATGCTAAAAGCGATTTGAGATTAAGTTCTAGGGATTTTAATCCGCTAGATTGATACACAAGAACAAGATAAGTATTTCTAGTTGATTGGATATAACTTTACAATCTAGAAATTGATCTTGAAGTTGCAGAATAGATGTAATATTTTTCTGCTTCTTTTTCTCTTTTGTTCTTCTGTATGTTCTGTTTTTGCTGAGTTTTTGGATGATCTTGTCTTCTGCTTCTTTTGTTTCTTTTTAAGTAAACAGCCGAATGCAAATGAACTGCAATGACAATCCTTTGAACCAGCATGACTTTCGGTATGACAATTGATTGTCATACCGATTGTTACATAAGTACAATTCAGATTGTCTTGCAAAGATTAATAACAGATTTTTTAATCTAATAAAAATTCTAACAAGACAATTAAATGAATTAGCATGACTTTCGGTATGACTATTGATTGTCATACCGATTGTCATACTAATACAATCAGTTTGCCTTGTTTCAATTTAAATAGATTTTAAACCAATTAAAATTCTGTAATTCCTTAATATTAATTCTAAATTAATTAATCAATTTAATTCAATTAATTAATAAATTAATCCTTGCAGATATAATTTATTTTCTTAATTAAATTATATGACTTAATTAATTAATGGAGAATTAATACTAACCCTGAGCAGCAACCATTCTTCTGTCAATCTTCTGAAAGTCACTGAGACTTATGAATCAATTCCGTCACTTCAATGCTGACACTCGATGTACTGTCTGGTTCATGAGTGACTAACTTTCGTGACGTTTCTTCATGTCTTGACTTTGTTGTTCTGATTGAATCCTTGTAATAAATGATACCTTGACGAGATCTCTGTCACTTGATTAAATCCACGATCTTGATTTATATCACTGAGGCATGATCAAATTCTTGAACTTCTTCCAGTGAATCTTCAAGTCTGCAGATGAACAATGTTTCTTTATTCTTTGACAGATGTTACTTTGTGAGATCTCTCTGATGATTGATCCACTATTTACTTATTACATTCTTATTTGAGTTGAGTTAAATACTCGAATAAACGAGTAGGCTATGACATATGCCTTTCAATCTCCCCCTATTTGCTTGTTAGACAATAACAACAAATACCTAGAGGATAACTCAACTAAAAAATAAGAAAAAGATATAAACAGTAATGTAAAGTAAATAGCAGAAAAGTTCTGGATTATATTTAACATTTTCCAGATTCCAAATGAAATTTACAAGTGAATACAAGATAGATGTTCCTCTAGCCTGAACATATAACTACATTAGTCTATCTTGATTCATAACGCTCTAATCATATTACATTGAGTTTTGAGCTAATTGACTTTAGTTGTCTTCTCTTCTGACTTCACCTTCTTCTAAATCTTGAAGCAATTCCTTGTCAAAGACACGATCTTTTTCTGAAGTGAAGCTTGCAGGTCTGACTGGTTGAACTCCAACTGACTTCAACTTATTCTTGAGTTGATTGTACCTTTTAACATTCTTTTCACAATAAGCTTGAATCAAGTCAGCAGCTTGAGTCTTCAACATGGATGAATATCCAGCAGTTCTCAAATGATGTTCCATCCAGACCAGATGCTTAGCTGAGTAGTCTTTAAGAGATTGTACATCTAGCTGACAGATTTGAAGACAATCAGACTTAAAGAATCTCACCTGATGAGGATTGTTGACCACTTGAGGACTAGCCCTGCTGGCAAACTCTTTAAGCCTTTCCCGAAGAACTTCATTCAATTCTGAGCTTCTTTTGACTTTGTTTAAAAGAACCCAAATCTCTGACAACGAACGATTCTCAAATAGATGAAGTGACACCTTGAATGATCCTTCACTCTGACAGTATACAAAAATGCTCATCTCATTTAGGGATCTATCAAAAGCAGCTGTGATCCTTGAGACTTCAGTCTTGATAGCATTCATGTACATGTCATTGTTAGGATTTGAGATTTCCAGCTTGTCAAGAAGATGTAAGAACTGCCTATCATTGTTAGTGCATAGCTGAGGCATATCGAGTACTCTCCTAGCTTCATCCCACTTTTCACCAATCTTTAGTCTGACATCTCTTCTCCTTTCTTGAGCTTTAATGTCATGAAGACGTTGCTTTTGAAGAGTTTCTGTTCTTTGTATGTCTTTTCTCCTGTCAATGATCTGTGAAACCTTCTTGAGTTCAGCTTCTTTTCTTTGCATCTCTGACTGCTCTTTCTGAAATTCTTTCTCAAACCTAGGATCCACTGTATCTTCTTCTTCCCAATCTTCAAAATCACTTTCTTCTTCAGCTTCAAATAACCCATCTTTATCTTCCTGAACTGGTTCAGTGGGAATGTCAAAAATATCGAAGTCATCCTGTTCTCCACTGTAGTAGGCATCATCAGCCTTTCCTTTATCTCCAGCAGAAGTATCTTTTTCTTTCCCTTTGGTACTACTCCCTTTCTTCTCCCCCTTAGTTGAGGGATCCTCTGCTGACTTTCCTTTGAAACCTCCACCACTTCCAGAGCCTGATCCTCCACCAGACGGTCCTTCAAAATAAGCTCTTTGTTCTTCATTAGGGCAATGAGAATTCTTGATCATGTAATATAAGTGCTTCATCCCTTCATTTAGATGTTCCATGCCCGTCTCTATCTTTAGAAATCTTGAGTTGTCCAGTGAATGATTCATCTCAACGAGGTCTTCAAGAGAAGTCATTCTTGTATGTAGGGAGCAGAAGTTGGATATGTCATCAGCTGATAAATTTGGAGTGTCCTGAATAGAATTGAGCTTTGGTATTACAGTAGTCTTTAAATCTGAGATGTCATTCCTTATGATTGCAAGCTGATTGTTGACAGAGGTGGAAGAAGAAGACTGTTCAACCACTTGTGCTTTAAATGCTTGAGCTTCAGCTTGACTTTTAGCAAGTTCTTCTTTCAGGGCAGCAATCTGAGCTAACAGGTTGACAGTATCAGTGTCTGTGTGTGCTCTCACCTGAAGTTCACTCGTGTTTGGTTCACTCATCTCACGTGCATGTGTTTCTCTCAATATGATTGCTCGTGAGGAGTTTTCCAGTTGCTGTTCTTGTGTACCTGCATTAAAAATCACCCTAGCCTCTTCAAGAGAGGTCAGTGGTGGTGCAATGGGAATTCGCGAGTCCCGATCCTCAGTCAATACTATCAAATCTTTTGGAATAGATGTCTGAATTACTTCAGGGATAGATTGACCGAGTTGCCCTCCACTTTCTCCAGATAAATCTGCGAGTGGAGAATCCCATAAGGGAGCCAGAGGTGTTGGATCTGGGAGGGGAGAAAATGACTCTATTAAAGATGGCGGAGAGTCAGATTTTCCCTCTGAAGCATGTGACTGCTCTTCTGCCGTAACTATGGCAGGCACTGTAACCGACTCTACGTGCACTCCTCGCTGTGTGTCCTGAGTATGATCTGGGGAAGTGTATGGTTCCATTGTGAGTAATGGAATTGTGCTTGACTCAGTACAAGATGCCATGGCCCTATGGCGAATTTCAATAGATGCATCCTGTTGAGAGAATGCCTCTAGTAACTGTTCATTGGCCATTTCAAAGTCCATGTCCTGTTGGGAGGACAAGGATGGGCTTTCAGATGCCTCAGAATAGGTTTTTCTTTTCTTAGGAGGAGGCAGAGCTGAGGGTTCACTCATATTTGACAATGTACTACTTCCTAGTAATCTCCTGGGTAACATTTTAGACAGTGGGGGAGAGGTTGAGATAGAATGAGACTCTGTGTTTGGCTCTATGACCTGGGATTGAAGCTGTGGTTCTACAACTTCATGGTCAGCCCTATCAACCACTGAGGGTCTTACAACAGAAGTAGGAAGAGAGTGAGAGTGAGGAGTTACTACCTGTAATGGAAGAGCCTGGGTGGCTTGAACCACTGGAGGTTGAGGTTGCTGTTCATGGCCGGGAAGATTAAAAATAGGTAAGGGAATATAATTGGCCATGAAAGCAGATACAAGTACTGGAACTTGCATAAATTTGAAGGTTGTGTCTTGGCGAGTGTAAATCTTTTTGCTAACTGGTGGGGGTTCGGTTACAGCAGAGTTAGCAAAAAGTGCTTTGTGTTCAGGGGTGAGTAGATGATCTGCTATAAGCATAAGAAAACGAGCATAGTAACATGATACCCTACGATTTGTAGAATGATCACGTAAAGCAGAAGTTAGACGTCTCAAGAGAATGGGAAAAAGTAGTTTGCCAAAATTGATCCTTTGATTGAAAACAACCGCAAGACCAATATACTGCAGGGTGGAAGTAATGTTATGAAAATTAGATTTTGTGCAGTTGGCAAACACTTTGGAAAGTGTATCGAAGAATATATCCCATTCAGACACCAAATTTGATTTAGAAAGTTTGGTTAAATTGATCACCCCCTGATAGTGAATAGCATTGAAAAAATTTGTGATATCATTTTCAGAGGGTAAATTACAGAAATTGTCTAGTGGAAAATTTAACGCACGATTGACGACTGTTTCATCAACTACATACTGTGTGTTTGCGATGGTGAATGAAAAAGATTTTGAATCATCGGCCACAGTAGAAGTTGTGCAAATCAGTCTAAGTAGATCGACGTTTAAAATCACATTTGATTTAATAGCAGAGCTAACAATCGAATGGTCATTTAAAAATCTAATCCATGGCTTAAATTTTTCAACATCACATTTTTCCGGATTAAAATAACCAACCTGATTATGCGCGACAATTTGGAAATTGAGAGCCATTTTATAAAATAATAATAAGACACAAGCTTTTCAGAATTTTAAGAATAATATTAAGAAAATTTGAATTAATTAAATTAATTTAATAATTCGAATTAAATTAATTATAATCGAAAAATTTAGACAGAAATGTATCTCGTTAAAATTCTTAACTCACAAACACAGTTTTGACAAACCAAAAGACACAAATCAGAAATTAAAATTAAAATAAAAGGTTCAAATTCAATAACACAACTGGAATTTGAAGGGGCAAACTGATTTTTATTTGATTTTGCATTTTTTATAATAATTTTTATTTAAGAAAAATTCAACAGCATCTCTTTATATATATACTTGTATGTATATATCACAAAGTGATGATTTTGTGTGCTGAGTAAAAACTCGAGCAAGGAAGAAGACAGATTGTTGGTTTGGTTCGAAGAGAGAGAAGAGAGAAAAATTAGGGAGAAAAACTGTTCAAAATTTTTGAAATGAACTGTTATGTTGAAATGGTTTAAAACAAAACAGCAAAAGCCTTTATATAACAGCTGGTATGACAATCCGGGATTGTCATACCGATTGTCATACCAGGCAAAAAGAAGGAAAAGAAATAACAGAATAAATATTAAAATTATAACTGGTATGACAATCTGATAGTCATACCGATTGTCATACCAGTATAATAATAAAATGAAAATAATTATCTATATGGTTTATAACTGGCAAGACAATCCAATAGTCATACCGATTGTCTTGCCAGTATAAAACTATACTGAAGAACATAATTAACATAATTTACACTTAAATGACTTTCAGCAAGACAATTTCAATTGTCTTGCCGATTGTCATACCAGCAATAAACACAGAATTAATATGAAAATAAGTATATATATATATAAGTACTGAAATGATTTTCAGCAAGACAATTCAATTGTCTTGCCGATTGTCATTGCAGTAGAAAACAAAATAAAATAAAATAAATGGAACAGACTTCTATTTGAATACTGAAACTATATTACAAGATAGTAAAACTGAAATAAACACTTAAAATTTTTACAGAAACAAAGATAATATATCAGAATTTATTATTTTTATTCCAAAAATAGATTTCTATTGAATTTTAGCAAATAAAATTCATAGAAAAATATTTTTAGAGGAAATAAAATATTCTGAGATATTTTAAATTAACAAATAGGGAAAATAAAAATAGATAAGATAATATATATTACATAGAAATAAGCAAGAAGTATGATAAAATGATAAAATAAATTTGCAGATGAATTTTTCATTTATGAAAAATTCATTTGTAAATTCATTCAAGAACAGATTCCAGATATTAACTAAATTAATCACTAAAACTATTCAACATGCCCAATTTACCAACTAATCCGGTAAATGTGGATTCGCCAAGTGGTTTAGTGAAAATATCTGCTATTTGTTCTTCTGTTGGAACAAAAAATAGTTCAACAGTACCATTCATGACGTGCTCTCTAATAAAATGATACCTGATGTCAATGTGCTTTGTCCTCGAGTGCTGCACAGGGTTGTTGGTGATGGCTATTGCACTTGTGTTGTCACATAAAATAGGAATCTTGTTCAATACAGAGCCATAGTCTCGTAGTTGGTTCCTAATCCACAAGATCTGAGCACAGCAGCTTCCAGCAGCAATATATTCAGCCTCGGCCGTTGAGTTGGAAACTGTTTGCTGTTTCTTGCTGTACCATGAGACTAGCCTGCTTCCTAGGAATTGACAACTTCCTGAGGTGCTTTTCCTATCAACAACACTTCCTGCATAATCTGAATCTGTATATCCGACAAGGTTAAAACCAGATTCTTTAGGGTACCAAATACCTAGATTTGGTGTTCCCTTAAGATATCTTAAGATTCGTTTAACAGCAACGAGATGAATATCTCTAGGATCCGCTTGGAACCTTGCACATAAACATGTAGCATACATAATATCTGGTCTACTTGCAGTAAGATAGAGTAACGAGCCAATCATACCTCTGTAGCTTGTGACATCTACCTTAATGGAGTTTTCACATGGTCCAAGCTTGACAGCTGTAGTTGATGGAGTCCTTGCTGATGCAGAATCCTCTAGATTGTACTTTTTGAGGAGTTCCTTGAGATACTTGGATTGACAAATAAATGTTCCATCTAACCTTTGATTTACTTGTAATCCAAGAAAGAACTTCAGCTCTCCCATCATGCTCATTTCAAACTTGCTGTGCATTAACTTAGCAAATCTCTTACAGAGATTATCATTAGTAGACCCAAATATTATATCATCCACATAGACTTGGACTAATATAGTATCATTCTTATGTTTTTTAGAAAAGAGAGTTTTGTCTATGACACCTCTAATAAAGCTATTTTCAATAAGAAATTCAGAGAGAGTGTCATACCATTTTCTTGGAGACTGTTTTAGCCCATAGATAGCCTTGAAAAGAAAGAAGACAAAATCCATATGATCTGGATCTTCAAAACCAGGAGGTTGCTCTACATATACCTCTTCATCCAGCTTTCCATTCAGAAAGGCGCTCTTGACATCCATTTGATAAACTTTAAAGTTTGAAAATGCTGCGAATGCCAGAAATATCCTGATGGCCTCAAGTCTAGCCACTGGAGCATAGGTTTCATCATAATCAATACCTTCAGCTTGAGAATACCCTTTAGCTACCAGTCTTGCCTTGTTTCTTGTAACCACACCATCTTCATCTAGTTTATTCCTGAATACCCACCTAGTACCAACAGCTTTCTTGTGTACAGACCTAGGTACCAGTTTCCAGACTTGTTGACTTTCAAACTGATTGAGTTCATCTTGCATAGCAATCACCCAATCTGGATCAGTCAGTGCTTCTTCAATTTTCTTAGGTTCCATCTCAGAAAGAAATCCTGAGAACAGACACTCATTTTGAGTAGCACGTCTAGTTCTGACTCCAACATCTGGATCACCAATAATCAACTCAAAAGGGTGAGCTTTATTCCAGACAGTCTGTCTTGGAAGATTTGATCTTGATGATTCGCCTTGAAATTCATTGTGATGTTGTGTCCTACTAGATGATCCTTCAGCATCTCCCCCTGAGTTGTTGCCATGTTGACTTGAAGATTCTCCGTCAGTAGCAGTGGTATCTCCATTGTTGCCAGAGTTTCCATCACTATTACCTTGAGTATCATCAGGATTAACAGGTTCTTCACCAGCAACAACCTCAAGTTCTTGACCATGTTCTGACTCTGAATCTGACGTACCATCAAACTTCAGTTTCTCAGAAGGATCTTTAGTTTGGATACTAGGGAGTTTAGTGTCATCAAATGTAACATTGACACTTTCAGTTACTTTGTGTTGATCAATGATATACACTCTATATGATCTTCTTCCATATCCAACAAAAATACCCTCATATGCCTTTGCCTCGAACTTACCACGACGATCATCTCCATCCTTGAGCACGAAGCATCTGGCACCAAATACATGAAAGTATTTGATAGAAGGTTTCTGTTCATTCAAAATCTCATAAGGAGTTTTCATGAAGTCTTTGTTGATTAGAGTTCGATTCTGAGTATAACATGCAGTATTGACAGCTTCAGCCCAAAAGTACATTGGAAGACCTGATTCATTTAACATCGTTCTTGCAGCTTCAATCAATGTACGATTCTTCCTTTCTACCACTCCATTTTGCTGAGGGGTTCTAGGAGCTGAAAATTGTCTGGTAATCCCTTTGTCTGTACAGAATCCATTGAGAAGTGCATTCTTGAATTCTGTTCCATTATCTGACCTTATTGCTCTAACAGGGACGTTAGAATCTAACTCAATCATCTTGATATGATCAATCACAACTTGTGGTGTTTCATCCTTAGAGTGAAGAAATAAAACCCACGTATACTTGGAATAGTCATCAACTATCACAAGACAGTAACACTTCTTTGATATAGAAAGGATATTAACTGGACCAAATAAATCCATGTGCAATAATTGCAGAACACCAGTTATGGAAGATGTGTCAGTGCCTTTGTGACTTGCTTTCTTTGACTTTCCTTTCTGGCAAGCCTCACATAGTCCTTCTGGAGAGAATTCCAGCTGAGGCAGACCTCTTACCAATTCTCTTTTGACAAGAGAATTCATTGTTTTGAAATTGAGATGGGAAAGTCTCTTGTGCCATAGCCAACTCTCATCTGACGATGCCTTTGCATAGAAACAATTGACTTCAAGATTGCTTCCAGAGTTCATGTCAGCTACGAACAGATTTCCTTTTCGGATTCCCATTAAGGAGGGTTTTTCACTTTTCTTGTGCAGAATCTGACACTTCAGCTTGTCGAATAAAACATTGTAGCCGTTGTCACAGAACTGACTAATGCTAAGCAGATTGTGTTCAAGTCCTTGCACAAGATATACATTTTCAATGATAACATTTCCAGCTTGCAAACAGCCATATCCCTCCGTTAAACCTTTGCTATTATCTCCAAAGGTAACCACTGGGCCAGCTTTCTCAACCACATTTGATAGCAGGGCTCTATCTCCGGTCATATGTCTTGACGATCCGCTGTCAAGAATCTACACTACCGGTTGTACCTGTTTAATGCCCTGCAATACAAATGGATTAGAACTTCTTCGGAACCCAAGCTTGGCTGGGTCCGGCATACTTGTAAAATTGGCCTTTATTAGGCAAAACAACATTCTTAATTTCACTATTCTCAACATTCTCAATGACTGAACATTTGACCTTTAAAACAGCCTTATCAAATTTATGTTTAGGCTTATGCACAAATGTCTCCTTTCTAGCTTTAGGAGGACTAGCAGTCTTAGACCTATCATGCTTTCTATTATTCACATGCTGACGAGGAGTAGTCTTATCATTAGAAACATGCTTACCATTAAAATAAGCAAACAACAGATTAAAAGCACAAGACATACAATCAGGAACACCACATGCTTTATGAGAAGGATTAACAATAGGCAACTTATGCATGGTAGACATGGCATTTGTGTTATCCAACTCATGTGTGTCTGAGTTAGTCTCAGTTGCTTTCACAACCTTGACTGGAACTTTTGACACACTTGTCTTGGAGACAGCTTTCCCATTAGCATTATCTTCAGCACGAATTTCTTCTTGAATAATAAAAGAGGTCTCATCAAATGGTTCAGCAATTGATTCCTTATAGAGGGGTTCATCAACACCCTTAAGCACATGTGGTACTTCCCTGCCTTTAGCACATACATGAGGAGGGGAGTTTATGCCTAATTTTCCAATAGCAGCATTGTAATCATAACCTATTCCGTGTGTTTGATTAACAGCTTGCTTATTGTAAAACTCTTTGGACTTCGAACAAGAATTAAAGTAAGCTTTAACCTTAGCCTCAAGACCGGTGATCTTGTCTTTGAGAATAGTTTCGAGTTGTCTATAACAGTCAACTCTATTCTCTAGAAAAGATACTTGATCTTTAAGTTTATCTTGATTAATGTGCACAAGTCTTAATTCATTGACCTCTTTCTCAAGGTCTTTGATTTGTTGATTTAACAATTCATTATCACGACGAGCACAATCTAAGTTACCTCTTAGATGATAAACCATTTCAGCATCAGAAAGTTTTACCTCTTTTCTTGACGATGAGGTGCTTGCATCACTAGCCATGAGAGCAAGATTCCCAACTTCTTCATCTTCACTGTCAGTATCATCCCAGCTTCTTCCCTTTGCCAGGTACGCCCTTTCAGATTTACTCTTCTGATTAGAATCGTAAGAGTTCTTCCTTGCTTGTTTTGGCTTCCTGCATTCTGTGGCAAAGTGTCCCAACTCATTACAGTTGAAGCATCGAATGGTGCTTCGATCAACCATCCCTGTTTTATACCCACCACTGCTGGTGTTAGAGGATGAAGATCCACCTTTCTGGAATCTGTTGTAGTTGGACTTGTACTTGAACTTGGGATTCCTTTTGAATCTGACATTTGAGAATCTCTTGACAATCAGGGCCATTGACTCATCCTCCAATTGCTCCAGTTCTTCCAAGGAATAATAATCATCTCCTGATTGATTTGTAGTAGGAGAATCAAATTCTGCTACTATCACATTATCTTCAACCTTGGAAGACTGTACCATTCTATCTGACTGTTGAGATTGTTGTTGATATAGTGGTTGTTGTTGCTGTTCATCAGCTACTAGAGCAGTAGACGTGCTGACCACTCTTCCTTTCCCGTAAACTTCCTTCTGCTGAATCTGCTCCAACTCATAAGTCTTTAACACACCATAGAGCCTTTCCAAAGAAATCTCACTCAGATCTCTTGCTTCTCTTATGGCAGTGATTCTATGTTCGAGATGAGTTGGCAGTGTCAAAAGGAACTTTTTGTTGACCTCCCTGATGGAATAGTATTTACCATTAATGTTCAGGTTGTTGATCAATGCATTGCACCTCTCAAACACTTCAGTGATTCCTTCTCCTGGATTGGATTTAAAGTATTCATACTCAGAGGTTAGGATTTCTAGTTTGTTCTCCCTAACTTCCTCTGTGCCTTCATTAATAATCTCAATAGTTTCCCAGATATGTTTGGAATCTTTACAATTCATCACATGTCTATTCATTAGGGGATTAAGGGAATCTACTAAGATTAATTGAAGGCTAGCATCCAGGGAAGCTTCTTCTATTTCAGCAGGAGAGAAGTCCTCAGGATCCTTCACATAAGTTCTCGCTTTGGTGATCACCACATCATTTTCTATTACCTCTGGTTCAATAACCATAGGTATTTTTGGACCCTTCTTCAACACTTGCAAATATTTGGGATTAGCAACCTGTAAAAACAGTAGCATCTTCTTCTTCCACATAACATAATTTTCTTTATCGAAAAGTGGAATTTTAACGGTTCCAACTTTTTGTGTAGTCATTATGAATTTTTTGAGTGAATAAAAAATTCAAGAAGTGAAAGAAACACAAAAGTCTAGGATCTAGATTTGTACGTTAATCAGAAGGCTCTGATACCAATTGTTAGGTCCCAATTTGTTTGTAGAAGGGGGGGTTGAATGCAAACAATACCGTTTAGTCGAATAAAATGCGGAATAAAATTGTGAAACAAAATTCAAGTTAAATAAAACTTTTATTAAACTTGAAAGGTGTTACAACTACGGTATCGGTTACAAGTGATTAATCTCAAATCAATTATTAAAAATTTAGAATAAATTCGACATGAACTTTTTCTATTTTTGTAATTAAAAGATCAAATGCTAAAAGCGATTTGAGATTAAGTTCTAGGGATTTTAATCCGCTAGATTGATACACAAGAACAAGATAAGTATTTCTAGTTGATTGGATATAACTTTACAATCTAGAAATTGATCTTGAAGTTGCAGAATAGATGTAATATTTTTCTGCTTCTTTTTCTCTTTTGTTCTTCTGTATGTTCTGTTTTTGCTGAGTTTTTGGATGATCTTGTCTTCTGCTTCTTTTGTTTCTTTTTAAGTAAACAGCCGAATGCAAATGAACTGCAATGACAATCCTTTGAACCAGCATGACTTTCGGTATGACAATTGATTGTCATACCGATTGTTACATAAGTACAATTCAGATTGTCTTGCAAAGATTAATAACAGATTTTTTAATCTAATAAAAATTCTAACAAGACAATTAAATGAATTAGCATGACTTTCGGTATGACTATTGATTGTCATACCGATTGTCATACTAATACAATCAGTTTGCCTTGTTTCAATTTAAATAGATTTTAAACCAATTAAAATTCTGTAATTCCTTAATATTAATTCTAAATTAATTAATCAATTTAATTCAATTAATTAATAAATTAATCCTTGCAGATATAATTTATTTTCTTAATTAAATTATATGACTTAATTAATTAATGGAGAATTAATACTAACCCTGAGCAGCAACCATTCTTCTGTCAATCTTCTGAAAGTCACCGAGACTTATGAATCAATTCCGTCACTTCAATGCTGACACTCGATGTACTGTCTGGTTCATGAGTGACTAACTTTCGTGACGTTTCTTCATGTCTTGACTTTGTTGTTCTGATTGAATCCTTGTAATAAATGATACCTTGACGAGATCTCTGTCACTTGATTAAATCCACGATCTTGATTTATATCACTGAGGCATGATCAAATTCTTGAACTTCTTCCAGTGAATCTTCAAGTCTGCAGATGAACAATGTTTCTTTATTCTTTGACAGATGTTACTTTGTGAGATCTCTTTGATGATTGATCCACTATTTACTTATTACATTCTTATTTGAGTTGAGTTAAATACTCGAATAAACGAGTAGGCTATGACATATGCCTTTCAGAATTCTAAATTTTTCAAAAATTATTATGTATATGCTCAGGTTTTGTGCCTTGCTAAAAGATTATTAAACATAGCTTCCATGTATGTTAAAATTTACACATAATTTAAAACATATGGCCTCCATCCCAACCAATTCTTTACATTGGACATGGGGCTTATCACACACTTTAAGCTTTTTATAAAATATAGGTTGTCTAATTTTTTTTTTAATTTTTTCTTCTAAATAAAAATAAAACGTTCAAATTTTTGTAAAAAAGAAATTTTGAAAAATAAATTACGGAACTATACTTTACAGTAGTCGTAAAATATGTGTCAAATATGTGAAAAACAAACTGTTAAAAATGAATGGAATACAGGGCGTAACTTTCATATATGTTAAGTTAAAAATAATATTGAAGTTAAAAAAAATACTAAATATGAATATAATGATGATGTCATGTTTTATTCACAACTATTAATTGAGAAAGTGTTGATTTTAGGAAGAGTCAAACACATATTTTCCTTTTTAATAAAGAGTTTCAGGAGAATGAAATTGTAACTTTAATCCCATTGAGCTAAAATAATATTTGCTTACAACACAAATCGAGGAGAATCTAAGTAATTCAAAAACTATTAGCAGCATTTTCTCGTACATTAATCTAATTTATTCACACAAAAATATGTAGTTGGCCTCATCCATAGCCGCTAACATATATCTTATCATTTTAACTCCAACTCAAGATATCTGAAATAAGGTGCCAGCTATTAATACTTTCTCCTCACCAACTTCAGTAATGATTTGATTCTGTGGTATAAGAAATGGCAAATAAGCTATATCTATAACACATGATAAAATAAATAGCTAAACTGAAAAAAAAGTAATGTATACCATCAACTTCCTAGGATGGTAAACTATTAACATTAAATAAGACAACTTTGTTAACCATTGTAACACCCCTAGATCCGGGGTCGGGGATCCGGGTCGTCACGGTCTTTCTTTCCACAATATCACTTAACTTAATTAATAATAAATAACCTCATGCCGTGACCCCACACTAACACACACCACAACACGTTATAGTCTCAGAGATGAAATTGAAATAAGTACAAGTCCTTGAATCCATAATTTAAAAGTTATTACAACCCAAAATGATTACTTGATAAGTTTACAGTTAATTGCCATTATCTGCCACAAGTTATAATTATACATAATTGATTCCCTAAAGCAGAATGCCTGATCTACAAATAGATCTACCTCTGCAGCTATAGCAGCTATGATATCAACGGGAAGACGCGGGACGCTTCCCAGTGCTTGCGCTGGGTCTGCTTGAGTCTGGCCATCTTTCCTAACTGTTGTTGTGTGATGAAGAAATGAAGCAAGAGTGAGCATTACAGCTTGCAAGATAACATATAGTGTAAACAATAATGCAAGTATCTACATGGATAACTTACTAGAATCCTTTATCAAGTGTAAGGTAATTACTTAGTGGATATAAGCTTAAAGGAAGATGAAGTTACCAATTACTTCACTATATTTATACCATTTTTTAGAAACTACTTGAACTACCACTGTTCAAAGTATAATAAGTTTCAAAAGTTCGTCCGATAGATGAGACCACAAGTTAAGACTTGAATAGATTCAATCTTTGAAATATGTTTTTAAAGGAAATGAAGTTACGAGATACTTAATTCGATGGAAACACCATTATAACTGTTTGACCCTGTAAATGCTTCGGCAACCACCCATTCGTAGCCTTTCGATCGAAATGCTCCGGGTAGTGTTACAGAAATATCCATCTGGATGATGAACTCATTACGGGAGTTTGCCGCGCCAGGAAGACCACTTACGATGATCAGTCGCAGTAGTGCAACCCCACCATTTTCTACATGTAGAGGAGAACCTGTCGGATTTACTTGTCAACCGAACACTGGACTCCTAAGGAATGTACCGTCTTAGCAGAACTTCCAGGCCATTTGGGCCAATATAATAAGGCTGGGCCGGCGCCACTCGACCACTTACGCCACTCCTAGTTCAGATGAAATCCATGACTCCGAAATGTAAAGCTCGTCCCCCCTTTCCCCAAGTAGAAACTTGTTGATACGGCTCCACCAAGAAGTCGTATCTAGTTGGAAAGGAAAATCACCGGTATTTCCCAAGCAATGCCAAGAATTTTACTTCCCAAGTGTTGGGTAAGTAATCAAAAACTCTTTTATCCAAATAGCAACCTTGTTGCGAATATAAAATACACCACAGAGCCGGATCCCTCAGGTTTTGAGCGAGTATTTAAATCCCCTTCGAAAGGAAGATCTTAAATATAAAAATGAGTTTTGGGATCCGCTCTAATCTTTTAAAAAAATTATTTTGAAGACTCGAAAACATTTTTAAGAATGTTTGGAGTAATGCTGATTTAATGAAATAAATCAGTCCCGATATATTAGAAAATATCTAAATATTATTATTTAAATAATATTCCCATAAGGATAATCTTTATAAAAAATAATTGAAGTAGAAGTTTTAAAACTTATACTTAAAATGAATAATAAATAACCAAAGATATACTTATACGAAAGTACGATCTTTATTTGAATAATCGAAAATAAGTTTGATTATCAAAACATCATTCTTTAATAAAATAAAGAATATTATTTAATAAATAAGTGGAGTCATTAGTCCTCGAATGAATATTCAAAATAATATTCATTAAATAAAATAAACGGAGTCATAAGTCCTCGAATGAATATTCAAACTAATATTCATTAAATAAAATAAACGGAGTCATAAGTCCTAGAATGAATATTCAAAATAATATTCATTAAATAAAATAAACGGAGTCATAAGTCCTCGAATGAATATTCAACTAATATTCATTATTTAAAATAAAGTTATCGAATAAACCTTATTCGATTAATAGTTTTGAAAACTATATATATATATATATATATATATATATAAATATTTATATATAATATACTCGGGAACATCGACTCCCGGTTTAGAAAATGTTCACCTTTGGGTCCCCTATACTAAGGGTATACGCAACTACTGCTTATCTCTAGCATAGGTATTATGCAACTTATAAGCATTTGAATCAATAATTAGATATCAAGATTACGAAACAAGCATGCATATATACCATGTTAGATATATTTGATAATGTCATGGTTAATATGATTTATGTTTAGTTTTCAGATCTTACTTAAACAGGATAAATCAGTACTTACTGGAAGTCAGGACTTAAGGATATGAGTACTTATATTATCAGGAGATAATCATCAGAAGATGGATATCAGAACTTAAGTGCTGAAGGACGTTCAGATAAGGACAGTAGCTGATTAAAGGAAAGAAGACCGAGATAAACATAAGAAGAGATATGCATGAAGAAGGAATTCTATGAAGAATAGAATACTTGGAAGAAAAGATATCTGATTGATATATTTTAGGAAGCAGAATTATATTCCATATCAATTAGAGATTATCTTGTAACTGTGTAGTATATAAACACAGACATAGGGTTTACACTATAAGTGTTATCATATTCGAGAAGATTATTCATTGTAACCCTAGCAGCTCTCGTGATATTTGTTCATCACTGAGAGGTAACAGTTCCATACTGTAACAGAGTTTATTGTTTCAATAAATTTTATTTTCCGTTACTTGAGATATTAAAGTTCGATTTGATTGTACTTTATATTGTATTCACCCCCTCTACAGTGTGTGTGACCTAACAAGTGGTATTAGAGCCTATCTGTTAATGCACATACAGTTAAAGATCCAAACACAATCATGTCTGACACAGAAACTCCAACTAAGCCTACCAAAACTGAAGAACCTCCAAAGACACAAATTCAAAGTCGGTATGAAACCATCAGAGTTCCCATACTGAGACCATCTAAATATGCCATATGGAAGGTGAGGATGACCATGTTTCTGGAAGCTACAGATCCAGAATATCTTGATAGAATCAAGGAAGGACCTCATAAACCAACCAAGCTCGCTGTTGCAGTTGCAGGTGAAGCAGCAAAGACCGTACCAAAGGAGAAGAGTGATTATACTGCTGAAGATATCGCATCAATTGCTAAGGATGCTAAGGTACGACACTTACTGCATAGTGCCATTGATAATGTAATGTCAAACAGGATAATTAACTGCAAGACTGCTAAGGAGATATGGGATGCTCTGGAAACAATGTGTCAGGGAACTGATACAATTAAGAAGAACCGGAAGACAATACTCACTCAAGAGTATGAACACTTTGACTCAAAGGCTAATGAGTCATTGACTGATTTATATGATAGATTTGTCAAACTCTTGAATGATCTGTCATTGGTTAATAAGGAGTATGATCTTGAAGATTCAAACCTTAAATTCCTGTTAGCTCTTCCTGAATGTTGGGATTTGAAGGCAACAAAAATAAGAGACAACTACAGTCTTGATGAAACAACTCTTGATGAAATTTATGGAATGCTCAAGACTCATGAACTTGAGATGGAACGCAAGAGGAAAGGAGGAAAGTCAAGAACAGTTGCTCTTAAGGCTGAAGAAGAATCCCCTAGGCAGCTACCTCAAGGAAAGACAAGGGTAAAGCTCTTTTCACAAAGTCTGATACTGAGTCATCAAGTTCTGAAAGTGATGATGACTCAGATTCTGAAAGCTTGCCTGAGACTGATGCTGATGAGGAGATGATGAAGCTGTGTGCTCTTATGGTGAAAGGGATCACAAAGATTGCATACAGGAAGTTCAGGAAGGGAAAGAAGTTTTCCAGGAAAGGCACAAGTTCTGATAAGAAGAATTTTAAAAAGATCTGAGGGCAAAGGAGGAAAGTCTGATAGAGGAGATTATACCAATGTCAAATGCTATAACTGTGGTGAGAAAGGCCACATATCTCCTGATTGTAAGAAAGTGAAGGGTGACAAAGGCAAGGCTCTTGTCATAAAGAAGAAAAGCTGGACAGACACCTCAGACTCTGAAAGTGAGGAGAACTATACTTTGATGGCAAATGCTGATAAAGAAAGTGCTGAGAGCAGTTCTGAAGCTGCTGAAACAAAGGTACCTCAGACTACTTATGCTTTTCATACTGATGATATTAATGAGTTGAGAAGATATCTTAAAACCATGTTTGTTAGTTATAGAGATCAAACTTTAACATGTGAAAGATTAACTTCTGAAAATCTTGCTTTTAAGAAAAGAAATGATTTCTTAGAAAAAGAGTTAGTTATGTTCCATCAAACTCAGAAGGATAGAGATGATGCTTTTTATGTTAGGGATGAAGTGCTAAAATTGAATGGATCTCTAAAAACTGAGTTAGAAAAGGAAAGAGAGATAATCAGGACTTGGACTAACTCTGGCAGAACAACTCAAAATTTGCTAAGTAGTGAAAATTGGAAAGAGGGCTTAGGTTATGGAGAAGATAAGAATGATAAAAGAACTGTAGAAATTAAGCCTGTTGTTAAGCAAAAGCCAAAATTAAAACCTGTTAAGTTTGTAACTGTAAAGTCTGATAATGAGAAATTAGAAGTTAAAGAGGGATTAACTTCTGACAAACTAAAACAGGAAAAGACAGCTGAAGTAAACATAGGCTTAATGACTAAAAAGCAGCTTAAGCATAAGCTGAAAGATGTTAAGAATGCAAACAAGGTAAAATCACCTAGGAAAAATAGGAATGGAAAGGAAGGTGTGAATGAAAGCAATGATTATAAGACTGTTCCTGAAGCTCCTAGGAAAATGTGTCATAACTGTGGAAGTTCTAACCATCTGGCTTCTTTTTGCAGGAAGAATAAGAACATAAACTCCTTACTTTCAAAGTTAGGAGTTAAGAGTCAGTATGTTAGATATAAGCCACAAAATCCTTGTTTTCATTGTGGTAGTTTATGGCATTCCATTTATACTTGTAAGGAATATCATAGTTTGTACTATGATTATTATCAAATAAAACCTTCTTTAAAGAAAGTTTCCATTGTTCCTTCTAGTGTAAATTCTGATACAAAGTCTGATAGTGTAAATTCTGATAAGAAAAATGTTAACATAAACTCTGATGCTAAATTCGCTGCAAATGTTAACAAACTTGATAAGGCCAAATGATCCAAGCAAGTCTGGGTCCTTAAAACTAATCATTAGTGGTCTTTGTGATTGTAGGGCAACAGGAAATATATCCTAGTTCTGGATAGTGGATGTTCAGGATATATGACTGCAAATAAAGCCCTGCTATCAGACTTTATGGAGAAAGCTGGCCCAAGTGTTTCTTATGGAGATGGCAACATTGGAAAAACTTTGGGATATGGCAATATCAATCTTGGGAATGTCATCATTAAAGAAGTAGCTCTGGTCTCAGGACTTAAACACAATCTGCTGAGTATAAGTCAAATCTGTGACAGAGGTTATCATGTTGATTTCTTTGAAGAACACTGTGAAGTTGTGAGTAAATCTAAAGGAAAAGTTGTTCTGAAAGGATACAGGTGTGGTAACATTTATGAAGCTAAGCTTTCAACAAGTACTGATGGTTCTGCAATCTGTCTGATGAGTAGAACATCAATTGAAGAAAGCTGGAATTGGCACAAGAAACTCTCTCATTTAAATTTCAACAATATAAATGAGCTGGTCAAGAAAGATCTTGTGAGAGGACTGCCAAAGTCAGTATTTGCTCCCGATGGCCTTTGTGATTCTTGTCAGAAGGCCAAACAAAGAAAATCTGCATTCAAGAGCAAGACTGAATCATCAATTCTTGAGCCTTATCATCTACTACATGTTGATCTATTTAGTCCAGTGAATGTCATGTCTATTGCAAAGAAGAAATATGCGTTGGTCACAGTGGATGAGTTCACCAGATACACATGGGTGTATTTCTTGCACATAAAAAGTGAAACTGCATCTATCTTGATTGATCATGTCAAACATTTGGATAAATTGGTCAAAGATTCTGTGAAAACCATAAGGAGTGATAATGACACCGAGTTCAAGAATTTGATAATGGAAGAGTTCTGCAAAAACCATGGAATTAAGCAGGAATTTTCTGCTCCTGGAACTCCACAGCAAAATGGAGTTGTTGAAAGGAAGAATAGAACTCTCATTGAAGCTGCACGTACAATGCTTGAAGAAGCAAAGCTTCCAACCTATTTCTGGGCTGAAGCTGTGCAGACTGCTTGTTTTACTCAAAATGCAACACTCATTAACAAGCAAGGAAAGACACCATATAGGATGGTGAAGAAAAAGAAGCCAAATCTGAAGTATTTTCATGTATTTGGATGCAAGTGTTTTGTTCTCAAGACTCATCCTGAACAGCTATCCAAATTTGATCTAAAAGCTGATGAAGGAATCTTTGTTGGATATCCACTTTCCATAAAAGCCTTCAGAGTCTATAATCTGAGAACAAGAGTGGTCATGGAATCTATCAATGTCTCTTTTGATGACAAGAAGATTACTGGACTTGAAGATTTTATTGATCATGAACAGCTGAGATTTGCAAATGAAGACTCAAATTCTGATACTAAAAATCCTGACAATCTAAGTCCTGATACTGTAAACTCTGATGGATTAAACTCTGATGTTATTGAAACTATGGTGACTACGCCAAAGGAAGATGCACCTATGCAGGGGGAGCATACTCAAGATCTTACCACATCTCAAGAAGCATCAGAACATACATCTGGCTCTTCAAGTTCTGATTCGTCAAGTTCTGATAAGCCAAGTTCTGATAGTTCTGAAAATCTAAATTCTGAAGAATCCAACTCAGAGAGCATAGTTTCAGGGGGAGCATCAGAAAATGAAGTTGAAGACATCATGAATCATGGGGGAGCATCCAGTTCTAGAGAAAACCTTCCATCTGTAAGAAAGTGGACTAAATCACATACACCTGATTTGATAATTGGAAATCCTGATGCAGGTGTCAGAACTAGAACAGGTACTTCAAACGAATGTCTTTACAATTCTTTTCTTTCTCAGACTGAGCCAAAGAAAGTGGAAGAAGCTCTTCAAGATGCTGATTGGGTGCAAGCAATGCAGGAAGAGTTAAATGAATTTGAAAGAAACAAAGTCTGGACCCTAGTGCCAAGACCAAAGAATAGATCTATTGTTGGTACAAAGTGGGTGTTCAGAAACAAAACTGACAGTGATGGCATAATTACAAGGAATAAGGCAAGGCTGGTTGCAAAAGGATATTCTCAACAGGAGGGAATTGATTATGATGAAACATTTGCACCAGTTGCTAGGTTAGAAGCCATAAGGATATTTTTGGCTTATGCTGCTCACAAAAAGTTTACTGTCTTTCAAATGGATGTGAAAAGTGCTTTTCTCAATGGAGAATTGGAGGAGGAAGTATATGTTGAACAACCTCCAGGCTTTGTAGATTCCAAACATCCAGATTATGTCTACAGGCTTGATAAAGCACTTTATGGACTTAAGCAAGCTCCTAGAGCATGGTATGAGACTTTAGCTCAGTTTCTTCTGGAAAGTGGATTTAATAGAGGAACTATAGACAAAACACTGTTCTACCTCAACCATGGAAAGGACTTACTTCTGGTCCAGATTTATGTTGATGATATAATTTTTGGGTCTACAAATGACAGACTTTGCAAGAAGTTTGCCAAACTGATGCAATCAAGGTATCAGATGAGTATGATGGGGGAACTTAGCTATTTTCTGGGCCTTCAAGTCAAGCAGAATGAAGAAGACACTTTTATTTGTCAAACTAAGTACACCAGAAACTTGCTGAAGAAATTTGGAATGCAAGATTGTTCAAGTGCATCCACTCCCATGGCCACTGCAACAAAACTGGATAAGGATACTGGTAAATCAGTAGATATTATTGATTACAGAGGTATGATTGGCTCTCTACTCTATCTAACTGCTAGTAGACCTGATATCATGTATGCTACCTGTCTTTGTGCAAGATTTCAAGCAGATCCAAGAGAACCTCACTTAACAGCTGTAAAAAGAATATTCAAGTATCTTAAAAGAACAGCTGATCTGGGATTGTGGTATCCCAGAGAATCAGATTTTAAACTAATAGGTTACTCAGATGCAGATTTTGCAGGTTGCAAAATTGACAGGAAAATCACAAGTGGAAGCTGCCAATTTCTTGGAGGCAGATTGGTTTCTTGGTTTAGCAAGAAACAAAAGTCAATTTCCACATCAACTGCAGAAGCAGAATATATTGCTGCAGGAAGCTGTTGTGCACAGATTCTTCGGATGAAGAATCAGTTACTGGATTATGGGTTAACATATTTCAAAATCCCTATTTACTGTGATAATCAAAGTGCTATTGCTATGATAGGTAATCCAGTTCAACACTCTATGACAAAGCACATCAGCACCAGGTATCACTTCATCAGGGAACATATGGATGAAGGTACAGTGGAATTGCACTTTGTTCCAACAGATCAACAACTAGCAGATATCTTCACAAAACCATTGTGTGAAGCTACTTTTACAAGATTGGTAAATGAACTTGGAATGGTTTCAGGTTCTTTCTCTAAATCTGCTTAGTTTTGTTCTGATTCATCAGACTTTATGATCAGTATTTATAGAATTTACTCTCTTTGTGTATTCTGTGCTTAATTGAAAAATGTGCTTAAGTACTGACTGTTTTCTGATATATGTTTCTAAACTCTAAAAATGATATGTCTGTTTATGTAACTATTCAATCCTATGAGGATAACTGTGCTAGATGCTGACTTAATAGTCTTCAATAAACAAGGGATCCCATGTTAGAAGTAATTATTTCTGTGGAAATTCATTGACACAAGCAAATTCTGATATTGAGCTTAGTTGAGTTTACTTTGTCTATCTTATTACTAAGTCACAAACTAGAATATTGCTTCTCATCTGTTGAGTTCTGATGCTAGTAAATCTGTTTGGATGTACTAAGTGCTGATAAACCTCACTTATCAAAAGAAAAGGAAAAAGAATCAAGGATTAAACTTCAGGTACTCCTTTGAGATCTAGAGTACAAATGTGGAAGGAATGACCCAAGTGCATTGCTGGTATTAAGTAAATATGCATCAGAAAAGCAAAATATTTTCTTGGTGACTTTTCACACTCTATGATTACTGGAGAAATACTCTGATAATAGCATAAATTCTGATAAGAAGTCGTGACTCACTTACACTGAGAAGCCACTGTAAACTGGAATTTAAAAAGATGCATAAAATTAGCACAAAATAGTTGAGGTGGACTCAAGCATGAACTCATTCAACAATAGGTTTCAGAATAATGACAGCTCTTTAGCAAAGTTTTAGTTATGCCTTATTTCTAAGATGTACTGAAGTGAATCAGACTTTACTCCTTGTCTGATATTTAGCTTAATGCACACACTAAACACTCCATATGAATGATGAAAATCACTGTGGTGATCTATGTTGTTTTAGATGAACAGTCATTGTGTCACATTACACAAATTCTGAGGACAAGTTCTGATTGCATGTTCTGATGATTAAGTTCTGAAGAATATAAATCAGAATTTGTGTGAGGACTTACTAAGATAGGCATTCATTTTTCGAGTTAAGAAATTATGTTATGATGATCGTTAAGTTCTGATATAAGTCTAAGTTCTGAAATTAAAGTCTGATTCTTTACTTGACTTATTTGTGGATAAAATTTAAAAACAGCTCAGCCAACCAACAACCACCTCCCAAACATCACAACAACCATCAGCACCTACCACCCATACTACTCAACCAACACTCAGGCAATATCTCAAATCATATCTCTCCACTTCACAGACAGTTCAACCCTCATCCTCAGTTGCTCCTGTGAAACCTTCATCTTCCAAGCCTAAGAGGACAAAGACTGTTCCTCAAACACCTCAAAAGAGAAGGAGGATTGCTTTGAGAGATGAATCAGACAGTGAGGAACAGGTTTCTACATCAGAACCTGTTGTCCAAGAAACTGAGAAAGTGACTTCTCAGAAGGATTCTGCAATTGGGGGATCTAGGTTTCTCAAGAGGCTTAGAAGAATGACTGTTCCTGAAACTCCCAAGGAATCAATATCTACAAAGAGATACAAGAAACAAAGGGCAAAAAGGCCAGTTTCAGATGATGAAGAAGCAGCAGCTAAGGAAGGGGATCAGGAATCTCTGATCTCACAAGAAAAGGAATCTATTCCAGTCACTACTTCTCCATCCACTCCAACTCAGGAAGCTGTTACTGAAAAGGCCAATACACAATCTGTGTCTCCTGTTCAAAAATCTGTATCTCCTGTTACTACAGGCACAAGTGCTGATATTGATTTCCAGACCTTGGTTGTGCCTGAAGTAATTCTCTTAGAAGCTCCAACAACAACTAATCCATCAACAACACCTGTTTCTGATGCTGCTCAAACTCCAGAATTATCTACTTCACCTTCTCTGCATCTAGATGCTGATGATCAGAATATAGGTGAGCATCAGGATATGGCTGTTGATCAGAACTTAGAACCAGATCAGCAATTAGAGGATGCTGAAGCCTCCATTGCTACTCACACTATTTTTTTATCAGAAGATACTGATTCTGTAAGTTCTGATGCTGCAAATACAGGAGATACTGGTGATGCTGCTCCAAATGCAGATGCTGATGAAGCAGGTCCTTCAGGACATGCCCCTCCACAAACTGTTCTTAAATCTGAACTTGTTAAGAAGTTTGTTACCGGAGAAGCACCAGTGCCTTGGAGTGAAACTCCTGCAGGACAGGAGTGGACTAAGGAATGGAACTCAGTTTCCTGTGTTCCAACTGCAAAGCATCTTGCTGAGCACTTGACTAAAGCTGATGAGATGTTAATTACTGATGATTTCAAAACACAGCTTAGAGTCACTGCATTGAGTACTAAACATCTACAAGGTCTTCATTCAACTACTCATGCAGAGCTACACAAGATTCAGGAAGAATTTATCAAACAAGATCAAGTTCACAAGATTGATAAGAAATAGTTCTTCAAACCTACCTTTGACAGGATTGCTTATATTGAGAAGACTCAAGAGAAACAACAAGCTCAGATTGATGATATTCTGAAAAATCAAGCTTCTCAGCAATCTCAACTTACTGAAATCCAAGCCTCAGTGGAATTGCTTGTCTCTCTTCTACTACCTGCTGATGTCAAAAAGGGGGAGAAAGTAATTAAGTCCAAATGCAAGACTGACAAGACACTGAAAGGGAAGGATGATCAAGGAAACTCAGGAATGGGTAGAGGTCATAGTCAAGGTAGAGGTTTCTCATCAAGAAAAGCTGAAATCACAAGTCACAGGACAAGTTCTGATACTGGGAAAAGAATTAGTTCTGCTACTGGTAAAAGGATAAGTTCTGATGAACTTTTAGATCTTGATGAAGAAATGTCAAGACAGTTATTTCTTCAGGAAAATCCAGGAATGGACTTGGAGAGTTTAATAGAAGAAGAAGCCAGACTTAAATCAGAGAAAGTCACATCAAAATATGAAGCTTCTAGTAAAAAGATACTTCCAAAACTCAAAGGCATTGTGATAAAAGAAAGGACAAATACTGAAGCAACATTGGCTAAATCACAACCGCAGATAGATCCAAGATCCAGGGTAAAGAAAAGGTTGGTGAACCTATCAAGATTTATGTGCCTCCTGTGAATGAAGAAATCACTGATGAAAAGGATGATCTTGCTCTGACTTCAAGAAAAGTTTTTAAGACAACCTTTGACATGGCTCAAGTTGTTCAGAGTCAAGAGACAGTAAGTTCTGATATTTCGAAGAAGCAAGTAACCTCTGACACAGCTCAAGTTAACTTGAAATCAGAAGATAGATCAAAGAAACTCCTACCAGGATTCACTAAAGCAAAACAGACTCAACCTTTGAAGACTGCTGCAAGTGGTTTTGAAGCAAGAGTAGTTACCGGAAAGGAAGCAAGAGATAAAACTGGATTGGAAAGTGCTGATGAAAGAAGAATACAGAACACTACCAATGATCCAACTTCCTTGAGTGAACCAGGTATTGGAGCAACTCCTGAGAGATTGAATCAACTGGAATCTGTACAAATGGTTTACCATACCTACTTGAAAGAACACATCTTGTTGTACTTCATGACAGATGGTAGGGTTTATCATATAAGGCAAAATGCCATTCCTTTGAAGTATTTTGAAGAATTGGAGCATGTACTATTCTTACTTCAAGTGGATGACAGATTGACAGAAAGTGCTGCAAACTATTTGAAGGATCAGATTCACAGACAGAAAAGGCTTTATTCTGTTAAGTCTGACAGCACATATGTTCCAAAGTACAGAGATCACAAGGGTGATATAGTTGAAATGAAGCCCAATACTGCCAAGATTATAACTACCTTTCTGGGTTACAGGGCTGTGGAATTCAATCTTGAGTCTAATAAAGCTTATTTGATCAGACTGGATCAGGATATAAGAAAAGCTAAGATTAATGATCTCAGGGCTACAATCTTTCAAATTGGTGAAGATACTGCAGAGCTTAAAGATGCCAAAAGGAGGATGATTGATGAACTTAGAAATGCTGAGAGATGTTTGTTGAAGAACTATCTCAGAACAACTCCTGACATCAGAGAGATCAGAAGATGAAGCCAAGTCAAGATCTACAACTGCTTAAATTCTGATATTTGTACAGACTGAAGCTGTTATCAGAAGTTAAATATTGGTAAAGCTTTAAGGACTGTAAGTTGTAGTTATCTAGTCTAATTCTCATGCATTTGTACTTAATGTTTTTGACATCATCAAATATTTGTTAAACTTGTATATTATGCTAATTTACAAGTTGGGGGAGATTGTTAGATATATTTGATAATGTCATGGTTAATATGATTTATGTTTAGTTTTCAGATCTTACTTAAACAGGATAAATCAGTACTTACTGGAAGTCAGGGCTTAAGGATATCAGTACTTATATTATTAGGAGATAATCATCAGAAGATGGATATCAGAACTTAAGTGCTGAAGGACGTTCAGATAAGGACAGTAGCTGATTAAAGGAAAGAAGATCGAGATAAACATAAGAAGAGATATGCATGAAGAAGGAATTCTATGAAGAATAGAATACTTGGAAGAAAAGATATCTCATTGATATATTTTAGGAAGCAAAATTATATTTCATATCAATTAGAGATTATCTTGTAACTGTGTAGTATATAAACACAGACATAGGGTTTACACTATAAGTGTTATCATATTCGAGAAGATTATTCATAATAACCTTAGCAACTCTCGTGATATTTGTTCATCACTGAGAGGTAACAGTTCCATACTGTAACAGAGTTTATTGTTTCAATAAAGTTTGTTTTCTGTTACTTGAGATATTAAAGTTCAATTTGATTGTACTTTACACTCTATTCACCCCCTCTACAGTGTGTGTGACCTAACATACCATATCAACATGCTCCAATATATCACAAGATTTGCTAATAACAATCATGCATTTATCACAAGATAATGCATATACATATATACATCACAACAACAGTATAACGGGTAGAAAACTTGCCTGAGCGACTGGGGGTGATAAATGGCTTGGGACGAGTCTGATAACCTATAAAAATATAAAAGTTGGAATTAAACCAAAGTCGCTTATGAATCTATACTTAAACCAATTAGACCCTAACGTTCGCTTTTGCGCTTAACGATTCACTTAAGTTGCTCGAGTACCCTCGGCTCCACCATTTTTAATAAATTAACCATTAAGAGTTTTAAGGCGATTCTTTCGCGAGTACCCTACCAACTGTCTAACCCACTTTACATAATTGTTTCATAATCCAATTAGTCATTTTAGGGCCTTAACCAATGTTTCAAAGTAAGGCGAGGGGTAAGGGTTCGGTTGCGAAACGCCGTTACTTAAAACGGTCGTTTCTCCTAAACCGTACATCGGATTCAAGCGAACCACATATCAAAACGAAGCTCGTAACATGAACTATCTAATAATGGCAATGGTCAAAACCTAACAGTGAGTTCTAGGGTCCTGCTGTTAAGAACAAAAACAGTCTAAAGTAAATCGGGCATTACAACGACTATGTTTACGCGATTACCAAGTTTTAAACCTACTCCAAACAACCACCATTCAACTCACAACCAACAATACAACCAACCCTCATCCAAACCTTACTACATCAGTCCCCAAACCTCAAGATTTTCCAATTTATACAACCCCACACATGAACTACTAGCTATACTTAAGTTTTATTAACTATAAACAAGATTTCAACATCCAAATCACTACAAATTCAATCCAAACTCTAAGCACACAAGCATCATACTTCTCATTTACTATAACCATCAAAACCATCTTAATACTCAAAGTAAAGTTAGGGTTTGGAGGTGTTATACCTTCCTTGGAGTGATTAGAGTAGCTAGGAAGCCTTAAGAAGCCTTGAGATAGCTTAGGAATGCTTGGATCATAAAGGAAATCAAAGAAAATAAAGTTAGTAATCTTGAAAACACTATTCATTATCTTCTTCCTTGATTTATTGGAAGAGATTCATGAAGAAATAGAAGCTTAAACTCCTAGGATATGCTTATCTAATCATAAGGGACCTTAGATAATTACCTCACAATTTAACAAAGCTTGGAACTTGGATTTTGAGTTTTCTTCTTTGAAAAAAATGAAGAAGCCGAGAGCTCTTCTTGAAAATGGAAGTGTTTTGTATTTTTTTGATGTTATGATTTGTTTTTGGCTTGGTTGATCCACTTTGTTTATTAATTAGATTATTACCATGGTAAATTTTGTGTGGTTCACAATCAACCAACAACACACTTCTTTTTGTCATGCTTAGGTCATCATTCTTATGTCATCTTCCCATGCTTGTCCTCTTCTTATTGGTTTGATGACATCATCATCACTAACCTCTTTGATTAACTCCTAATTACTTGCCTAATGACCGCTAATCTGTTATACGGTTCACTTAACTTTCGTTCTCGTTTATCGTTTGAGGGATCATACCCGGGATCTTATTACTTAGGTTTCCTTAACCTTTCTCAATAAATTATATTCCTTTTATGATCTTCTCTTATAATCCTTGAATTAAAATCCTTTTAATCCTGTTACCTTATACTCAATTCTTTCTGTATCTGGTGGATTTTCGGGAAAAATCAAAGTGTTCGAATTTGGATTCTGACGATCTTTACATACACTTATATACCATATAGAGTGCTAATAAGATCTCAAAATATCAATAAAAGAACCCCTACATAGTGTGGCATTAAAAGTTTTCTTATTCAGCATAATCAGCAAAAACACTATTCATAAGGGTTACAAAAGTTTAAAAAATTTGGGGTTATTACAGTCTTCCCTCCTTAAAAGGATTCCGTCCCGGAATCAAATAGAAAATAAATGGGGGTACTTTTCTAGCATTGCGCTCTCTATTTCCCAAGTTGATTCTTCCACATTATGATTCTGCCATAACACTCTGACTAGCTTGATCACTTTGTTCCGAAGCACCTGCTCCTTCTTATCCATAATCTTTACTGGTTTCTCCACGTAAGTCAGATCTGGTTGCATATCCACATGCTCGTACTCCACTATGTGTCTGGCATCCCGATGATACTTCCTTAGCATTGACACATGGAACACATTATGAACTTGTTGTAGGTTCGGGGGTAAGGCTAGCTCGTAAGCCAACTTCCCAATCCGTCTTAGTATCTCAAAAGGTCCAATGTATCTTGGGCTTAGTTTCCCTTTCCTTCCGAACCTCATTAATCCCTTCCACAGGGATACTTTTAGCAGTACTAAGTCCCCTACTTCATACTCCTTGTCCTTTCGGGCCAGGTCTGCATATTTCTTCTGTCTGTCTTGGGCTGCTACCAGCCGTCCTCTGATGAGATTTACTATGTATTTGGTGCTTTGGACCACTTCGGGTCCAAGCATCTTCCGCTCTCCTACTTCATCCCAGTATAAGGGAGATCGACACCTTCTTCCATACAGGGCCTCATAAGGCGGCATTCTGATGCTAGCATGAAAGCTATTGTTATAAGAAAACTCGATCAACGGCAAATGATCATCCCAACTTCCTTTAAAGTCTATTACATAGACTCTCAACATATCCTCTAGTGTCTGGATGGTCCTTTCACTCTGCCCATCTATTTTGGGATGGTAAGCGGTACTCATATTTAACTTGGTCCCCGCACATTCTTGAAAGCTCCTCCAAAATCTGGAGTTGAACACGGGGTCCCGGTCTGAGACAATGGACGCTGGGACTCCATGTCGCGTCACTATTTCCTTAAGGTAAATGTCCACCAGTCTATCGACCGTGTATCTCTCTTTGATAGGAATGAAATGAGTTGACTTTGTCAGTCGGTCTATAATTACCCATATGGCATCATGATTGGCTTTCGTCCTTGGTAAGCCGACAACAAAATCCATGGCTATCTGTTCCCATTTCCATTCGGGAATCTCCAGGGGTCGTAAAAGTCCACTGGGTCTCTGGTGATCCGCCTTTACTCTTTGGCAAGTCAAACATTTGCTTACCCATTCTGCTACGTCCCTCTTCATGTTGGGCCACCAGTAATATTCCTTCAAATCCTTATACATCTTGGTGCTTCCCGGGTGAATGGAATACCTTGAACTATGGCTTTCATCCAAAATCTCGTCTTTAAGCTCTTGAACATTCGGAACCCAAATCCGGTAGGAGTACCTCATTATCCCTTTATCATCTCTCTCAGTATGGATCTCTTCTCCAGTCATTGACTCTCTGTCTTCATTCATTACTTTCTCTTGGCACAATCTAATCTTTTCCAATAACTATGGCTACATCGAGATCTCAAACAGCTTTTCAATTCCGGCTCCGGTTACCTTTACTTCTATTTCCATTCTCTCAAAATCCCTTATTAATTCTTCCGAAGTCATTATCATTTTGAGCTTTTCCTTCCTGCTAAGGGCGTCGGCCATCACATTGGCTTTCCCTGGATGATAAAGAATATCACAATCATAGTCCTTGATTAGTTCTAACCATCTCCTCTGGCGCATGTTGAGCTCTTTCTGCGTAAATATGTACTTGAGGCTCTTATGGTCTGTGAAAATCTCGCACTTCTCTCCATACAAGTAGTGCCTCCAAATCTTTAAGGCAAAAACTATTGCCGCGAGCTCAAGGTCATGAGTAGGATATCTAATCTCGTATTCCTTCAGTTGTCTCGATGCATACGCAATCACCTTACCGTGCTGCATAAGCACACACCTTAATCCTTTGTGCGACGCGTCACTATATATCACAAAATTTCCCTTTCCGTCTGGCAATGCCAACACCGGGGCCGTTACCAACCTTTTCTTTAATTCTCGAAAACTGTTCTCGCATTTTTCCGTCCATTCAAACTTCTCTGTCTTACGAGTAAGTCGTGTCAAAGGGGCTGCGATCTTCGTAAAGTCCTGTACAAATCTACGATAGTAGCCGACCAATCCTATGAAACTCCTTACCTCTGTGGGTGTGGTTGGCCTTTCCCAATTTGAGACCGCCTCTATCTTGGAGGGGTCAACCAATACTCCTTCTTTATTGATCACATGTCCTAAAAACTGTACTTCATTCCGCCAGAATTCACACTTCGAGAATTTGGCAAATAACTGTTCCTCTCTGAGTATTCCTAGAGCTATCCTCAAATGCTTTGCATGTTCTGCCTCGATCCTTGAGTAGATTAAAATATCATCGATAAAAACTATCACACACTTGTCCAAGTACTTCTTGAATACTCTGTTCATTAAATCCATGAAAGCCGCTGGGGCGTTGGTTAATCCAAAGGACATTACCAAGAACTCATAGTGCCCAGACCTGGTACGGAACGCGGTCTTAGGAATATCTTCGGGTTTAATCTTTAGTTGGTGATATCCAGTTCTCAGGTCAATCTTGGAAAAATAAACAGCATCCTTTAGCTGGTCGAACAGATCATCTATTCTAGGTAACGGGTACCTGTTCTTTATGGTTAGCTTGTTCAACTCTCGGTAGTCGATGCACAACCTCATGCTCCAATCTTTCTTCTTAACAAATAACACTGGTGCTCCCCACGGAGACACACTGGGTCTTATCATACCCTTATCCAAAAGTTCCTGCAATTGGGTAGCTAATTCCTTCATTTCTAATGGGGCTAACCGGTAAGGTGCCTTTAAAACTGGCGCCGTCCCTGGGGCCAACTCAATAGCAAATTCAATCACTCTATCGGGTGGTAGTCCCGGAAGGTCTTGTGGGAATACATCTTCAAATTCCTTGACTACCAGAATATCTTGCAAGTTGGGCACCTCTTTCTGTGTGTCCACAACATAGGCTAGGTAAGCCTCATTTCCTTTTCGTAGCATCTTATTGGCCTGGGCCATGGTTAAAAATTTCTGCGTCTGCCTCTTTCCCCTAAATATGACTTCTTTCTTCCCTGGGATATTCAACTTAACTTTCTTCCCCTTACAGTCTATCTGAGTATCATTGCTAGATAGCCAGTCCATTTCCAAAATTACATCAAACTCCCCTAATTTAAAAGGAATTAGATCAACACTAAAAGATTGTTCCCCTATGCCTAACTCACAGGCGGGGTGAATCTGGTTAACAGGAATAATTTCATGGTTGGCTATTTCCACTTGTAAGGGTTCTATCAAGGGTTCAGCCTTAAGTCTTAATTTATGCACAAAGTCCTTTGATATAAAAGATTTAGTTGCTCCAGAATCAAATAAAACATTTGCACTGATTGAATTTAGAGAAAGGGTACCTGCTATCACATCCGAGTCTTTCATAGCATCTTGGATTGTCATGTTGAAAGTCCTCGCAGTAGGTGGCTTATTGGAGGCAGCTCTGCTTGCTCCTGAAGCTGCTGGTTTGTTCATTGGGAATTCCCTCTTCCAATGACCCGGGCGTCCACACTGATGACAAGTGGTGGTTGGAATGACGGCAGGGGTTGACGAAGGGCATTTGTGGGAATAGTGGCCCACTTGTCCACACTTAAATCAGGTTACTGGCTTTCCCTTACACTCCCCAGAATGCGTCCTTCCACAAGTGTTACAGGCTGGCAATGGGGGTCGAGACTGGTTGGAATAGGACATTCTTGACTTCTGGCCACTATGGCTCACATTCACACTCATTGGCCGCTTAAACCCAGTGTTCTTTCCCGGTAGGGACACTGCTCCTCGATTAAATCTAGTTGGGAAGCTCCCTCCAGCGGAACCTCCCCCCATGCTCATACTTTTCCTCTTTATTCCATTCCTCTTTCTTTCCTTCTGCATCTGTTCACTTCCGGCTTCTACAATTGTTGCCTTTTGTACCAGAGTGGCATAATCAGTAAGCTCAAGGATTGCCACCCTATTCTGAATCCACGGTTTCAGTCCCTGCTGAAACATTCTAGCTTTCTTTTCCTCGGTGCTCATAAACTCCGGCACAAATCTTGATAACTCAGTAAAATTTGCTTTGTACTCTGCTACAGATAGGTTATTCTGCTTTAGCTCCAAGAACTTGAGCTCCATCTGGTTTTCCATAAACCTCGGGAAATATTTTCCCAGAAACAACTGACTGAATCTCTCCCAGGTTATAATAGCATCTGTCTCCATGTTTTTCTTGGCCTCCCACCAGTAGTTGGCCTCTCCTTTCAGAAGGTAGGTAGCAAATACAGTCTTCTGTGCCTCATCGGTACTCAGAATCTCAAAGGATTTCTCCATTTCCTTTAGCCAGGCCCTTGCCTCAACTGGGTCGGCTGATCCGTGGAACTCAGGGGGCTTAAGGGACTTGAAAGCCCTGAAAGAGTTTGCCACAACATTGTTATTCCCTTGAGGGGGTGGGTTGGGTCGACGTTCCAAGTTCTGCCTTAGTAGTTGCATGAACTGTCCCATGAGATCCATGCCTGGGTTTGGTACTGGTTGCTCAACCTCAGTTTCTCTTTCTTCAGCCTCTATCTCAAATCCCTCCACATCATATGTTTCCTCCTCCTCTTCATACATGGAGCCATCCTATCTTCCTCTTCACTGTGTTCTTGGTTACTACCGTCCTGGTTATGGCTTCCCTGGTCCTCAGATCCAGGGTTCGCCCTAGTTCCAATCTTTCTTGGCGGCATGATACTGATAAATTTTTGGGAAATTCAACGTTAGGTCACAATCATACACAAAATTATGCCTTGCACAGTTCTATAATGGGGAGAATGTATCTCGCAATTTTATTATATTATGACAGTTCTAATAAGAACTGCAGTAATAATAATGATAAAAATAGTGATCTCGTCACTAAGGAACTAAACTGAAAGGAAACAAATATATACATAATGCGGGAAATACATAGTTTAATCTGGTCAAAAGTACAACAGTTCTACAGCCATCTGCCCAAAAGTGATACACAAGAGTCTATCTGTCTAGTCAGAGAAAGGGATGCTATATACAAGTCAACTATCCCGGAAAATTGGCTCTTACTATGGCCTCGACTAACTAGACGACTAGACTACCCCATCACCGGTCCTGAATCACACCCCGGAGCGGGTCAGCTCCCACACCCTTTCCATCGCACAACGGAAGATGTAGTCAGCCTGCCTCTTAGAAATCCTTCCGTGCCTGTCCCCTGGAGTGATCGAAGTCTCGCACGGGCTGTGAGCTCTATCCCCGTCAGCTCCCTCCTCAAGGATCGGGGTATAGTAGCCCTAGTCTCATAAGCTAGGGCACGCCTACCCGCCCTCTCCGCATCCAACTCCCTCCTGACCTCATCCAGCCGGGCCTCAGCAACAGCCACTCGGGTCCTCAGTACATCCTGAACATAGCCGTGAGCTAACAAAGACTACCTATGGGCAGGGTCGAGAGGTGGTGAATCTGGAGCCGCTGGGGGTGCCTCCTCGGTCTGTCTAGGCTCGGGAGTATGGGTCTCTGAGCTGTCATCATAGGGTCTCCAAGATAGTGGTGGAGGGGTAGGAGCTCTGACCACCGGGAGTGAGGGTAAAGGGGTAGCAGTGTACTCTACCATAGCTCCGACATGCTCCTCAGCTACTAGGACCTCATCCGGGTCCTCCTCATCTGAACTCGCAATAACCTCCATCTCTGACTCCTCTGAGGGGTCCTCCTTCTCCTCCATCTCAGGCTCCTCCTGATCCTCGGCATCTAGCAGTGCCTCATCATGCTCACGCTCGAACATCTCTGGGTCCTCTATCTCATGTGCCTACACATTAAACGAGCTAAGTTACTATCCTGATACTTATAAGGGTTCCCGTAAGGGTTTTAACTGTCAGTGCTACTTTAAGTAGTCCGACTATGAACTTGGCAAGAGTTCTTATTATCTTTGTGAGTTTATTATTATATCGTTGCATCATCTCTGAGGTTTATAACGCTTAGCTCTGATACCATTTCTGTAACACCCCCAGATCCGGGTCGTCACGGTCTTTCTTTCCACAATATCACTTAACTTAATTAATAATAAATAACCTCATGCTGTGACCCCACACTAACATACACCACAACACGTTATAGTCTCAGAGATGAAATTAAAATAAGTACAAGTCCTTGAATCCACAATTTAAAAGTTATTACAACCCAAAATGATTACTTGATAAGTTTACAGTTAATTGCTATTATCTGCCACAAGTTATAATTATACATAATTGATTCCCAAAAGCAGAATGCCTGATCTACAAATAGATCTACCTCTGCAGCTATAGCAGCTACGATATCAACGGGAAGACGCGGGACGCTTCCCACGCGCTTGTGCTGGGTCTGCTTGAGTCTGGCCATCTTTCCTAACTGTTGTTGTGTGATGAAAAAATGAAGCAAGAGTGAGCATTACAGCTCGCAAGATAATATATAGTGTAAACAATAATGCAAGTATCTACATGGATAACTTACTAGAATCCTTTATCAAGTGTAAGGTAATTACTTACTGGATATAAGCTTAAAGGAAGATGAAGTTACCAATTACTTCACTATACTTATACCATTTTTTAGAAACTACTTGAACTACCACTGTTCAAAGTATAATAAGTTTCAAAAGTTCGTCCGATAGATGAGACCACAAGTTAAGACTTGAATAGATTCAATTTTGAAATATTTTTTTAAAGGAAATGAAGTTACGAGATACTTCATTCGATGGAAACACTATTATAACTGTTTGACCCTGTCAATGCTTCGGCAACCACCCATTCGTAGCCTTTTGATCGAAATGCTCCGGGTAGTGTTGCAGAAATATCCATCTGGATGATGAACTCATTACGGGAGTTTGCCGCGCCAGGAAGACCACTTACGATGATCAGTCGCAGTAGTGCAACCCTACCATTTTCTACATGTAGAGGAGAACCTGTCGGATTTACTTGTCAACCGAACACTGGACTCCTAAGGAATGTACCGTCTTAGTGGAACTTCCAGGCCATTTGGGCCAATATAATAAGGCTGGGCCGGCGCCACTAGACCACTTACGCCACTCCTAGTTCAGATGAAATCCATGACTCTGAAATGTAAAGCTCGTCCCCCTTTCCCCAAGTAGAAACTTGTTGATACGGATCCACCAAGAAATTGTATCTAGTTGGAAAGGAGAACTCACCGATATTTCCCAGGCAATGCCTGTTAATGGATTAACTTGTTCCAAGAATTTTACTTCCCGAGTGTTGGGTAAGTAATCAAAAACTCTTTTATCAAAATAGCAACCTTGTTGCGAATATAAAACACACTACAGAGCCGGATCCCTCAGGTTTTGAGCATGTATTTAAATCCCCTTCGAAAGGAAGATCTTAAATATAAAAATGAGTTTTGGGATCCGCTCTAATCTTTTAAAAAAATCATTTTGAAGACTCGAAAACATTTTTAAGAATGTTTGGAGTAATGCTGATTTAATGAAATAAATCAGTCCCGATATATTAGAAAATATCTGAATATTATTATTTAAATAATATTCCCATAAGGATAATCTTTATAAAAATAATTGAAGTAGAAGTTTTAAAACTCATACTTGAAATGAATAATAAATAACCAAAGATATACTTATACGATAGTACGATCTTTATTTGAATAATCGAAAATAAGTTTGATTATCAAAACATCATTCTTTAATAAAATAAAGAATATTATTTAATAAATAAGTGGAGTCATAAGTCCTCGAATGAATATTCAAAATAATATTCATTAAATAAAATAAACGGAGTCATAAGTCCTCTAATGAATATTCAAACTAATATTCATTAAATAAAATAAACGGAGTCATAAGTCCTCGAATGAATATTTAAACTAATATTCATTAAATAAAATAAACGGAGTCATAAGTCCTCGAATGAATATTCAATTAATATTCATTATTTAAAATAAAGTTATCGAATAAACCTTATTCGATTAATAGTTTTGAAAACTATATCTATATATATATATATATATATATATATATAATACACTCGGGAACATCGACTCCCGATTTAGAAAATGTTCACCTTTGGGTCCCCTATACTAAGGGTATATGCAACTACTGCTTATCTCTAGCATAGGTATTATGCAACTTATAAGCATTTGAATCAACAATTAGATATCAAGATTACGAAACAAGCATGCATATCTACCATATCAACATGCTCCAATATATCGCAAGATTTGCTAATAACAATCATGCATTTATCACAAGATAATGCATATACATATATACATCACAACAACAGTATAACGGGTAGAAAACTTGCCTGAGTGACTGGGGTTGATAAATGGCTTGGGACGAGTCTGGTAACCTATAAACAACATATAAGTTGGAATTAAACCAAAGTCGCTTATGAATCTATACTTTAACCAATTAGACCCTAACGTTCGCTTTTGCGCTTAACGATTCACTTAAGTCGCTCGAGTACCCTCGGATCCACCATATTTAATAAATTAACCATTAAGAGTTTTAAGACGATTCTTTCACGAGTACCCTACCAACTGTCTAACCCACTTTACATAATTGTTTCATAATCCAATTAGTCATTTTAGGGCCTTAACCAATGTTTCAAAGTAAGGCGAGGGGTAAGGGTTCGGTCGCGAAACGCCGTTACTTAAAACGGTCGTTTCTCCTAAACCGTACATCGGATTCAAGCAAACCACATATCAAAACAAAGCTTGTAACATGAACTATCTAATAATGACAATGGTCAAAACCTAACAGTGAGTTCTCGGGTCCGGCTGTTAAGAACAAAAACAGTCTAAAGTAAATCGGGCATTACGACGGCTATGTTTACGCGATTACCAAGTTTTAAACCTACTCCAAACAACCACCATTAAACTCACAACCAACAATACAACCAACCCTCATCCAAACCTTACTACATCAGTCCCCAAACCTCAAGATTTTCCAATTTATACAATCCCACACATGAACTACTAGCTATACTTAAGTTTTATTAACTATAAACAAGATTTCAACATCCAAATCACTACAAATTCAATCCAAACTCTAAGCACACAAGCATCATACTTCTCATTTACTATAACCATCAAAACCATCTTAATACTCAAAGTAAAGTTAGGGTTTAGAGGTGTTATACCTTCCTTGGAGTGATTAGAGTAGCTAGGAAGCCTTAAGAAGCCTTTAGATAGCTTAGGAATGCTTGGATCTTAAAGGAAATCAAAGAAAATAAAGTTAGTAATCTTGAAAACACTATTCATTATCTTCTTCCTTGATTTATTGGAAGAGATTCATGAAGAAATAGAAGCTTAAACTCCTAGGATATGCTTATCTAATCATAAGGGACCTTAGATAATTACCTCACAATTTAATAAAGCTTGGAACTTAGATTTTGAGTTTTCTTCTTTAAAAAAAATGAAGAAGCCGAGAGCTCTTCTTGAAAATGGAAGTGTTTTGTGTTTTTTTGATGTTATGATTTGTTTTTGGCTTGGTTGATCCACTTTGTTTGTTAATTAGATTATTACCATGGTAAATTTTGTGTGGTTCACAATCAACCAACAACACACTTCTTTTTGTCATGCTTAGGTCATCATTCTTTTGTCATCTTCCCATGATTGTCCTATTCTTATTGGTTTGATGACATCATCATCACTAACCTCTTTGATTAACTCCTAATTACTTGCCTAATGACCGCTGATCTATTATACGGTTCGCTTAACTTTCGTTCTCGTTTATCGTTTGAGGGATCATACCCGGGATCTTATTACTTAGGTTTCCTTAACCTTTCTCAATACATTATATTCCTTTTATGATCTTCTCTTATAATCCTTGAATTAAAATCCTTTTAATCCTGTTACTTTATACTCAATTCTTTCTGTATCTGGTGGATTTTCGGGAAAAATCAAAGTGTTCGAATTTGGATTATGACGATCTTTACATACACTTATATACCATATAGAGTGCTAATAAGATCTCAGAATATCAATAAAAGAACCCCTACATAGTATGGCATGAAAAGTTTTCTTATTCAGCATAATCAGCAAAAATACTATTCATAAGGGTTACAAAAGTTCAAAAATTTTGGGGTTATTACAACCATGATAGAACATAATATGAGCATCTTCCGGCGCAGACCATCTCAACTAGAAATCTAACGCCAGAGCTTGTCATGTTCTGTGGCATGAAGATATGAAATAAGGCTTGAAAAAATAGAATGTGGAAACAAATTCTCTTATTATGAATGACCTCATTTAACTTCTTTCCTCGAGAAGCCATTTCTGGAGACCGCTTGCTCATTGGCTTATAACAAAAATCTACTGATAAAGAAAGATAGAAGTGTTAAATTATTAATAGCAATTATAATTGTAATCCTCCATATGTCACTGCACATGGAGCACATTTCATTCTAACAAAACTAATAACACCAGCGAAAGTATAAAGTATTACTACCCAACTTAGCATATCCTCAAAGTCACAACATGTTACCATCTTATGTTCCTGGGTAGAGCCGATATGATTTCTCTCATAATCAACCGTATACTTTATCAAAATATCATGTATATAATATCAATCATGTAGTGCTCTTTTTACAGCCTGAAGCTAAAAGAGAACCTGGATTTATAGAAAGTTTTCTGGAGGAGATTTTCTCAATGGAATTGTCACTAAAGTCATTAGCTATAATCGAAAAGAAGTCGAAAAGAAGTCTGCAATAAGACCTTTAAAGATATTTAGAAAAAAATACTTACAAATAGTGTTGATGTTCTGCAAGAAGCATACATGCTGCAATCACCAGGAACACAACAACCTGCATATTATAAAACCTAAAAACAAAATATACAGCAAGTAATAAAATATTACGTGCTGATTCTCAATGATTAGGAGGAGCTCAGGATCTGACTGTTTTAGATGTCATGAGTATTTGATGTGCCATCAGGATTTGATGCATCATCGGTATCTGCAGAACATCAGCATCTGAAGGTAGTCTGTTGTAAAAATTGATTATGTTCCTTATTTTGAGGGATGGATATCTGTTCGTTCTGAGTGATAGGACTTTGTATATTCAATTAAATATATGTATCATTTTCTGTTAGTAATTGATCTACAATAAGACCTTTAAAGATATTTAGAAAAAAATAATTACAAATAGTGTTGATGTTTCGCAAGAAGCATACATGCTGCAATCACCAACAACCTGCATATTATAAAACCTAAAAGCAAAATATACAGCAAGTAATAAAATGTTACGTGCTGATTCTCAATGATTACGAGGAGCTCGGGATCTGACTGTTTTAGATGTTATCAGTATTTGATGTGCCATCAGGATTTGATGCATCATCAGTATCTGCAGAACATCAGCATCTGAAGGTAGTCTGTTGTGAAGATTGATTATGTTCCTTATTTTGAGGAATGGATATCTGTTTGTTCTGAGTGATAGGACTTTGTATATTCAGTTAAAGATATATATCATTTTCTGTTAGTAATTGATAATGCATATCCTAGACTGATTTGTAGTAGCTGTGTATTATATAAACACAGTTTAGGTCATCACATAGTGGTTAACTCGATCATTTTACGACCTAGCAGCTCTCAAGAACATCAGTATTTCTTGAGAGAGTTTGTAACAGTTTTTATCAGAAATATAAAGAACTGTTATATTTTTATACTTGTTCGAAATGTTTATACAATTGTATCCAATCCCCTTAAATAATTGTATTATTACTGGGCAACAATTGGTATCAGAGCAAACTGATAAATTTACAATCAGAAGCGATCTAAACATGTCTCTGAACAAGTATGAAAGTATTAAAATCCCCATTCTGAAAAAGGCTGAATATCCTACATGGAAGGTGAAGATGCTCATGCACCTGGAGGCTACAGATCCAGACTATCTCGACATAATCAATGATGGATCCTACATGCCAACAAAACTGGTGCATGCAACTCCTACTGTTGCTGAACGCTATCAGTTGAAGGAGAAGAGTAAGTGGACACCAGAAGAGAAAGTAGCTATGCTGAAAGATGCAAAGGTAATAAACATTTTGCATAACAGTCTTGATTTTGTGATGTCAAACAGGGTTATAGCCTACAAGATTGCCAAGGAGATCTGGGATGCTCTTGAAACTCAATATCAAGGAACCATGGCCATCAAGAAGAACATAAGGGTTGTTCTAATACAAGAATATGAACATTATGAGGCTAAACCTGATGAAATTCTCACCGACATCTATGATAGGTTTCTCACCCTTCTCAACAATCTATCCTTGGTGGGAAATGTGTATGATCGGGAGGATTCAAACACCAAGTTTCTGAGAGCCTTGAATTAGGAATGGGAGACTCAGACTTCAATCATACGACATCAGTATGATTTGGAAATAATTACTCTGGATGAAATCTATGGCATGCTGAGAACTCATGATCTGGAAGTTTAGCAAAGGAAAGAGAGGAAAAGCAACAAGGGAAAATCAGTTGCTTTGAAAGTGAATGCTAAAGCTTCAAAAAAAGGTATGTTGAAGCTGTAAGGAAAAATAACAACATGCCAGAATCAGATACTGATTCTGAAACTGAAGAGAACGTGACAAATTCTGATGTCATGCAAATGGCTGCATTGCTAGTTAAGGGCTTCAAGAGGATGCAATTCAGGAAGTCTCAGAAGAATAGAAGCTTCAGGAAAAAGTTCACTGGAGGAGAAAGGAAGTAATCTAGAAGAAGAAAAGAGAAGGACTCTAAAGCTGGTAAAGTTGATAGGTCGAAAATCAAGTGCTACAACTGTGATGAACCTGGTCACTTTGCTTCAGAGTGCAAAAAGACAAAGCATGACAAAGGGAAGAACAAAGCCTTGATTACATCAAGCAAGGATTGGATGGACTCCGCTGATTCTGAAAATGAAGAAACATGTTATGCACTGATGGCTAGCTTTGATGCCCCTGCTTCTTCTGATTCTAAGGTATCAACTTCCTTCTTCTTTTTGATACTGAAGATATATCTGAACTGAAATCTATTCTTAATTCTCTTCATGGAAATTTAAAAAATAAGATTCTGGAGAACAATAGGCTGTTAACTAAAAATGAAATCTTAAAGTCTAGGAATGATCAGTTGGAGTCTGATTTAGTAAATCAGATTGAAATTCAGAAAGAATGTCTTGGTTATGTAGATGGAATTAAGGATGTTGACACTGAAAATAAAACTACCCTTAAGACTCCTGTTAAGTTTATCTCTTTAGAAGCTGATGAACCCAAATCTACCTTTGAAAAGGGTTCAACATCAGCATCCCAAGAAAAGTCAGTGAGTGATCAATCTCAAAGAAAGGAAAACAATGAAATCATTAAGACTGTTAAGAAAGAAAAGAATATAAGACTTTTTTCTAAAAGACAATTGAAAAAGAAATTATCTAAGGTTACTCACAAACCTCAAGTTAAAAGTCCTAAAAGAAACAGGAATGGTAAGCAAGGTATTTCTAAGGATTATAATTATAAGTTTGTTCCCAATGCTCCTAGAAAAACTTGTTTTAACTGTGGTAATACTAATCATCTTGCTATTGATTGCAGGAGGAGTAAGAAAATGAAAACTGCTATTCCTGAGTCTGATGTTAGGGGTAGATTAGTATTTTATAAACCACAAAATCCTTGTTTTCATTGTGGTAGTAGTTTGTATTCAATTTACACCTATACTTCCTATCATAAGCTGTATCACAACTATTATGAACCTTTGCCTAAATTCAATAAAACCGCTTATGTACTCAATTCTTCTAGTTCTACTAAATCTACTTCTGATAAGACAAATCCTGTCAAAGGAAAAACTGTCAGAAGTATTTTTGAATCACAAAGGCTTAAGTTGTCCAAAAAGAGGGCCCAACAAGTGTGGGTCCTTAAAAATCCTTCTAATTAATTACTCTTCTGACTGCAGGGTAACAGGAAAAACACTCTTGTCTTGGATAGTGGATGTTCGGGACATATGAATGGAAATAAATCCCTGCTGTCAGAGTTTGAGAAGAAGGATGGCCCAGATGTATCTTATGGAGATGGAAATGTAGGACACACTCTGGGATATGGCAACTTGATAATTGGAAAGGTAGAAATAGAGAATGTAGCTCTGGTGGAAAGACTGAAGCATAATCTTCTAAGCATCAGTCAAATCACTGACATAGGTTATCATGTGGTGTTCTATGACTCTCATTGTGAAGTGGTTCACAACAAGTAAAAAAAGATTGTCTTGATGGGATACAGACATGGCAATATGTATGAAGCAAGACTACATGAAAGTCTTTAGCAATAAGCTACTTGCCTTATCTCAAAGGCATCAGTAGATAAGAGCTGGAATTGGCACAAGAAGCTCTCACATCTCAACCTCAATTCAATCAATGAACTTGCCAACAAGGAGCTAGTAATAGGATTACCAAATATGCTATACTCATCTGATGGTCTTTGTGATGCTTGTCAAAAGTCTAAGCAAAGAAGAGTATCTTTCAAAAGTAAAACAGAATTTTCTAATCCATATCATATATTACACTTGGATCTCTTTGGACCAGTAAACATAATGTCTATCAACAAGAAAAGGTACACACTTGTAATTGTTGATGATTTCACTAGATACACTTGGGTTTATTTTCTACATGGGAAGGATGAAACTCCAGAAATTCTTCTGGATCATATAAGGCAAATTGAGAATGGATCCACCCACAAAGTGAAAATACTAAGAAGTGATAATGGCACTGAGTTCAAGAACTCAAAAATGGAGGAAGTTTGCAAGTACAAAGGCATACAACAACAATTCTCAGCTCCTGGAACACCCCAACAAAATGGTGTTATTGAGAGAAAGAATAAAACACTAATTGAAGCTGGCAGGTTTCTGCTGGAAGAAGCAAAACTACCCACTTACTTCCGGGCTGATAAACACAGCTGTAAACACAGCCTGTTATACTCAGAATATTACACTGATAAACAGACATGGTGTTACTTCCTATCAGATGCTGAAAGAAAAGAAGCCCAGTCTCAAACATCTTCATGTATTTGGATGTAAGTGCTTTGTTTTGAGAACTCATACTGATCAGCTGGAAAGTTTGAATCAGAGCTGATGAAGGAATCGTTTTTGGTTATTCACCATCAAGAGCATATATGGTTTTCAATCTGAGAACATATACTATAGTTATCTCCATAAATGTATCTTTTGATGATAAGATTCCTAGTTTTGAAGAAGACTATCATGAAAGTCTAATCTTTGCAAATGAAAATGCACTATTGGAATCTGGATCAAACTCTAATGAACAGTCAATTACTGATGATCCAAATCCTGATACTCCTTCAGATTCTTAAGATGATCATTGTACTAATGAAACTGCACATGTTGAGGGGGAGCAACAGCAAGGTTCAACTGATAGTACTCATACTGAAGAATCAACTCAAGGTTCTTCTCAATCTGGTCATTCAGAATCCAATGCTGATTCAATATCAGATGGACATGAGTCAAGTCCCAAAACTTCATCAGGAGATGACAACATTGATTCAGGGGGAGCCTTAAATGCATTTGATGAGGCATACAATTCAGGGGGAACATCTAGCTCCAGAAGGATAATTCCTAGTGCCAGAAAATGGACTAAAGATCACACTCCTGTTCTGATCATTAGAAATCCTGATGAAGGTGTAAAGACAAGGAGTGCAACTCAAAATGAATATTTGTATCACAATCTACTTTCAAAAGAAGAGCCAAAGAAAGTAGAAGATGCATTCAAGGATCCAGATTGGGTCATAGCTATGCAAGAAGAGTTGAATGAGTTCTAAAGAAATGAAGTTTGGAAGGTGGTGTCTAGACCTAAAAATAGGTCAATTGTAGGCACAAAGTGGGTCTTCAGAAATAAGAATGATTCTGATGGAACTATTATCAGAAACAAGGCAAGATTGGTGACTAAAGGATATTCCCAATAGGAAGGCATTGACTATGATGAAATATTTGCTCCCGTTGCTAGGCTGGAAGCAATCATAATTTTCTTGGCATATGCTGCACACAAGAAATTCAAAGTCTTTCAAATGGATGTCAAGAGTGCATTTCTCAATAGAGAACTTGAAGAGGAAGTCTATGTTGAACAACCACCAGGTTTTGTGGATCCCAAACATCCTGATTATGTTTATAGACTTGACAAAGCACTCTATGGACTAAAGCAAGCACCTAGGGCAAGGTATGAGACCCTTGCTCAGTTTCTGCTTGAAAGTGGATTCAAAAGAGGTACAATAGATAAAACTTTATTTTATCTGAATCAAGGTAAAGGTCGGCTTTTAGTTCACATTTATGTGGATGATATCATTTTTGGATCAACTAATCAAAAACCGTGTGATAAGTTCTCAAAGTTGATGCAATCAAGATATCAAATGAGCATGTTGGGAGAGATGAGCTATTTCTTGGGATTGCAAATTAAACAGACTGATAATGGTATCTACATTAATCAGTCAAAGTACATAAAGAATCTGTTGAAAAGGTTTAACATGCAAGAAAGTGCAACTGCAACTACTCCTATGGCAACTGCTACAAAGCTTGATCCTCATGAAGGTACAGTAGTTGATGTCACAAACTATAGAGGTATGATTGGTTCTCTTTTGTACCTAACGGCTAGCAGGCCAAACATTATGTTTGCCACCTATTTGTGTGCAATATTTCAGGAAATCCAAGGGAGCCACATCTTATTGCAGTAAAGAGAATCTTCAGATACCTCAAGGGTACTGTATCACTTGGTCTCTAGTATACAAGGGAAGATGATTTTGAATTATGTGGATATTCAGACGCTGACTTTGCTGGCTGAAAAATAGACATGAAGAGTACATCTGGGAGCTGTCAGTTTTTGGGAGGCAGATTAGTCTCATGGTTCAGTAAGAAGCAGAAATCCATTTCTACTTCAACTGCTGAGGCTGAATATATTACAGCTGGGAGCTGCTGTGCTCAGTTGTTATGGATGAGAAACCAGCTCATGGACTATGGATTATCATTTTCTAAAATTCCTATTTATTGTGATAATCAAAGTGCTATTGCTATGACAGGAAACCCAGTGCAACACTCTCTTACTAAACATATTAGCATCAGATATCATTTCATAAGAGAGCATGTCATGGAAGGAACAATTGAGCTTCATTTTGTTCCTACTGATCAGCAGCTGGCGGATATCTTCACGAAGCCATTACCTGAAGCAACATTTACAGTTGTCAATGAACTTGGTATGGTTAGTTGGGATAGATAAATTCTTTTAAATTTATATTCGATCAAATCCTGATGTATATTGATCAAATCATGATATGTCCTAAATGCTGTTCAAGATATCAAGCTGGGAATTTTTGATGTATTTTATTATATGCATGATAAATTAAGTGAATTTATTTGCTAAATGTGCATATATGAATATATATCATTGTCATCATTGCAAATCATTCTAGGGAGACGCGCTTTAATAAGATATCTTTTGGTTAAATCATTAAGTTAACTCTGCACCTAATATCAATCAGACCCCTAGTCTTTTGATAATCCCTCTCTCTCTCTCTCTCTCTCTCGGTTATTTAAACCATCACTCATCATCCGGTCCAATCATCTCTTCCTAAACACAAAATGCTTTCTTCACTTTCATGTCTCATATCTCTTTCTTCTCAAGCAATGGTGCATTTCAGCTGGTTCTACAACCATTTCACTAATATTGTAACAATTTTTCATGATGGATTGCAAATTCAATATCACATCAATGCCATTTCAAATGACATCTGGAGTCAACTTCCAGAAATTATAAAAAATGACCTTCTGAGATTCAAAAGAGATCTTTCGTTCAACACTCTTCAACAGCAAGAGAGGATTATTCGCCTTGCTGTCCTCTTTTTTGAAAGCCAAGAAGAAGCACTGAACATCCTCCGACTGTTTCTCTTCACCATCAGCTTTGTCAGGCTTTTTAGACTAAGGCTGTCGAAGTTCTCTATTAGACTAGGAATTTCTTGTAATCATCTATGCATGTAATCAAAAATTTCATGAAATGTACTCTCTTGAATTATTAATGAAATTTTGTTTGTTTTACTTACAAGACCTAGTCTATGTTCCTTAGTTATGTATGCATGTGCTTGTTCTTAATTGTAGCCTATTAATCTCTAAATAACACTATTAACCTCTATCTTTTGATGATTCTTGAGATTAAAATTTTGGTTTTCTGATAAGCTTGAGTTGTTTTGACAAACACTGATGAATTTGAATCGACAAATCCTGACGATGTCAAATCCTGACAGATAAGATGTACCAAATATTGATGACATGTCAACATGTTTTAATTTAGAATATTATTGAAAATGATTCCTTAATTGTTTAATACTAAAAAAGTGATTTTCTTCTTAATTATTGTTTAAAAGTGGATAAATTATTGAACAAAGTCACACAATAATTTACTAAAAGAGCAGTGCGTCCTTTGTTGCTAATTCTGCACATTACTCCACTTTCCACTCTAATTCTTCAGTAATTATCCTCTATCAGAAGTCTAATTCACTAAGCTTCCTTCTCCGAGTGTGTTACATACAACTAAGCTTTGCAAACTTATATTTGTACAAGAACCTCGGTGACACATATCATCATACACGCAATATCACTATTCACATCTAACAAACATTTTTTTCTCAACACCTACAAACATCATGTCATCTTCTAAGATTTCACCTTTCTTCAGCTAAACCACTATTATTCATGGCAACACTTTTGGAACCAATAACTACTTGGCTCCGCTTACACATCAGCAGTTTCTTCAATCTTTTCATGATATACAAGATTTCTTACTCCAATGTTCAATTGGATATGCTCTCACAAATCCTACTAAGGTATCATATAGGGCTGTAATGCAGGTTTGGGATACAGCTCTAGTTAATGCAACAAATACTGCTTTCTCTTTTGAATATAAGGGATGCATGTATGAAGTGGATGCTGATGTTCTGGTTCAAGCATTGAGGTTGCCTGCTTGTTATGATGCTCCTGATAATTATGCAACTGAGCAGCTGTTTGGTATGCTTAGAACTCTGAACTACAAAGGTGACATCACAACAATTGGAAAATTGACAAGGACAAAATTAAAGAGAGAATGGAATTTCTTCTTTGATTGCATCAGCAGATGTTTCTTGAACAAGACAACAAATTTTGATGCTCTTCCGTCTACTTCTCTGAAAATTGGGCACTCTCTTCTCTATTCTGGTAATTTTGACTATGGTAACACCATTATTCAATTCATAATTTCTAGGAGAACAGATACATCAAGAATAATAGGGTATACTATATTCCTTCAATTGATTTTTAATTTTCTATGCCCTAATATTGAATTTGATAATGATGAATTGCTTTATGTATTTCAAATTTCTGAGAAGGCTATCACTGATCATATTAAAAGAGATGAAAAGAATAAGTTTTCAGGACCTCCCTTCCTGCCTCAGGAGGTCAGGAAATTTCTATTGAGAAATAGACCTACTCCTTCACAAGTGCCTGCAAATTCTGATGCTCGCACCTCTGTAAAATTTCCTGATGCTGTGGAACAAGACATTACCCATCTTGTTTCTAACCCAAGCATTCCTTCTCCTAAGCAAAACTCCAATCCAGCTCCTAAATTAGCCTCCTCTGATGTCTCCCAAAAGACATCAGTTGTACTAAAGAAAAGGCTGGTTAAGAAATCTGTTCAAACTGAACAGAGAGCTCAACATGTCTCACTAGTGAGAGTGAGAAAAAAGAAGAATGTTTTCCAGTCCGGAAAAGAAGGCTGATCATGAAAAGATGATTCTAACTCTGATGATCAGATTCCCATTGGGACAAGGATGAAGATAATAAAATCATCAGTTGTAATTCCTGATGACTCTGTTGACACAGCTGGAACTCAGGAGCCAACTACTGATGCTAGTGCCCTGATCAAAAAATTTCTAGTGAACAGAGAAACTGCTGAGCTCAAGAAAACTGACAAGTGCAAGTTAAAAAAAAAGCTGAAGATGTGGTTAGATACATCAGAAAGAAGAAAAAGGCTCAGTCTTCTGCTATGAATGTCAGACCACAAGAACCTAAGTCTCAAAGGGACTTAGCAACTGAGACACATCCAGTCACACAAGAACCATCTTCTCAAAGGGAAGATGCAGACAAAGAGGCTGCCCAAATAATTGTTGATTTTGCTCAAGGTGATCTTCTTGCTGACTTTGAACAACAACTGCAAGAAAAGAAGGCTCATCAGGATGTATTGTCAAAGGTGGATGCAGTTATTAATGACCTGATGTTTGAGGAGAGTACACAAGAACCTTCACCAATTCTTGCTGAAGCAGCTCATATTCCTCAGGCCCCATAAGAACCATCAATTCAAAGTACTAATGCTGGCCTAGTTCATTCTCCTGAAAAATCAAATCCTGATGCTACAACAAATCCTGATGTTGATCAACTATCCATTCAAGCAGCTTCTACTGATGATTCTTTGCTGCTAACTAGCTTGTTAAAGCATCCTGATGCGTTGTGTTCCTCCACTATCATCACTTCCACTTGAGGATTCACCTTCAGGTATTGCTTATTTTCCTCTATTGTTCCTCATGTTTGTATGATTATAAATAGTCTCTTGTTTGAGGTTCCCTCTATTTATATGACAAGCATACTACTCCTCTCAGTCATCTCTTATTTCTTTGCAAAATGTGTGATTGTACTTTTCTGTGAGACTGTGTGAAAACACTATGTGAGAAAATTAAATTTTGAGTGGCAGTCTCCTGTACTGGCAAATGGAGAGGTAGTTTTGAGAAAAGAATTTTATAAGTTTTTTCTTTGCTTATAAACTTTCTTATGTGAGAAACATATTATTCTTAAAAGTAATATATTGTGTGAGAAGTGATGAGATCACTTGAAAAGAAAAGAGAGATTTAGGTGTTACTCTGTTTATATTTCAGGATCTCAATAGGACCAGACACTTATTGTTAAGGATCCTCTTAAAGGCAAAGCAATTCTGCTTAGCTCTGCAAACTCTTCTGAAGGTCTGTCTAGCTATGATTCTGATGAAGATAGTGATCATGATGATTCTGACACAACTCAGCTTAAGACTGCTATTGATGCATCTAAGAAGTCCAATGTTGGTTCTTCTACACATTTTAATGCTGATCCTTCTTATTACAATGCTGATGCTGAGCATTTTCGAAAGACTGAATGGGATTTTGCATGGAGAGATGCACATACTTCTATCTCCTCAACTATTGGTATGCAACATGTTCACAGGGCCTATGATGGACTTCAAAACCCTGAACTTAAATTGCATCTTAAGGCCTCTACCATCTCTGTGAAAGGAATTCTCTCTAAACTTGTTGAAAGTCTACTGGTGCTCATGAAGTTAAACACAAGACTAATGCTGATGCTTCTGAAACTGGTGATGTTACGATCTCTAACTTAGCAGATGCTAGAAGGTTATTCTTTCCTTATAGGCACAAGGAAATAGGTGAAGAGAGTGTTATATACTACAAAGATAAAAGGTTTGAGCAAAAGAATGCCAGGAGTGCTCTTGGATTGATAACTGAAGATTTTAATGATCTAACAACTGAAGAAGCAGTTATGCAACAGAAAGAGTTAATGGCTCAAATTGAAGCTGAAGAAAACACCTCTAGAGGAAGAGGAAAAAGAGGTGGAAGAGCTACAAAAGCTAGAGGAAGAAGAGGAAGAGGAAGAATTTTTAATTCAAGTCAAGTGTCTGCAATTGACTCTGCATTTCTGAATGTTCTATTCAGAGAAGGTTTTGTTCCTGTACAAGGACATGATTTAAAAGAAGAAGCTGAGGATACTGAAGAGATGATTGTCCAAAGAAAGAAGAAATCAACCGTTGACATTGTTTAAGTTGATATAACTAATGCAAGTGTGTCTCTTGAAGCAGACATAAATCCTGAGGAAAAAGTAAATCCTGATGCTGTAAATCTGATAGCTGATTTTGACACTGATGAAAAGGTGGTCAAAGTATTGGATGAATCAATTTTTGATGAATAAGAAAGAATTGACAAAAGGAGAGCTGGTTAAGCATATAGTGACTATGAGCAGAGAATTCTAAATTCAAGGAGAGAGCTGTGGCAGAAAACAAGAGGGAAAATTTATGATTTATGTACATGGTATGCTTCTCTCAGCAAGAAGGATAAAAGATGGAAATATGTTTATTCATTTAGCTATCCTAAAGGATTCAAGCATATTGAATTTGTGTCAGCAGGACTAAGGAATTCTATTTCAGAACAAGAGAATATTGATAAGTCCATCAAGAAACCTTCTTGGGTGGAACATAATGAAATGCTAAAGCTTATCAAAACTCGTACTAGAGGAGGTATTGGTCATTCTGGAATGGAAACTCTGAGGTCTGATTTACTGGATACAGATATTCTGACTAACAATCTTGGTAAAAGAATTACTCCTTCACATCTTGAGAAGGTTGAAGCTGTAAAGATTGTATATAGGAAGATAAATCTTGGTGATGTCATAGAAGAGATTCCGTACTTCTTGAGAGATGGTAAACTGAAAAGCTTTAAATTGTATCAACTCTTGATGAAGACTGTGACAGAGTTGAAATATATTCACTATCTTCTTAGAGTTGAAGACAATGTCACCAGAAACTAGTCTTCTATGATACTTGAGAGTATCAGAAGAAGAATCATGAACAAAGAAGACAAATACAATGGTGATTATGTTCCTATGTACATAACTTATACTGGTCAAGAAATGAAGATGGAAAAGGGAGCTGCAGTTCTAAAAGTTTTTCTCAACAATCCTTAGTTATCTTTCAGTCCTGATCATGAAGATGTTATCTTAAGCTTTATGTTGATTGGTGATCTTGAAATAACTAAGAGTTTGATCTCTAAATTAAGATCAGCCATTTATCATCTTGGAGAAGATACCGAAGAGAAGAAATAGTTGAAGAAAAAGCTTGTCAAAGTCCTTCAAGACAAGGAGGAAGAAATGTTGAACAAATTTCTGGAAACAACTATCAGCTATCTCAGAATACTGAAGTAAGTCTTATTCCTTGTACATTTTGTACTTGGTTTTGGCATCATTGAGAATGAAATTTGTGCTTCATTACATTAAGCATAAATTTGGGGGAGATTGTTACGTGCTGATTCTCAATGATCGGGAGGAGCTCAGGATCTGACTGTTTTAGATGTCATCAGTATTTGATGTGCCATCAGGATTTGATGCATCATCAGGATCTGCAGAATATCAGCATCTAAAGGCAATCTGTTGTGAAGATTGATTATGTTCCTTATTTTGAGGGATGGATATCTGTTCGTTCTGAGTGATAGGACTTTGTATATTCAGTTAAATATATGTATCATTTTCTGTTAGTAATTGATAATGTATATCCTAGACTGATTTGTAGCAGCTGTGTATTATATAAACACAGTTTAGGTCATCACATAGTGATTAACTTGAGCATTGTACGACCTTGTAGCTCTCAAGAACATCAGTATTTCTTGAGAGGGTTTGTAACTGTTTTTATCAGAAATATAAAGAACTGTTATATTTTTATATTTGTTTGAAATGTTTATACAATTATATCCAACCCCCCTTAAACAATTTTATTATTACTGGGTAACATAAAATATTATGAAACGTAAAAAAATAAAATAAGCAAACTAAACCTAATATTCACCAAAAAACAATAATGCTTCCAATAGAATATGGATAATTACCAGGTAAAATGATAATGCTTCCAGGAACCAAATAAAATCTAAAAAATCAAAATCTTGCGGGATAAAAACATGAAGAAGATGTCATGCAAGCTACTATGTTCCTTGTCAAGTTTTTTTCCCTCAATCACAACTTTGTTTTTAAACAAATTGGCACCGAAAACACAAATTTTACGCACATATTTGTTAACTAATCAGAAATATTTGTGATTAGTTAAATTTCTTACCTGCACGATTTTAGGAAAGTGGAGATGGACCAAAAATCTTATCAACACCGAGAAAACAAATTTTACGCTTTACACCTAAACACATACAATGCCATAATGGTTCAATTAAGATTTATAAATAGTGAATTGTACTTCCTAATATTTGTAAAACATCTAAGGTACCTGGTTTCTCAGTTTGTATATATTTTGCGATTGATGAAATTAGCTTAAAGGAGTTGCAAAATCAACTATTATCAGAAGATAATTGATCATTATGAAAATTGCAGATCTAAACTATTAGGTGGACTTAGTCACCACACATGTAATATGTGGATGGTCTAGAACCAACAATACAATTTAGTTCTAGTTATTAAAGTTAAGATGTACATTTACTACTTAGTTTTTTTGGTAGAAAAAATTGAGTTTGTGTAGGCACATCCCAAAGTTTGTAGCTGACTCCGTCCTGGCATGTAGTATAAACTCCGAAATTAAAACAATCCAAATATAAAACACTACCTATAATTAGAAATTAATTATAGACAAAATCTGTTAGGTCCCAATGTGTTTGTAGAAGGGGGGTTGAATACAAACAGTACCGAATAATCGAATAAATGCGGAATAAAAAATGTGAAACAAAATTCAAGTTAAATAAAAATATTATTAAACTTGAAAGGTGTTACAACAACTGTATCGATTACAAGGAATTAATCTCAGATTAATTATCACAAATTTAGAATAAATTCGACATGAACTTTTCTCATTTTTGCAATAATTAGAATCAAATGCTAAACGCGATTTGAGATTAAGTTCTAGGGATTTTGATCCGCTAGATTGTTACATAAGAGCAAGATAAAGATTTCTAGTGGTTTGGATTTAACAATAAAAACTAGAAATATGATCTTGAAATATGCAGATGAAAAGATGAAATATTGCTGCTTGTTTTTCTTTTCTGCTTTGTTCTTGACTTCTTTGTTCTGGATGAAAAGGATGTATTCTGCTTCTGTTTCTTTTAAAACAAACAGCCGAATAGAATGAACTGGCATGACAATCGGTGAGACAATCCAATTGTACTAGCAAGACAATCTGTTGAACTGGAGAGACTTTCGGTATGACTATTGTTTGTACTAGCAAGACAATCTGATTGAACTAGCAAGACAATTCTCTTCCAGTGTAACTTTCGGCAAGACAATTGTTTGTACTAGCATGACTTTCGGTATGACTATCAATTGTCATACCGATTGTCATATTAGTACAATCAGTTTGTCTTGTTGAATTTAAATGAATTTTAATCCAATTTAAATTCTGAAAATTGCTAAAATTAATTCAGAATTAATTAATCAATTAATTCAATTAATAAATAAATTATTCTTCGCAGATATAATTTATTTTCTTAATTAAATTAGATGACTTAATTAATTAATAGAGAATTAATTCTAGTCTTCAACAACACCCATTCTTCTGCAAATCTTCTGAAAATCACTGAAATATATGAATCAATTTCCACCACTTCAATGTTGACACTCGATGTACTGTCTGGTTCATGAGTGACTAACTTCCGTGACGTTTCTTCATGTCTTGACTTTGATACTTTGATTTTCTTCAGATTAAATCCCTGTAATTATCTGATACCCTGACGAGATCTCTGTCACTTGATTAAATCCACAATCTTGATTTATATCACTGAGGCATGATCACTTTCTTGAACTTCTTCCAATGAATTAATTCCTCAAGTCTGTAGATGAACCTTGTTTCTGAATCCTCTGACAGATGTTACTCTGTGAGATCTCTTTGACGGTAGATCCACTATTTACTTATTAGATTCTTATTTGAGTTGAGTTAAATCCTCGAATATACAAATAGGCTATGACATATGCCTTACAATCTCCCCCTATTTGTTTGTTAGACAATAACACACAAATACCTAGAGGATAACTCAACTAACAAATAAGAAAAAGATATAAACAGAAATGCAAAGTAAATAACAGAAAAGTTCTGGACTAGATTTAACATTTTCCAGATTCCAAATAGATGTTCCTCTAGACTGAACATATCTTCAAGTAGTTTCATCTTCATTTGTATAACCACATTTCCTGTTGAGAAGCCCATATCTCTCTTGCTTCCCCCTATGAGAATCAACTGATTAAAGAAGATCACCTTCGTTTACCACCTCTCCCGTACAATAGGATCCGCAGATAAAAACCAATGGTACTCCCCTTTTGAAAACAGCTTCTTCCCTTACTAGAAAATCACCTTGTGTTTACCACCTCTCCCGTACAATAAGATCCGTAGTTACAAACAACAATGGTGTGGTGTAGTGTACATATGATGTTTTTCTTCCTCCCTGCTATTTCTCCCCCTTAGTTGAGAAATCCTCCAAACTATTACTTAAGCTTTTATCTCCCCCTTAAAGAAGGAATGTATGCCATCGTCTGAAGGAGTTCTCATATTTCACTTGGTTGGAAAAGAAATAACAAGAAGTTTCTCTTTCTTCCTCACTGTGAGTGTGTGATTCTGTTTAGTGTACCTCACATATGTTTCACTCTTCTCTCCACTCGTGTTTACACTCACTCTCACAAGTGTATCACTCTTCTCTCATAGCTCCATAATCCAGCTGTACCTGCAAGGAAAATCACCTTAGCCATCCTTAAGGAGGTCACAGGTGGTGCAATGGGAGTTCGTAAATCCCCATCCTTGTTAAACTCGTCATATGAATCTGAGTCATAATCTACAAGTTGCTAGTTTCCCTTTTAGGGTTCCAGATTTGAATTCTGGGAAGGTAAACAATGATACAACAAATTTAGCATAAAGATCAAAGTTCCCTTCTAATGTCTGTGAAGACATTTCCTTGTGACTCATCAGGTAATATCTGAATCATTGTCAACAAGTTGCCGATCTGCGCCTATGTCAGATCCACTATCCGCAGATGCATCCAGGGGATTTAAGCCTGGGGAGGTAGACACTGACCACTGACATATGGCTTTTGGATCAGTATCCTCTCCTAACACCTGTAAAGGCAATTGGTCCATCAACGAACCTTGAACAATTGAATCTGACCTTAAAATGGTCGAAACTCTTGTTTCCGTCAACTCATCCTTTGTGTGTGTAACCTTTCCTTGTGCATTAAGAATTGTTTATATTTGAGGTGGTGACACTACATAGGATACCTTGGCCGACAGGCAAATTTCAATAGACGCACATGTTGAGAGAATGAATCTAGTAACTGTTTTTGTGCCTTTTCAACCATTACATCTTTTTGAGAAGATGTATGGGGGTTAGCAGTTGTCTCGGTTTAAATACTACTCATCTTTGTAGGAGACAGAGCTACTGGGTTGACTACAGAACCTTCCTTATGTGGTGCACTAAGGCACTATCTCCCTCACGCTTATTCATACTACATTTAGTGGTAAGAGAGTGTTGGTTGGTTCTATTTTTGTGTTTGTCTTTACAGTCTGGGATAGACGTTGTGGGTTTTCAACCTCATGACTGTCAATGAAAGAAAGTCATTGGAGACTGAACCTGTAACACAGAATATATGGCACTATAGAGATAAAATGATTTACAATAGTGATTTCAAAAGATTTTTCATGAAATAATAAATCACTAATGTATAAAGAAGTTTGAGTTCAATGATAGCATTATTAATATATCACTGCACATATAAAATAATATGTTTGTGCCTAGTGATAAGACAGTTATTAATATGACGACTCTACTTATTCATATAAAACTGTAACTACAGTTAGAGTGCCATACCATGTCCTTGACGATTGCTTGAGCAGTATACTAGTTCATACCAACCTGAAATGAGACTATGAAGAAGAGATTGCATAGTCCAATAGATCTGCAGCTGCAAAGTCCATGAACTGTGGTGCATTGACTTCCTCTTTTGACTCACCAACCAGGAGTACACTTGTACACATCTTACTAGAGTCCAATTCCAAGTGTAATGTGCATCAAGTGCCTGATATGTCGTAATATTCTCAAGTCTCGTCAATGGTGCTATATGTTAGATACTGCTTCCTGATAGTAACCTAGCACAATATACAAATTTTCAATGATAACATTCCCAGCTTGCAAACAGCCATATCCCTCAGATAAACCTTTGCTGTTATCTCCAAAGGTAATCAGGGGGCCAGCTTTCTCAATCCACATTTGATAGCAGGGCTCTATCTCCGGTCATATGTCTTGATGATCCACTTGTCAAGAATCCACACTACCGGTTACACCTGTATACTGCCCTGCACTTCAAATGGATTAGACCTTCTTCAGAACCCAAACTTGGTTGGGCCCGGCATACTTGTAGAATTGTCCTTTGTCAGGAAAAACAACATTTTTAATTTTAATGGTCTCAACATCCTCAATGACTGAACATTTGACCTTGTAAATAGCCTTAACAAATTTCTGTTTAAGCTTAGGCACAAATGTCTCCTTTTTAGCCTTAGAAGGACTAGAAGTCTTAGACCTATCATGCTTCTTGTTATTCACATGCCGACTAGGAGTAGTCTTATCACTAGAAACATGCTTACCATTAAAATAAGCATACATCAATTTAAAAGCACAAGACATACAATTAGCAACACTACATGCTTTATGAGAGTGATTAATAGCAGGCAACTTATGCATGGTAGACATGGCATTTTTGTTATCCAACTCATGTGTGTCTGAGTTAGTCTTAGTTGCTTTCACAAATTTGACTGGAACTTTTGACTCACTTGACTTGGAAACAATCTTCTCATTAGCATGATCCTCAGCACGTATTTCTTCTTGAATAACAGAAGAGGTCGCATCAAATGGTTCAGCAATTGATGCTTTATAGAGGGATTCATCAACACCCTTAAGCACATGTGGTACTTCCCTCCCTTTAGCACATACATGAGGAGGGGAGTTTATGCCTAATTCTCTAAAAGCAGCATTGTAATCTAACCTATTCCAGATGTTTGATTAACAGCTTGCTTACTGTAGAACTCTTTAGCCTTCGAACAAGAATTGAAGTAGGCTCTAACCTTAGTCTCAAGACCGGTGATCTTGTCTTTGAGAATAGTTTCGAGTTGTCTATAACAGTCAACTCTATTCTCTAGAAAAGATACTTGTTCTTTTAACTTGTCTTGATTAATGTGCACAAGTCTTAATTCATTGACCTCTTTCTCAAGGTCTTTGATCTGCTGACTTAACAGTTCATTATCACGATGAGCACAATCTAAGGAACCTCCTAGATGATAAACTAATTCAGTATCAGTAAATTTTACCTCTTTTCTTGACGATGAAGCTTTTCCATCAATAGCCATAAGAGCAAGATTATCATCTTCTTCATCTTCACTATCAGTATCATCCCAGCTTCTTCCCTTTGCCAGGTAAGCCCTTTCAGAGTTACTCTTCTGATTTGAATCATAAGAGTTCTTCCTTACTTGCTTTGGCTTCCTGCATTCTGTGGCAAAGTCCCAACTCATTGCAGTTATAGCATCTAATGGTGCTCCGATCAACCATCCCTGTTTTGTATCCACCACTATTGGTGTTAGAGGATGAAGATCCACCTGTCTGGAATCTGTTGTAGTTGGACTTGTACTTGAACTTGGGATTTCTCTTGAATCTGACATTGGAGAATCTCTTGACAATTTGGGCCATTGACTCATCTTCCAATTGCTCCAGCTCTTCCAAGGAATAAAAATCATCACTGGATTGATTTGTAGTAGGAGGATCATATTCTGCTACTATCACATTTTCCTCAGCCTTGGAAAACTGTACCATTCTTTCCGACTGTTGAGATTGTTGTTGTTGTTGACCTTCAGCTACAAGAGCAGTAGATGTGCTGACCATTCTATCTTTCCCATAGACTTCCTTTTGCTGAATCTGCTCCAACTCATAGGTTTTTAACACACCATAGAGTCTATCCAAAGAAATCTCACTCAGATCTCTAGCTTCTCTAATGGCAGTGATTCTATGTTCAAGATGAGTTGGCAGTGTTAAAAGGAACTTTTTGTTGATCTCCCTGATTGAATAATATTTTCCATTTATGTTCAGGTTATTGATCAATGCATTGTACCTCTCAAACACTTCAGAAATTCCTTCTCCTGGATTTGATTTAAAATGTTCATACTCAGAGGTTAAGATCTCCAACTTGTTCTCCCTAACTTCCTCTGTGCCTTCATTGATCACCTCAATAGTTTCCCACATGTGTTTGGAATTTTTACAGTTCATCACATGTCTGTTCATCAAGGGATCAAGGGAATCAATTAAAATTAATTGAAGGCTGACATCCAAGGAGGCTTCTTCCTTTTCAGCAGGAGTAAAATCTTCAGGCTCTTTTGGATAGGTTCTAGCTTTGGTAATCACAACATCATCTACTATCACCTCTGGTTCAATAACCATTGGAGTTGTTGGACCCTTCTTTAACAAGTTCAAATATTTGGGATTTGCAACTTGTAAAAACAAGAGCATCTTCTTCTTACACATGATATAATTTTCTTTATCAAATGGTGGAATTTTAACGGTTCCAACTTTTTGTGAAGTCATTATGAATTTTTGAATAAATAAAAATTCAAGGAGTTGAAAAATCACAAAAGTCTAGGATCTTGATTTGTTCGTTAATCAGAAGGCTCTGATACCAATTGTTAGGTCCCAATGTGTTTGTGGAAGGGGGGGTTGAATACAAACAGTACCGAATAATCGAATAAATGCGGAATAAAAAATGTGAAACAAAATTCAAGTTAAATAAAAATATTATTAAACTTGAAAGGTGTTACAACAACTGTATCGATTACAAGGAATTAATCTCAGATTAATTATCACAAATTTAGAATCAATTCGACATGAACTTTTTCCATTTTTGCAATAATTAGAATCAAATGCTAAACGTGATTTGAGATTAAGTTCTAGGGATTTTGATCCGCTAGATTGTTACACAAGAGCAAGATAAAGATTTCTAGTGGTTTGGATTTAACAATAAAAACTAGAAATATGATCTTGAAATATGCAGATGAAAAGATGAAATATTGCTGCTTGTTTTTCTTTTCTGCTTTGTTCTTGACTTCTTTGTTCTGGATGAAAAGGATGTATTCTGCTTCTGCTTCTTTTAAAACAAACAGCCGAATAGAATGAACTGGCATGACAATCGGTGAGATAATTCAATTGTACTAGCGAGACAATCTGTTGAACTGGAGAGACTTTCGGTATGACTATTGTTTGTACTAGCAAGACAATCTGATTGAACTAGCAAGATAATTCTCTTCCAGTGTAACTTTCGGCAAGACAATTGTTTGTACTAGCATGACTTTCGGTATGACTATCAATTGTCATACCGATTGTCATATTAGTACAATCAGTTTGTCTTGTTGAATTTAAATGAATTTTAATCCAATTTAAATTCTGAAAATTCCTAAAATTAATTCAGAATTAATTAATCAATTAATTCAATTAATAAATAAATTATTCTTCGCAGATATAATTTATTTTCTTAATTAAATTAGATGACTTAATTAATTAATAGAGAATTAATTCTAGTCTTCAACATCACCCATTCTTCTGCAAATCTTCTGAAAATCACTGAAATATATGAATCAATTTCCACCACTTCAATATTGACACTCGATGTACTGTCTGGTTCATGAGTGACTAACTTCCGTGACTTTTCTTCATGTCTTGAATTTGATACTTTGATTTTCTTCAGATTAAATCCCTGTAATTATCTGGTACCCTGACGAGATCTCTGTCACTTGATTAAATCCACAATCTTGATTTATATCACTGAGGCATGATCACTTTCTTGAACTTCTTCCAATGAATTAATTCCTCAAGTCTGTAGATGAACCTTGTTTCTGAATCCTCTGACAGATGTTACTCTGTGAGATCTCTTTGACGGTAGATCCACTATTTACTTATTACATTCTTATTTGAGTTGAGTTAAATCCTCGAATATACAAATAGGCTATGACACATGCCTTACAAAATCAAACTAAGAACTAACTAAGAATATGGATCAAAATTTTACCAAATTGAAAAGTGGAAAATTTTAGGTGCTTTAAACTATTCATGTCAATATATACTCTTATAATTAAAGTACATAAGATAAAATTAACATTATTGACAGTTTTGATACCCCAAGTAGAAGAACTTTCTATAATGTAAAATGATGGTACCTAAACTCTGATTTCTAGTTAATATAATGCATTTATTTTCTTTCGTTAGAAATGTCATATTTTTTATTCATTAAAATAAATATAAGGCATCACCTTTATTGACCCATTGGACATCTGGAAACCTGTCATAAAAACAAAGCTTTGGATACATAAGCCTATGATACAAAATATTATAAAAAAAGAAAATGAATTAGAACACTAATAAACAGAAACCAAGAATGTAAAATTTACCTGTTTAGTATGCATATGGACAACAATTGGAGACTGAAATTAAATTGTAATTCAAAGGTAGAAAAGTGAAGAGATAGAGGTGAAAAAACAGATCTTGGTTTAAAGAAAAACCGTATTGGGAGAATAGAACATTATTAACCAGCCAAAATCATTTTCATACAACACAGTTGCAATAGAGATTCCTTTACAGTCTTGATTTTTTACCCCGGTTGAGTGTTGTAAAACTGAGAGAATATCCTACTATTTTTTTCAATCTGAAATTCATCATTTTCCAAAAATAATCAAAGCAGAAATCAAGATAAAAAGAAGATAATATCAAAAGAAATAGAGAGTAAATCAATTACATTCATTATAAGCAATTTACTTATCAATCAATTTTATCATTCAGTAAATCACAACTATTTTAGTGTATTTAATTCCTTATCCAATTATCCAACCAATAAGAAAATAAGGAACCAAGATAGAAGTTCAATCTTAGAAGCTCGTACATTTAGAAATGAGAAGAAAGGAGTAAAGAGACAATAGTTTAAGTACTTTTGTCGAATGAGAAAGGAATAATAAATTCTTATTATTTAGATTAATCCATTCTAACTTCATCAACAATCCTCTTATATATCTTTTAATCAACTGCTATATATTTATGAGTTGTTAATCCATTATTACAGAACCTATACCATTTTATGACTAACATTTGCTAATAAAAATGAGGTTTAGTTAAAGAAGACAAATAAATATAATATAGTTTAGGTTAACATCATGAAGAGAAATGGTTTGTAGTGCAATTGACATCTACTGAGAATTAGAATTAAGTTTCTCGACAACATAATTATGTGTCTCAAACTCAAATTATTAATACTTGATTATTTTGACACTTTGAATCCATAGATACCACGACCTATTCCTATCAATAATTTCAGTGTATAAGATTTATGATCTATTGAAAATATTAGATGACAAATTAAAAATAAGTACAAAAAATCAACTAACTCGATAATTTTAATAGCAAAAATTTGTTATGTTCACAATTTTTTTGTGTCAAACACCTCACTGAGTATACAGACACAAATAAAAAATTAAAAATAATATAATACCTTCATCAACTACTTTCGCCACCTTCCATTTATCCCCTCCTGAGCAACATCACAATTCTCTTTAGTGACTCAAAAGAATTTTTTTACATAATCACGAAAATCTTAAACTCAACATTCAAATAAAAATTCATACACACATACAAGCATACAAACTTAAATTCATACAGGATGAAAAACAAACATTATTTAAAAATCAAAATACTATAGTAAATCAAAAAAGAAGAAGAAGGTACAGAAAATATCATATGTATATATATACAAACAAACCCGAAAATAATTGGTGTAAGATCCATTATCCCTTCATTCTGCACAAAATTTTAAAATTAAACAAATCACATATACATATATACATCAATATATATATATATTAAAGTAGACGATGAAAATTGAGAGAGAATAAAGATGAAGTAGGAGAAGGAAAAAGAAGAAAAAAATTAATTGATCGTGTGTATCGTCATTCTTAAGAGATACGTGAGAGAATAATTTACAATTTTGAATTTTGAAAATTGATCTGGAATGATGATAAGATACAGTTGCCAATTTGCTATAATCATGGAGCAGTTTAGGTGTATGTTAATGGGCTGAGATGAATAATTATGTAAAAGATCCATGAATATATGTATAATATAAAGTTTTAGGTGTTAAAAAATTAAATGGGTCATGGATTATGGGTCATGGGTAAATTAGTGGGTAAATTGTAATATATAATAGATGACGTGAGAGAATAATTTACAATTTTGAATTTTGAAAATTGATCTGGAATGATGATAAGATACAGTTGCCAATTTGCTATAATCATGGAGCAGTTTAGGTGTATGTTAATGGGCTGAGATGAATAATTATGTAAAAGATCCATGGATATATGTATAATATAAAGTTTTAGGTGTTAAAAAGTTAAATGGGTCATGGATTATGGGTCATGGGTAAATTAGTGGGTAAATTGTAATATATAATAGATGATGTCAAAGATTACTGGAGCTAACAATGTCATTACTCTTCAATGATCTGATGTCAAAGATTACTGTCAAAGATTACTGGAGCTAACAATGTCCTTAATCTTCAATGATCTGACGTCAAAGATTACTGGAGCTAACAATGTCATTAACATGATGATGTCAAAGATTACCGATGCTGACAATGTCATTAGCAATCAGTTAAGCTTGGGGCCAACCCTAAGATTAGTTGTATTGTAACCTTAATCTGTAATTTATACTTGTAACACTTAATGTCTGTAAAATGTAAATGGAGCAGAATGGAGCATTTTTCCCTAAATAGTGTCAAGCCTAAGAATTCTATCTGGAAGAAGATCAAGAAGGTCATGCCTCAGAAGAATTATGAAGAAGCTTGGAGTTGAATAATTCTGTTTGGTGAAAAACATTCTAAGTCAAGATCTCTACAAGTAACAGAATTAGTGTTATAGAGAAGTCATTCGAGAACTCAGAAAGACCTATCGAGAACTCATGAATTGTCTATCGAGAACTCAGGAAATGCTATTGGAGATATCGACAAGTCAGATACCCATTCGAGAACTCAGAGATATCGACAAGTATACATTCATTAGAGAGAGTTATCGATAAGCCAAAGTCCATTAGAGAACTCTGAGTTATCGATAAACCAAAATTCACTAGAGAACTCAGAGTTGTCGATAAGTCAAGTCAACAATGAAGTTTCAGAGATATCGACAAGCCAACATGCCTATCGAGATGTCGAGTTCTCTACAGCTTAATTGGAGATCTCGAAGTGAAGAAATTTCTCTAAGTACAGAATTGCAGAACAGTTCAATATCCAAGGTTGCAAATTAATAAACAATTCACACAGCTGAATTGAAAAGTCTACAAAAAGCAGCTTGAGAGATGTGCAAGATTAATGGTGAAGATTAACTGAGAAAGGAGGATCAACCAATACACAGTGGATGAAGATATGATAATCTAGATATGGAAATCTCACTTTTCCTTTGAATAGAAGTGATTAGTGACAGGTTAGAAAAGTGATTAGCACTTCTTATTGTTCACTGTGTAAACCAGCAGTTAACTGAGTTATAAAGTTAACACTGGTCCTTAGTCAGAATACGGGATGCTAAAGATATGCTAAGCCAGAAATGGAAGATCTGTTTTTCTATAAATAGAAATGACAAGTGACAGTTTAGAAAAGCTAATAGCATGTCTTATTACACACTGTGTAAACCAGCAGTTAACTGAGTTATAAAGTTAAAACTGGTCCTTAGTCAGAAGTAACAATCTAGATAGAAAATCTTGTATTCTCTCTCAAGAAAGAAGCTAAGTTCTAAACCAAGAACTTAGAGATTTTGTAGAAAAAACACTGCTTGATTTTTAATATGAAATTAAGTGAGTTTTGAAGATCTTTGTTTTACATATTTGCATTGTTATTTATGTTTAACATCTATTCTACCAAATCATTGATAATAACCAACAGCTAAAGCCAAAGTCGATCAAAAAGTAAACATTTAAGCCAAAACACATTCACCCCCCCATCTGTGTTGTATTCATATCTAACAAGTGGTATCAGAGCAAAATCTGAAAGTAAACAGATTAGATCTTCGAAAAATGAATACACAGAAAATCAGTAGTATCAAGATTCCTCCCGTTGATAAGGCCAACTACACTTTATGGAAAAAGAAAATGTTGCTGTTTATAAGAATGGCCAATCACCTTTATATTCAGATCCTCAAGAATGGGCCCTTCACTCCTATGGTCAGATTTGAGGAAACCACATATGGAGACATGGTTATTCCAGCTCATTATGCTCCCAAGGATCCCTCTGAGTATACTGAACCTGAAAGAGAGAAAGTTTCCCTAGACAGTGCTTTGCAACTGATACTAATTGAGTCACTTGACAATGTAATGTATAACAACATTGTCAACTGTGACACTGCTAAATAGATCTGGGAAAAGATTGAGATACTCTGTGAAGGAACTGAGGAGGTTAGGTCAAATCAAAGAAGGATATTGATTTCTCAGTATGAAGGTTTTATGGCTAAACCAAAGGAAGGTATTACTGATGTGTTTGAAAGGTTAAATAAGCTGATAAATGACTTGCAGCTTCATGATAAATTTTATGATGTTGAAGAACTGAATTTGAAGTTCTTGCTTACTCTTCCTGATCATTTGGAACAAAAGATCTCTGCAATCAGAGAAGGAAGGGATTTTAGTAGAATCACACTGGAAGTGCTCTATGGGGTTCTGAAAACTTATGAACTTGAAATGATTTAAAAGAAATCATTAAGGGCTGGTCAAGGATATGTAATGGATGGCTCAAGTGCACTGATTGTGAATGATGGCCAGACCTCTAATGATGAGCAAAGATCCAAAACTCCAAAAATTTCTACAAGTGAGAAAAGAGTCAATGACACTAAAGAGCAAGTCATACTGGAATTGGATGAAGAAGATGAGTTCTACACTCTTGATGAGCTTGATGAGCTAGAAAAATCAATGGCTTACTTGGCTAGAAAATTCTCTAACATTAGAGTGAAGAAACCAAGATTTTTCAAGAGCAAATGACAGTCCTTCAACAAAGACAGCAGCTGGAAAGGAAAAGGGAAGTACACTCCTGATAGCAAAACTGGCTACAAAACTGGATATGTTGATAGATCAAACATAAGGTGCTTTAACTGTGATGAGTTGGGCCATTTTGCTACAGAATGTAGGAAACCCAAGAAGGCAAAGAAAGACAAAGTCTATCTTGAATTGGAAGCAAAGTATGATGCTCTTTTAAAGAAGCAACAAGGGAAAGCTTATATTGCTGAGGGCAAGAGCTGGGATGATTCGGATAATGATGAAGATGAAGAAGTTGGAAACTATGCACTCATGGCCTTGGATCAAGGAGACTCTTCATCATCTAAATCACATGTACCAACTCTTACCACAATTGATTTAAATGTGAGTCAATATAAGGAAACTGTTGAAAAGATGAGCACAGAAATGTTCCACATTCATACAGGCATGGTTGCTGCAAATGAGGAAGTTAGCATATTGAAAAAGATCAATGAAAAACTTGAGAGTGAAAAACAAGAGACTGAATTATTGCTGGTTGAGCTTGATACTGCTAAGCAAGAAAATGCATACTTAAAGAACAAATTAAAGTGTGCAAGTGAAATTGAAGCAGTATTGAGAGAAAGGCTGGAGAAGAATAAAGTGAAGCTGAAATCCTTCAAAAATTCTTCTGAGTTGATTGGGCAATATCATGAAAAGAACAAGCCATGTGCAAACATTGCCATTGGTCTTGATTATGAGGGTTTGAACAACAAAAAGAAGTCTGTCAGTGACAAAGGAAAATCAACTGAAACTGAAGATGTTCCAATTATTTTGAAGAAAGTTGAATCACCTTTGTTCAAGGCATGTGAGGTGAACTTCAGTGAAGAAGAGTTGATCATCAAACAGGAGATAGTTGATGAGGACAAGGAAAAGAAAAATGATGAGACAACTCAGTCTTCCATCTCTGTTGAAACACCAAAAGCCAATCAAGAAACTAAGGAGCCTGTGAAGGAGATTAAAGCTGAAGAGGTCAAAAAGAAAAAGAAGAATAGAAATGGAAAGATTGGGATAAACAAAAGAAATAATTTTGCTTATGTTGCAAATGCTCCTAGAAAGAGGTGTGAGAACTGTGGATCAATGAATCACCTAACTCATCTTTGTAAAAAGATTGTTAGCAATCCACCTGAAGGAGTCTGCAAGTACAATGAAGCTAAGACTAATGATCCCTATACATTCTGTGATAAGTTTGACTGCATTCCCTGCAACATGAAAGTGATGAAGAGTTGCCACAAATTGAGAATTGATCTCATAGAATCAAAAGTTGGTTCTATATCTAAAAGGGAAAATGCTCAACAGTCTATGAATTCCATTTTATCTGAAAATTCTCATTCTAGTTCTGCAAAATCAGTTAACAAGAAGAAAGTGCCCAACACAGCTTGGGTAGCTAAACACACGTAATCCTCATTGTGTGTAGGGAAAAGGAAAGAAGGTCATATGGATCATTGATAGTGGATGTTCCAGACATATGACAGGTGATAAGGCCCTACTATCACAATTTGAGAAGATGGCTGGCCCTTTGGTGACCTTTGGAGACAACAACAAAGGATTCACAATGGGATATGGCAAGATTGTTTCTGGAAATGTTGTCATTGAAGATATAGCACTAGTTGCTGGATTAGAAGTAAATCTTCTAAGTGTTAGTCAATTTGCAGACAGAGGTTTTCAAGTTGTTTTCAACAAAAAAGATTGTGCTTTTATTAGCAAAAAGACAGGTGAAATTGCTCTTAAAGGAGTAAGAAATGGAAGCTTGTTTGTTACAGACTTAGACTCAACAAATAAGGATGTAGTGTGTTATTTCTACACCAAGGCATTAGAAGAGCAAAGCAAACGCATAAGAAGCTATCTCACTTGAATTTCAAAGCAATCAACACCTTAGTCAAGAAGGAGCTTATGAGAGACATGCCCAATCTGGAATTTGCTCAACTGGAAGTTTGTGAAGCTTGTCAGAAAGGAAAAATGAAAAGATCAAGTCATAAGTCAAAATCTGTGAATTCTATAAGTGCACCTCTGCAACTTATTCACATGGACTTGTTTGGGCCAGTAAATGTCTTGTCCATTTTAAGGAACAAATATGCCCTTGTCATGGTTGATGATTTTTCAAGATACACTTGGGTTGAGTTCATGTACTCTAAAGATGAAACTCCAAACATTATAATTGAGCACATCAAGAAAATTGAGAAGCAAGCTGAAGGAAAAGTTAGTGTGAAAAGATTGAGGAGTGATAATGGAACAGAATTCGGAAACTCAACATTAAGTGAATTCTGCAAAAGCAAAGGCATTGTTCAAGAATTTTCAGCAGATAGAACACCTCAACAAAATGGAGTAGTTGAGAGGAAAAATAGAACATTTGTTGAAGCTGCTAGAACCTTGCTACAAGATGCTCAGTTGCCAACTAGTTTTTGGGAAGAGGCTATTAATACTGCATGCTACACTCAAAACAGATATCTCATCAACAAAGCTCATGGCAAATCACCTTACTCAATCATGTCTAACAGGAAGCCTACAGTGAAGCATCTACATGTGTTTGGAAGCAAGTGTTATATTCTAAAAGACAACTCTGAATATGTGGGAAAATTTGACTCTAAAGTTTTTGAAGCAATTTTTTTGGGATATTCATTGGAAAGAACAGCCTACAAAGTTTATGTGATTGATCAAAAGAAAATTATGGAAAGCACACATGTGACTTTTGATGATGACAAGTGTCCAGGCTTGGAATGCCTTGATGTAAATGATGCTGAAGCTCTTACATTTGAGAATCTAACCATTGATAGTGATTCTGATGAGGAAGATGAAGTTATGGCACAACAAATGACAAATGAAGAAATCTCTGAATAAAATCATGGGAATGAAAGCTCTCTTTAGACACCTGAATTTGATGGCACAAACTCAGGGGGAGAAGGAGATAATGGAAATGACAGTCATGGTAATACTGAAGAAAATGATGAAGGCACTAGTCAACAGACTCACACTAGAAAGTGGGATATGAGTCATACAGTATAAGCTATTATTGGTGATCCCTCAGCTGGTGTGAGAACTAGGAGTGTAACTGCTAATGAATGCCTACATGCATGTTTTCTATCTCAAGTAGAGCCTGAGAAAACTAAAGAAGCCCTATTGGATCCTGATTGGATATGTGCTATGCAGGAGGAGCTGAATCAGTTTGAGAGAAACAAAGTTTGGAAATTAGTCCCTGCACCAAAGAACAAAAGCATAATTGGAACTAAGTGGGTGTACATGAACAAAATGGATGAAAATGGAATTATTACTAGAAACAAAGCAAGGCTGGTTGCTAAAGGCTACTCACAAGAAGAGGGAATTGACTATGATGAGACTTTTGCTCCTGTTGCAAGACTAGAAGCAATAAGAATTTTTCTGGCATTTGCTGCACACTCAAATTTCAAGGTGTATCAAATGGATGTCAAGAGTGCTTTTCTTAATGGTGAACTAGAAGAAGAAGTTTATGTGCAACAGCCACCTGGCTTTGAAGATCCGGAATTTCCTAACTTAGTTTACAAATTACTCAAGGCTCTATATGGATTGAAACAGGCACCTAGAGCCTGGTATGACACACTGTCAGAATTTCTACTCAAACATGGTTTTACCAGAGGTACTATTGATAAGACTCTCTTCTATAAGAAGCATGGTGAAGATATGATCCTAGTTCAAATCTATGTGGATGATATCATCTTTGGATCTACAAATGAAAAGCTTTTTCAAAGATTCTCTAGGCTAATGCAGAGTGAGTATGAAATGAGCATGATGGGAGAATTGAGTTACTTCCTTGGCCTTCAAGTTAGTCAAAGAAGTGATGGTATTTTCATCAGCCAAACCAAATATGTGAATGACTTATTGAAGAAATTTGGTATGGGGGATAGCTCACCTGCATCTACACCAATGTCTACTGCAACCAAGTTGGATGAAGACAAGAAAGGCAAGAGTGTGGATATTTCAAGCTACATAGGGATGATTGGATCATTGCTTTATTTGACTGCTAGTAGACCAGACATCATGTTTGCTACTTGTCTATGTGCTAGATTTCAAGCCAATCCAAAGTAATCACATTTGATGCCTGTAAAAAGGATTTTCAGATACTTAAAGGTGACGGGTTTTTAGCACATAAATGCAGCGAAAATGTAAATTTAATCTAAAAAAAACCGAAACCCTCCGCAGGATCCATGCGAAAAAATAATATTTAATTCGTAGTTCAGTATGTTTACCTTAAGAAGCTTTACGTTAATGGAAATATGGAGGTCTTTCATAGCGATCCAATAACGATGAACGGAGATCCTTAGCAGCTGCTCCTCAAGTGTGAAGCACTCCACCGGTATCCACCAAGAAAACGATGTAATGAAGGAGGAGGAGATGGAGAGAATTAGGGTTTTGTAAATCTTTTTGGTTGAGGCAAAAATAAGGTCTATAGTAGTATATTAATAGGCAAAATTTTCAGCTGAAAATTTTCCCATAAAATATTATTATTATTATTAACCCTTTATTATTCTCACTAATAATTAAAACACCTTTTAATTATTAATCCTTTTTCTAAACACTTTAGAAATAATTCTCTCACTTGATTTAATTTCCAAAAATTAAATTCTTAAATAATAATATTAAGAACTTTTTCTTAATTAATTTATAATCAATTAAATCTCATTTAATCAATTATTAAATTTGCTAATTAATTATTTATTTCATAAATAAATAATTATCAGCCATTATTAATTAATTTCTCCACCATTAAATCATTCTCTTTTATGGTGTGACCCTGTAGGTTCAATATTAAGCCGGTAGTAGAAATAAATAATAATAAAACTATTTTATCATTATTTATATAAATTCTCTAATTCATTAAATATGATTAATTAATTAATCATATTTATTCTACATCGTGAGGGATACTTCTCAGCATATCGCGACTATCCGGATAATATGAATTCACTGCTTAGAATACTAAGAACCTATTCAGTGAGTAGTTACCGTACAATTAATTCCTTCTACCCTGCAATGTCACGATTAAATACAAGGCATGGAACTTGTGTCAAGCCTATCTTATTTAATCACTTGCTTTCCCATTCATTATGCTTAGTTCTATTTAATGTAAATTAGAAACTCCTTTCTAATTTCATTCACTCTGGCCAGAGATTCCTGAAGTAACATAAGTGGATCAGCATTGAACATTCTCTTCCTACACTGGAAGGGGTAGATTCTTTATTGATCATACACTATCTTCGTGTACAAATTCCTATACCCAGTAGAGCCCTTATAATTATCCCTTGAGAAGAAGAACTAAACCAAAGAATAGTTCAGTGTACACAAGATGACTATGATGACCTCAAGTCTAAGGATACTTGTACAACTATCACTATGTGAACAACTGCTGACACGTGAGTGAACTCCATCAGTTGTTCAGCTGTGTGAGTCATGTTCATTGAACTTATTCTATAATAAGAACCTACATACTAGCTATAGTGTCACCACACAAATGTCTATGAGAACAGACATCCTTCATAATGAAGCAAGCATAGTATGTACCGATCTTTGCGGATTATTAATTACCAGTTAGTAATCCTACGACCGAGAACTATTTAAGTTTAGAGTTATCATCTTTTAGGTCTCATTATTATGATCTCATCACAATTCATAAAAAGCTTTACTCTAAACTGTGGTATATCTTATTTAAACATTAAAATAGATAGAGCCCGTAATAAAAACAAAACAAGTCTTTTATTAATATCAATGAAATTAAAACAGATTACATAAAAGTTATTCCTAAATCCTCATACATGATTGGACTTAGGACATACCTCTTTCAATCTCTCACTTGTACTGAAGCCAATCACTCTGGTATCTAATACCCATCTTGTCTTTATGACGATCAAAGTGACTCTGAGAAAGTGGCTTTGTGAGTGGGTCTGCTACGTTGTTATGTGTGTCAACTCTCTCGACGTTGACATCTCCTCTATTTTTAACTCAGATTCACCACCAAAAACAAGAAAAATGTCCTGAGTCCTTCGCAAGTACTTAAGGATGTTTTTCAATGCTTTCCAGTGGTCTTCACCTGGATTGGACTGATATCTGCTCGTCACACTTATTGAATAAGCAACATCAGGCCTTATACACAATATCGCGTACATGATAGATCCTATTGTTGAAGCATAAGGAATCTTACTCATACGCTCACTTTCCTCAAGTGTCTTAGGACACATTTTTTCAGAAAGGGACACTCAATGGCTCATCGGTATGAGACCTCTTTTGGAGTTTTCCATGCTAAACCTTTTAAGCACTTTCTGGATGTATGTACCCTGGGTAAGACCTATCATTCTTCTAGATCTATCTCTATAGATCTTCATACCGATAATGTAGGATGCTTCTCCCAAGTCCTTCATGGTGAAGTTCTTTGATAGCCATACTTTGACTGATTGTAGATCGGTATATCATTTCCTATAAGAAGTATGTCATCCACATACAATACAAGAAATGTTACCGCGCTCCCACTAACCTTCTTGTAGACACATGGTTCATCTATGTTTTTGATAAAACCAAACTCTTTGATTGTCTCATCAAAACGGATGTTCCATCTACGAGAAGCTTGCCTTAAACCATATATGGTTCGCAGCAGCTTACACACTAGGTGTTCATTTCCCTTGGAAAGAAAACCCTATGGCTGTGTCATATACACTTCCTCCTCAAGTTCCCCATTGAGGAAGGGCGTTTTCATGTCCATTTTCCAGATCTCATAGTCGTAGTAAGCAGCAATCGCAAGCAAAATTCAAATTGATTTTAACAGGGCTACAGGAGAAAAAGTTTCATTAAAGTCAATCCCTTGCCTTTGTTTGAATCCTTTTGCCACGAGCCTGGCCTTATAGGTCTCCACCTGGCCATCTGCTCCAATATTTCTTTTGTAAACCCACTTGCACCCAATAGGCTTAACACCTTCAGGCGCCTCAACCAGAGTCCATACTTGGTTGGTATACATAGATTCCATTTCGGATTTCATGGCACTATGCCATTTCTCTGAGTCAACACTACTCATAGCCTCATTATAGGTCACAGGGTCGTCATCATCAATGATTGACAACTCATTGTCATTCTTAATGACAAGGCCATAATACCTCTCAGGTTTGCGGGACACTCTCCCTGTCCTACGAATGGGCTGTTCCACAGAAGGTTGTTCAGTCTGAACAGGTGTTTCCACTTGATCCGTAGTAGTTTGTGCTTCTTGAACTTCATCAAGTTCAATTTTGCTCCCACTGTTTCCTTCAAGGATAAACTCCTTTTCCAAGAAGGTAGCATGTCTGGAGACAAACACCCGATGATCGGTGTAAAAGTAATACCCCAAAGTCTCTTTAGAATATCCCACAAAATTACATTTTACAGATCGAGATTCCAGCTTATCTGGGTCAATTTTCTTGACATAAGCTGGACATCCCCAAATCTTAACGTGTTTAAGACTCGGTTTCCTTTCTTTCCATATCTCATATGGTGTTTGAGGAACAGATTTGGAAGGCACCTTATTCAGTAAATATGCTGAGGTTTCCAATGCATAACCCCATAGGAATACTGGAAGATTCGCATAGCTCATCATGGACTGAACCATGTCTAACAAAGTTCGATTTCTCCTTTCAGATACCCCATTTAACTGTGGAGTATATGGAGGAGTCCACTAGGAGACTATACCATTTTCTTTGAGATAATCTAGAAACTCTCCATTCAAGTATTCACCACCTCGATCTGATCGAAGAGTTATAATACTGTGTTTGGTTTGTTTCTCCACTTCATGTTTATATTCTTTGAACTTTTCAAAGGCTTAAGACTTGTGTTTTATCAAATACACATATCCGAATCTAGATCTATCATCTATAAAAGTAATGAAATACGAAAATCCACCCATGGCTTGCGTAGACATTGGTCCACATACATCTGTGTGTACCAATCCTAGCAAATCTGCAGCCCTCTCTCCATGTCCACTAAATGGAGATTTGGTCATTTTACCCAATAGACAAGACTCGTATGTAGGATATGATTCAAAATCAAAGGGGTCAAGTAACCCTTCCTTATGCAATGTCCGTAGATAATATGACCTAGCCTACAGTGCCATAAATAGGTCAGATTTTCATCATCTCATTTTCTTTTATTAGTTTGTTCAATATGAAGTAAATCATGCTCTACGTCACATACATACAGACCATTATTTAAAATGCCACGTCCAAAAAGAACATTATCTTCAAGGATAGAACATTCATTATTCTTAATAATAAATAAAAAACCATCCACATCCAACATAGGAATAGAAACAATATTCCTCACAATAGAGGGAACGTAATAACAATTATTCAAAATAATAGTCTTGCCCGTAGGCATATGTAAACTAATTGATCCTACAAATATGGCCGCAACCCTTGCTCCATTGCCCATACGTAGAATCACCTCATCTTTTTCAAGAGTCCTACTTCCCTTTAGTCCTTGCAACGAATTGCAAATATGAGAACCACAGGCGGTATCTAATACCCAAGTAGAAATTTGACCTAGTGACATATTAACTTCGATCATGAACATGCCTGAATCAGAAGCGGTAGTCTTACTACCCTTCTTCTTCTTCAATTCTGCAAGGCAAACCTTGCAGTTCCTCTTCCAGTGCCCCAACTTGTTACAGTGAAAACAAACAGCTAAATTAGGACCAGTCAACTTGTGAGCATCTAGTATGCTCCGGAGTGATAGTGCAGAAGACATGACGAATATAGTAAATCTGTAAATGATAAACACATAACAACACTTAGCAAATATTCAATTTCATTTCAAAACACTATATGAATTGGGTCTTTATTCATAAGTGTCTCCCACTAGTTTATCTAATTTTTTTCAACCCCCTAAGTAAAAATTAAGCATTCATAATGCTAGTGGGAATAGGGATCCTACATTCCATCACACAACCTCGGCTGTGGCACGAAACGTCATGTGATGTTCAATAGGCAGACAACTCTTGTCAATTACATCTTATGTATTCCCTAATATAAGTTTAGCCTCTTGAATAATTGAGTCACGGCTGTGGCACGATAAACTCAATATTCTAAGTCAAGTCTAACCCAATATTTCGTACAATTGAATCAGTCTCCAATGGCCCACGACTGTAGCACGTACCGACCTTTAGATTCAAATTCAATGTACACATCTCTATGTAATAGACAAGTATTTCTTATTTCGAAATCAAAGCCCTCGGCTGTAGCACGAAACGACAATGATTTAAAAATAAGAACCACTTTCTACCATGTTGGAAGGCTATGACCGACACAAGCCCGTTGTGTCATTGGCCAATTACTACTTGATATTATTTAATTTTAGAGGGATTATATTACGTTACAATCATAATCATATTATAAAGAGATTCTTCCTTTTAAATTAATTATTTCAAATCAATAATCGATAATCAGATAATTCCCAGATCGGGTGGAGCATTGTCAAGAGGCGTCACTTAATAAACCTTTCTTAAGATATAAATCTGTTGTTGACAGAATCATCCTTTCTCTCAATATTTGTTGTGCTCAGGTGCTTTGGATTAGAAATCAGCTAATGGACTATGGTCTAGTGTAACATAAAATTTCTATTATGTGTGACAATACTAGTGCCATATCTATATTAGCTAATCCAGTTAATCATTCTAGAACAAAGCACATTGATGTTAGGTACCATTTTATCAGGGAACATGCTGCAAATGGTACCATTGAGCTCATTTTTGTTCCAACAGAGAAATAATTAACTGACATTTTTACTAAACCTTTGGATGAAGCAACCTTCACTAGAATTGTGAGTGAAATTGGAATGTTCAATTCGTCATCCTAAGGCAAGAACTCAGCTAATGTGTTGCAGCAGATTAATTTCTAATAAATCAACCTAGTTTGATTTAATTGGAAATTAACTGAAATATGAATTATAAATATTTCAGAATCTCTGTATATTTATTTTTCTTAAAAAACTCAAAAATTAACTTAGAATATTTCAAATTCTAAGTAAACTGTTTAGTTGTTAATTTACATCTTAAATGTGTAAAATTAACACAAGGCAGAATAACAGTACTTAAAGGTATAGAGAACTGAGTTCTCGATAAGTCAAAATGACTTATCGACAAGTCATTCTAGAGTTCACGAGTGAGTCCTCGATAAGTCTATTTACAGACTTCTCGAATGACTTCTCGATAAGCTCTATTATGACTTATCCATAAGACCATGTAGAGTTCTCTAATAGTGTTAATTCACAGAGTTCACGACAAGGATATTTTGAGACTTATCAATAACTCAGAACTAAAATAATTTAATTCAATGAATTATTTTAGACAAATACTTTTGGAAAATTTATTCTGATTTCAATTTGATTCAATTCAAATAAATTAGAATCACTTTTAGTCCATTTTCGGACAAGCTGGGCATTTATCAGAGTTCTCGATAAATCATTTTTTAGTTCTCGAAAAGAATTAATAAAATGACTTATCGAATGTACATTTTTCAAATTCAAAATTACTTCTCGATAAGTTTAATATCATACGTTTATTTGACTTCTCGATAAGTATTTTACCTTTTCTATAAATACCTAGACTTCTCGATTAATTTGAACTTGGAATTTTTCAAAATTCTACGTAAACTGAATATTTATTACTTCATATCTTCATTATATGAACTTAATAAATAACAGATCAAAAGAAGCAAAAAGTATGACAAACTGAACAAATTTAATTCATAAATTCTGTTCATAAAAATACTTTTGACATACTTTGTCTCTAATTTCTCTGACTTATTGACACATTTACATGCTTATATGATTTCTTGTTTACGTGAAAATAAGTAAGTCCAATGTTAGTAGACTAGTACATTATTTGTGTTGTTTTGAGTATGCTAATAGTGGTAAATTTATTTGACTGATTGCTAATAGGATGAGTTACTTTTTGTGTAGGGAGTACGTGCTTATTTACATGGGGAATAGTCACTCTTTAAAGTAAACTAATATTCTTGAGTACTTGCATGGGGAATAGTAACTAGTCATTTCTAGTTGTCAAGTATGCTTATGTGATTATTACTCTTATTATCCGGGCAACTCAAGAGTCTCTTGGTTTCTATCTTTACTCCCTCTATAAATTAAGACGCTTCACGCTTTATCATTTATCACTACTCTCCTATTCTTAACAAACATCTACTTTCAAACTCACCTCCTGTTCATCTCTCTCTCTCTCTCTCTCTCTCTCTCTCTCACACTCAAATGGATGCCCCAGTCTTTTACAGACTTATTCATGGAGTTTACCAACCGATCCATCATTTGGATGATGACCTAGTTTATTTTGATCCTATCGGACTTCGTGTCCGTCTCAAGGGGTTGTTTACAGCCCCTTTGATATTCCACTTGAGGTCTTTTATGAACTCTCGTGGAATGATCAAATCAGCATTCTTTTCTTTGAAGAGGAAGTCTCTCTGGAGATGGAGAGACGTGCAAGGGTGGCTGAGCAGCAACACCTTGCTGCTTTGGAGTTGCAGGAGAGGATCATCTCTCTTGCACACTCCATGTCCAGAGCTTACCAGCGCAGGGCAAGGAGGTTGGTGGCCGAGAAGAAGGAGTCTGAATTAGAGTAGTTAGGATTAGGATTTACTTGTTAAAATTATGTCTTAATGTACTATGTTTCCATTTTTAATGAAAGTTCTGATTCTTGTCTTGCAATCTCTTGTTTGTGTAATAATTACTATGTGCTTATATCTATATTAAATTTTGTCTTCTCTGCAATAATACTTGCAACTAAAATATCTTACAATGTATTTGTCTAATAAAACTCCAAAAAGATACATTTGTTCAATGCATTACAGGTCTAATACAAGACATCAACAGGGAATTCAAATAATCAATTCACAGGTATTAGTGCTAAAAATGCAGCTAAAACATTTCTAAACCAAACTGTGGTTTACCCGGGCACAACAACACAAACACAAACTCAAACACAATCCCACTCAGGTGACTCTCAAAAGCCACCTGTTTTACAAAAGGACAGCAATTTCATGATGATTCTTCAGATTGTTCTATTGTTTGAGAAAAGAATCCACCAAACATGAAAATTTATCAGTTTACTGAATATTTCATGAGTATTCCTTATGCACCTTCATGTGCAAAACAGTCTTCACAGACTGAAAGGTTTGAGGGTAGTACTCCTGAGGGGGAGCTATCTAAATCCTCTCCAATTTAATTGGAGGTTCCTCAAGAAGGAACAACTCCCCTCATAACTCTAGCAGAAGCTGTCTTAGCAGTCAAAGCTAGAAGAACAATTACCTATGACAATGTCATAAGAAGGGCAATCTTAGCACATTCAAGTGCCAGTGTGTTGCAAGACACACAAGGGTTTGAGGCTGGTGCACATTGCAGTAACCCAGTCAAATCCCCTCCAATTCAATTGGAGGTTCCCACTACAAGTGGAGGACAACATACTGTCACAACCACAGAGCAATCTGTGAGTCAAACTGTGACCCCAGACATAGATGCTTATGCACTCATTTTTCTGGTGAAATGAGTATGATTAGCCCTATATGGTCTTCCTCTAATCATATGATCACAGATTAACTCTTCTCAGCCACCTCTTATTTCTGTAGGTCAAACAACATTTGAGCCTTTCATGTGAGGATAAGAGAAAAGATTGAGTGAAAAATAAAGAATAAGAGAGGCAGGATCCTTCCTGGCAAAAGGAGAGGTAGATGAGTGTTTGGATTTAGTAATCCTTGTTAGGGAACTCTGACTCTCAAAAGTCATGAGACAAGTGCAGTGAGAATTGGTGAGACTACTTATTCAAAAGAACAGAGAGATTAGGACTTTTATCACTGACAGACTTTTTCTGCAGATCTAAGTGAAACTTCTATTATTCTTTGATAAACTCATCACCATGAATCTCAATGAAGCTTGAAGCTGCAGACAGTGTTCAAAATGGACAATGACAGCAGCTTGAACAATGTGCATTTAGCTGGATCTTTCTTCCTGGAGATAATGTCAAAAAGGGGGAGAATATATATCTAAATGCCAAAACAGCTAATGGATGTTGAATAAATTTAAATGCAACTCAACAAAAGAAGACCTGATGGGAAGATTGGTTTTGGTTTCTGTATTTAGTTAAAGTTTTGACATCATCAATCAGAACTTGTGCATAATTTCATAATGAACAAGTTGGGGGAGATTGTAATATATAATAGATGATGTCAAAGATTACTGGAGCTAAAAATGTCATTAATCTTCAATGATCTGATGTCAAAGATTACTGGAGCTAACAATGTCATTAATCTTCAATGATCTGATGTCAAAGATTACTGGAGCTAACAATGTCATTAACATGATGATGTCAAATATTACTGATGCTGACAATGTCATTAGCAATCAGTTAAGCTTGGGTCCAACCCTAAGATTAGTTGTATTGTAACCTTAATCTGTAATTTATACTTGTAACACTTAATGTCTGTAAAATGTAAATGGAGCAAATTGGAGCATTTTTTCCTAAACAGTGTCAAGACTAAGAATTATATCTGGAAGAAGATCAAGAAGGTCATGCCTCAAAAGAATTATGAAGAAGCTTGGAGTTGAATAATTATGTTTGGTGAAAAACATTCTAAGTCAAGATCTCTACAAGTCACAGAATTAGTGTTATAGAGAAGTCATTCGAGAACTCAGAAAGACCTATCGAGAACTCATGAATTGTCTATCGAGAACTCAGGAAATGCTATTGGAGATATCGACAAGTCAGATACCCATTCGATAACTCAGAGATATCGACAAGTATACATTCATTAGAGAACTGTGAGTTATCGATAAGCCAAAGTCCATTAGAGAACTCTGAGTTATCGATAAACCAAAATTCACTAGAGAACTCAGAGTTGTCGATAAGTCAAGTCAACAATGAAGTTTCAGAGATATCGACAAGCCAACATGCCTATCGAGATGTCGAGTTCTCTATAGCTTAATTGGAGATCTCGAAGTGAAGAAATTTCTCTAAGTACAGAATTGCAGAACAGTTCAATATCCAAGGTTGCAAATCAACAAACAATTCACACATCTGAATTGACAAGTCTACAAAAAGCAGCTTGAGAGATGTGCAAGATTAATGGTGAAGATTAACTGAGAAAGGAGGATCAACCAATACACAGTGGATGAAGATATGCTAATCTAGATATGGAAATCTCACTTTTCCTTTAAATAGAAGTGATTAGTAACAGGTTAGAAAAGTGATTAGCACTTCTTATTGTTCACTGTGTAAACCAGCAGTTAACTGAGTTATAAAGTTAACACCGGTCCTTAGTCTGAACACGGGATGCTAAAGATATGCTAAGCCAAAAATGGAAGATCTATTTTTCTATAAATAGAAATGACAAGTGATAGTTTAGAAAAGCTAATAGCATGTCTTATTACACATTGTGTAAACCAGCAGTTAACTGAGTTATAAAGTTAACACTGGTCCTTAGTCAGAAGTAACAATCTAGACAGAAAATCTTGTATTCTCTCTCAAGAAAGAAGCTAAGTTCTAAACCAAGAACTTAGAGATTTTGTAGCAAAACAGTGCTTGATTTTTAACATAAAATTAAGTGAGTTTTGAAGATCGTTGTTTTACATATTTGCATTGTTATTTATGTTTAACATCTATTCTACCAAATCATTGATAACAACCAACTGCTAAAGCCAAAGTCGATCAAAAAGTAAACATTTAAGCCAAAACACATTCACCCCCCCTCTGTGTTGTATTCATATCTAACATAAATATTATATGGGCAATAGTAGCCTTTAAGATAATATAGATTTTTAACCTCTAAACATAATATTATCTAATATTTTTGGTAAAAGAAAAAGAAAAAGAAACAGAAAAAATTGCAAAACCAAACTCCATTTTGCGTTTTCTTTACAAACGGAATTTCATCATGCGTTTTGACATAAAAAACAAAAAAAATAATGAAAAACAAAGCACGTACTTGCGTGTTTAATATTAAAAAAATAGAAAACAAAACGCACAATTGCGTTTTGTCAAATTAGAAAAACGAAAAACGGGACCCTATTTTGGAGTGATATTAGGGTCATTTTTTTACAAAATAATATTGAGAACATTCCATCTCAATAGTGACATTTGAGGTCAAACGTCCATTTATTTCATCATATATGGGCATGACGCCATTTATTAAATTTCTTGGACTGTTTGGGAAAAAAGCTGAATATGCTTATGGTCTGATTCATAAGCAGAAAGTCAGGATTGCCCAACATTCAGTATTTCATTCGTCATTCTTAGCCTGTTGATTTTGCACAGCACCGATACCTAACTAATTATTTATTTATATAATTTAAAGTGAAACATTATGATCTTTAATATACATATCAAAATTAGTATAGTAACTATAAATATGAGTCAAGTTCTTTGGATACCACCTTTTGGTTGGAGACCCTGGAGACCACTTGTGTTCTGCAAGTAAGATCTTGCCTAAAAATATTGCAAAACGTATTATTTTGTGAATCATGTTCTGCAAAGATCATTATTTTATATAAAATCTTAAATATCATATATGTACTACATGTAAAACATTACACAATGTTTAATTTTACGAAACATGTTTAGTTTGCAGAACATTTGTTCATATTGCAGAACATTTGTTCATATTGCAGAACATAAATATTACACTCATTAAAATTATTGGATCTACAACAATTCTAATGAATTAGTGATATGAATTGAACATACTTCACAAAATAATATATTTTATAATATTTTGATTGCAGAACACAAGTGGTTTCCGAAGTCTCCGATAAAATAGCGGTATCCATAAAACTTGACTATATATATATTCTTATTCTAATGAAAATTGGTTTTAAAATTGATGAAAAGATTTTTACATATTTTATGTTTTAATTATATTCATGTGTTAAAATTATTATATTAAATCATAAATATATTTTTAAAAAATATAACTTATAAGTTTTAATTCACCATATACTTTATCAAATGATCATTAGTTATTTTTTATTTTTATTTATTTTAATCCATTTTAATCTTATAATTTTGTTTTAATAGGAGACCATTAACAAACTAAATAAATATTATTATATTTAATTTTGTTTTTTAGTCCGGATCAATAATATATTTTTATTTATGTCGAGATAAATAATGTCTATTATATAGTTTTATCCAGAGGTTAGTATCCTTATTTTTAAATTTTATCTTTTTTATTATATATTCATGTATTTAAAATTATAATTTATAAGTTATGATTTACTAAACATATTATCAACCTATAGGTAATTTATAAATAAAATTACTCAAACACCTAAATAACTTATAAGTTACGATGTTCATGTCAATTATATGAAACTTTTCAATTTTAAATAATAATTTATATTTTTTAAGGAAATCACAACGGGCCCTACGCCTGACACCCCTTCAATCCCCCTCAATTCATTGGTAATTGTCAATATAATTCAAACTAATATATCATGGTATCAACGATTAATATTTTTTTGACAGAAATTTGAAATAAAATTTAAATCAATTAAATTAAATTTGGAACAAGTTTTGATCAAGTAACCGATCCATTTACAATTTTAAGGCGCAAGAGAAAGATCTTACCAAACATTCTTCAAAGTAGATCGAAATACCTATACACCGTATTCTCATTCTTTAAAAAATATTGTCTTAACCATGCATCAACAAAAAAATACGTTAAAAACATTAATTGTTAAACACATATCCCATATATAATTTCATTCCTTGTTTCTTATAAATAAAAAATATTACTTTTTTTGTTAATCTTTTATTATTATCTATATAATACACTAACATGATTATAAAATTAGTGACACATTTTATTCAGTTGAAATGACTAATTTGCCCCTATCTCTTTAATTTAGTTAATAATGTGTTGTTGGTTAGAATCGAACTCGACCCTATACATTCAAAATTAGATCTTCATACCACAACACCATATTGTCACTTATGTTATTAATAATACACATAATGTGTGTAAGTCATAGATATTATGATATTTTATTTTTCACTTCAAACATAATTAGTAGATAATTTGAATAATTACTTCAAAATAATTAAATTTTTATATCTATTTATCTATCTACTCCCTCTGTCTCATTTCTTTTCATGCACTTTTTTTTGTGATGTCACATTCAATTCTATACATTTCAAAACTTACCTAAAATAGTAAAAAATTTATAATATAAAAATTAACTACACCCACTCACATCCAATACTTTCCCTCACTACACTAATTTTATACATTAAATATTGATTAACCCCATTACTTTATCCATTTTTCTTACTTTTTCTCCCAACATTTCACTTTTTCTTAACCTCCATGCCCAAATCAAATGTATACTTCTCAATGGGACGGAGGGAATATTTATCTATCATCTTTCTACATCCCCAAGTATCAATGTATTAGACACTTTTGTAAGGCCAAACCAAGAAATAATGTATATCAACATTGTTGGCTTGATTTATTATGATTTGTCATGTACTTGACCCGATTTTTGAAAAATACTCAGATTTCAGATTAACGCACAATCTGGTAAAGCTACGTGCTTTGCATAACCAATTATTATATCAAATTCCACTTTGTTAAAAGAATATGTACATTAATATAAAATAAATAAATTATGTGTATGTGACTTTTTTAATAATGATGGATTTTTAAAGAACAAATTTTAAATTTTAAATTCTAATAATATTCCATACAAAATCAGAATTTTTTTTTATAATTTTATAAAAAAATATAATTCTAGCAGTTAATGTAATTTGAAAAATGTATTAATTTAGATGATTTTTAACAATACTCTATTTAAAAAAAATAAATAAATTGTACATTGTTATACCCACTTTTGGATATGGGCCCTGAACAGGTCCTTATGAGCATGCAAAGAAGAGTTGGGTCTGAATTTTTGAAAAGTGCGAGCTGCGCCGGTGGGCTCACACTATTGCTCATTTATTAAAAGAGTGGGTTGCGAACCGATAACATAATGATCTTTGGTGTCCCACTAGCTGAGGGCCTTTTAGGCAATAAGAAGACCCAACAAGCTGGGCTCATGAGCTCACTATACGCAGAACATGGTACATGAGACCAAATGAAGAAGACTAAGAATATAATGCAGGTCGGGCCCATGGGATCTCTACGCTAGCAGATGGCTCGACTCTCTATCAGAGATTCAGGCTCTCCACGCTAGCGGACGAGCTCTCCTCTCTCTCTCTCTCTCTCTCTCTCTCTCTCTCTCTCTCTCTCTCTCTCTCTCTCTCTCTCTCTCTCATCTCTCTCTCAAATATTCGAGCTCTCTACACTAGCAGATGAGCTCTCCTCTCTCTCAGAGATTCAGGTTATCATCTCTCTCAGAGATTCAGGCTATCCTCTGTTGGATTTTAATCGCAGCGGGGGCATGGTAAAACACTTTTACACATACAAAATCAAAATAAAAGCATATAAATCGTGGTAAGAACATAGGGATCGAATCTAACCTTTAAAATAATTCGGAGACAACGATCAGAGATCCTTAGCAGTTGCTCCTCAAGTGTGAAGCACTCCACCGGTATCCACCAAGAAAACGATGTTAAGGAGGAGGAAGGAGGTGGAGAGAATTGGGTTTTCCAAACTTTTTGGGTTTTTGGGGTTCAAAATAAAAATAGGATCTATAATAGTGTATTTATAGGCAAAATTTTTAGCTGAAATTTTCCCATAAATATTATTATTATCATCCCATTTATTATTCTCATTAATAATTAAAACACCTTTTAATTATTAATCCTTTTTCTAAACACTTTAGAAATAATTCTATCTCTTGATTTAATTTCCAAAAATTAAATCCTTTAATTAATAATATTAAGAACTTTTCTTAATTAATTTATAATCAATTAAATCTCATTTAATCAATTATTAAATTTTCCAATTAATTATTTATTTCACAAATAAATAATTATTAGCCATTATTAATTAATTCCTCCACCATTAAATCATTCTCTTTTTATAGTGTGACCCTGTAGGTTCAATATTAAGCCGGTAGTAGAAATAAATAATTATAAAACTATTTTATCATTATTTATATAAATTCTCTAATTTATTAAATATGATTAATTAATTAATCACATTTATTCTACATCGTGAGGGATACTTCTCAGCATATCGCGACTATCTGGATAATATGAATTCACTGCTTAGAATACCAAGAACCTATTCAGTGAATAGTTACCGTACAATAAACTCCTTCTACCCTACAATGTCCCGATTAAATACAAGGCATGGATCTCGTGTTAAGCCTATCTAATTTAATCACTTGCTTACCATTTACTATGCGTAGTTCTATGCAAATTAGAAACTCCTTTCTAATTTCATTCACTCTGGCCAGAGATTCCTGAACTAGCATAAGTGGATCAGCCTTGAACATTCGCTTCCTTCACTGGAAGGGGTAGATCCTTTATTGATCATACACTATCTTCGTGTACAAATTCCTATACCCAGTAGAGCCCTAATAATTGTCCCTGGAGACTAAGAACTAAACCAAAGCATAGTTCAGTGTACACAAGATGACTATGATGACCTCAAGTCTAAGGATACTTGTACAACTATCACTATGTGAACAACTGCTGACACGTGAGTGAACTCCATCAGTTGTTCAGCTGTGCGAGTCATGTTCAATGAACTTATTCTATAATAAGCACCTACATACTAGCTATAGTGTCACCACACAAATGTCTATGAGAACAGACATCCTTCATAATGAAGCAAGCATAGTATGTACCGATCTTTGCGGATTATTAATTACCAGTTAGTAATCCTACGACCAGGAACTATTTAAGTTTAGAGTTATCATCTTTTAGGTCTCACTATTATGATCTCATCATAATCCATAAAAAGCTTTACTCTAAACTATGGTATATCTTATTTAAACACTTAAATAGATAGAGCCCGTAATAAAAACAAAACAAGTCTTTTATTAAAATCAATGAAATCAAAACAGATTATATAAAGAGTTATTCCTAAATCCTAATACATGATTGGACTTAGGATATATTCCTTTCAATCTCCCACTTGTACTAAAGCCAATCACTCTGGTATCTAATACCCATCTTGTCTTTATGACGATCAAAGTGACTTTTATAAAGTAGCTTTGTGAGTGGGTCTGCTATGTTGTTATGTGTGTCAACTCTAATTCAATACAATACAAGAAATGTTACCGCGCTCCCACTAACCCTTTGTAGACGCATGGTTCATCTACGTTTTTGATAAAATCAAACTCTTTGATTGTCTCATCAAAACGAATGTTCCATCTTTCGAGAAGCTTGCTTTAAACCATATATGGTTTGCAGCAGCTTACACACTAGGTTTTCATTTCTCTTGGAAAGAAAACCATCTGGCTAATTGTCAGATCTTATAGTCGTAGTAAGCAGCAATCGCAAGCAAAATCCGAACTGATTTTAACAGGGCTACAGGTAAAAGGTTTCATCAAAGTCAATCCATTGCCTTTGTTTGAATCCTTTTGCCACAAGCCTGGCCTTATAGGTCTCCACCTGGCCATCTGCTATAATCTATCTTTTATATACCGAATACATAGATTCCATTCTGGATTTTATGGCACTATGCCATTTCTCTGAGTCAACAATACTCATAGCCTCATTATAGGTCACAGGGTCGTCATCATCAATGATCGACAACTCATTGTCATTCTTAATGACAAGGCCATATTACCTCTCAGGTTGGCGAGACACTCTCCCTGTTCTATGAATGGGCTGTTCCATAAAAGGTTGTTCAGTCAGAACAGGTGTTTCCACTCGATCTGTAGTAGTTTGTGCTTCTTGAACTTCATCAAGTTCAATTTTGCTCCCACTGTTTCCTTCAAGGATAAACTCCTTTTCCAAGAAGGTAGCATGTCTGGAGACAAACACCCGATGATCGGTGTAAAAGTAATACCCTAAAGTCTCTTTAGGATATCCCACAAAACTACATTTTACAGATCGATATTCCAGCTTATCTGGGTCAACTTACTTGACATAAGCTGGACATCCCCAAATCTTAACGTGTTTAAGACTCAGTTTCCTTTCTTTCCATATCTCATATGGAGTTTGAGGAACAGATTTGGAAAGCACCTTATTCAGTAAATATGCTGAGGTTTCCAATGCATAACCCCATAGGAATACTGGAAGATTTGCATAGCTCATCATGGACCGAACTATGTCTAACAAAGTTCGATTTCTCCTTTCAGATACCAATCTGGAGGCGTCCACTGGGAGACTATACCATTTACTTTGAGATAATCTAGAAACACTCCATTAAAGTATTCACCACCTCGATCTAATCGAAGAATTATAATACTCTGTTTGGTTTATTTCTCCACTTCATACTTATATTCTTTGAACTTTTCAAAGGCCTCAGACTTGTGTTTCATCAAACACATATCCGAATCTAGATCTATCATCTATGAAAGTAATGAAGTATGAAAATCCACCCATGGCTTGCTTAGACATTGGTCCACATACATCTGTGTGTATCATTCCTAGCAAATTTGCAGTCCTCTCTCCATGTCTACTAAATGGAGACTGCAGTGCCACTATAAAGTGAGATTTTCATCATCCCTTTTCTTTTATTAGTTTGTTCAATCTGAAGTAAATTATGTCACATATATACAGACCATTATTTAAAGTACCACGTCCATAAAGAATATTATCTCTAAGAATAGAACATTCATTATTCTCAATAATAAATGAAAATCCAGCCAAGTCTAACATGGGAATAATATTCCTCACAATCGAGGGAACAAAATAACAATTATTTAAAATAATAGTCTTGCCCGTAGGTATATGTAAATGAAATGATTCTACATCTTCAGCAGCAACTCTTGCTCCATTTCCCATCAGTAGAATCACCTCCTCTTCCTCAAGAGTCCTACTTCTCCTTGGTCCCTGCAACAAATTGCAGATTTGAGAACCACAGGTGGTATCTAATACCCAAGTAGAAATTTGATTTAATGACATATTCACTTCTATCATGAACATACCTGAATCTAAAGCGGTAGTCTCACTACCCTTCTTCTTCTTCAATTCTGCAAGGTAAACCTTGCAGTTCCTCTTCCAGTGCCCCACCTTGTTACAGTGAAAGCAAACAACTTTGCTCTTGGGGTCTTCAGCTTTTGATGGAACCGGCATTTTCTCACCTACTTTCTTCTTCTTGGAAGAGTTCCTCTTCCTTTTCTTAGGATTGGAATCTTCACCAATTAGAAGAACAGAACTCTTCTTAGGGGGAAAATTCGATTCCGCAGTCTTCAACATGTTGTGGAGTTCAGGCAGGCTGACATCCAACTTATTCATGTGAAAGATCACAACAAACTGCGAGAACGAACTCGGAAGCGATTGCAAGACCAAGTCTTGGCTCAGCTCCCCATCCATGGCAAAACCAAGTTGTCCAAGACGTTCAATCAAATTGATCATCTTAAGTACATGGTCATTCATAGATGATCCCTCAGATATCCTACAACCGAACAACTCCTTCGATATCTCATATCGAGCTGTCCTCCCCGCCACATCATACAACTCTTGTAGATGCATTAGGATAGTGTGAGCATCCATATGCTCATGTTGCTTCTGTAGCTCAATGTTCATGGAAGCTAGCATGATGCATTGAGCAACATTTGCATCATCTATCCACTTACGATACACAACATGTTCATCATTATGTGCATCACTAGCAGGTTCAGTAGGCTTAGGTGAGTCAATCACGTATTCCAGCTTCTCAATCCTGAGAACAATTCTCAAGTTTCGAAGCCAGTCAGCATAATTAGGACCAGTCAATTTGTGAGCATCCAGTATGCTCCTGAGTGATAGTGCAGAAGACATAACGTACAAAGTAAATCTGTAAATGATAAACACATAACAACACTTAACAAATATTCGATTTCATTTCAAAATACTATATGAATCGGGTTTTTATTCATAAGTGGCTCCCACTAGTTTATCTAATTTATTCAACCCCCTACGTGAAAAATTAAGCATTCATAATGCTAGTGGGAATAGGGATCCTACATTCCATTACACAACCCCGGCTGTAACGCCCTCCAGACCTGGGGTATAAGTCTGGGGGTTACTAGCTAATCACCAAACCTGTACAATTTGATTAACAATTAATAAAGAAATGAAATTAAACCCCTTTAACACTAACCAAGATCTTTTTAGGTTGAAGTATGAAAACAAGAACCACTAACTACTTTTATTACAAACCAACATTCAAAGTCTCACAAACTCTCTTTATTACAAACCATTGTCTAATTCATTTTAAGCTAAGTTTAACTTTTATTCAAACATACACACACACACCTACTATCTATCAACACTCCACCTGCTCGGGTAACTCAAAGCTTTCTTCCTGGATTGGGATCAACACATTGGGTATAAGAGGATCCCGAGGCTTGACTCGCTTCTTTACCACTCGAGTCCTGATTGGTTTCATATTCCTTCTTAACTGAAAACAATAAGGTGAATAACAACAAAAGGGGTGAGCCAAAAGTTGCTCAACAAGTCCACAAACATATAAACAGTGTTAAAGCATTTTAAATGAATCCGCCATCCCAGGTATATCTGCCAAGATATAACCTCACGAGAATAGAAAGAAGGCCATTACTGGTGAGTACAAATAAACTAAACTGGACACAAGTTCGCATCTATATTTTTCTGATCAGTCAGAATATAATGCAGATCCATATCTCAGTATATAGATCCAGTCGGGTACCCAGACACTACGGCCCACGTCGAGGCACCAGTCATCCTGGTCCTCAGGATTAAGACACACTCAATCCCAAAATATCCTTATCCAGTCCATCGCTTAGCAACCGGGACAATCGGTATGCTTTGATATATTCCAAACACTAGAATATATCAATCTCCATGTGTTACTAACAGAATATGAATCAAGAATCCAAAGAAACGGAGAAATCAAGAATTGAAATGAAATATGAACAAAGGAATAGGGATTATATATTAGTGATCAAGAACAATAATCAAGAGAATGTAAATGTGATAAATATTTGAATCAATATCACTATTCCGAAAGTAGAATAGAGGAAAAACTTGCCTTCTGCGCGACTTACTGCAATTGAATCACTTATGTCTATCACCTTGGACTATTACCGACTCAACTGGCCTGGCTGGCTTAGCTTCTGTTGGCAAAACAGACTGGTTAAGTCACGTCGTACTTTATTTGCATCTTGAATCGACTTCAAACTGATCCTAACATCTACCCATGCGCTTATGACTGACTCATGTATTACATATAAGCAAGTAAGACTCGATTAACCACGTAATACACATAAGCACATAAGCACATAATCATTTTTATGGTTAAAATAATTTTTAAAACTAAAATCGACTCGCTGATCGCTCAACTAATCGTTATCTGACTCGTTTCCCATTTTTCCGGAATTTTTCGGACTCGTCTCGGCACGTAACTTGACTGATAATCAAACAAGTCACAAAATCAACTAACTTCTAAAAAACTAAGCTTTGATATTATTTTTAATGAAAAGGATTCATTTTTCTGAGTTAACAGGCTTTCGTTTCACGCAAAACGGACTAACAGTTGAATTATTATTAATTAAATACTGATAATTCCATTTATTAATCATTATAAATAATTATTACTAATTTTTAAAACCCAAAAATAATTTTTAAATCATTATTTAAGAAAATCAGAATTAAAAATAATTTTTCTATAATTTTTGAAATTAAAATGAATTTATTATGATTTACTGAAAATTATTTGATTAATTATCAAAAAATTAATCACTTTTAAGTAATTAATAAGTAATAAATAAATAATAAATAATTAAGAAAATAATTCAATCTGATTTTTAGAAAATAATTCAGAATTATTTATAATATAAATTAATTAATTAAATAATTAATTAATCAATTTACAAAATAAATAAAACTGATTTTTAAAATTAATAAAAATAAAAAGTAAAAAAAATAATTTCCAGAAACATATGTCAGAAAACAGACATCTGACAAGGTGGATCAAAACCGGGTTCTGGAAACGGGTCAACCGGGTTGGATTCCGGGTCTGTGAAGAACACCACCGGAATCTGGGTTTAAACCCAGAATCCGGCGACTTCACCGGACTCCAGCGAGTCCAATTCCTGGCCAAACGGACACCGTTTGGTTCCGTTTTTGATCCCAAAACATCCCAAACTACTTCCCCAATCTGTTTCAGGCCAAAATCGACCAGAAACATCCCTGGATATCATTCTCCGATCAAAATCATCAAGAACTCCGGCCAAAAATCCAAATCACTCATTTGTACATAACATCAAACGTTATATAGTGCAAAATGAAGCTAAGAACATATACAATCAAAGCCCTAACATTACAAGAACCAAATATTCACAGAAATCATCGAGTTGTGTTTTGAAAATTCGACCTAAACCCTAGAAATCGTGAATCATTATCCAAGCATCGTTTGTTCAATTAAACACCATGAATCGACTGTAAATCATCTAACAAAGCTATATCAATCATCAAAACATCACAATAACCCCAGAATCAAAAAGCCCTAATTCGAACATAAACCCTAGAAATCAAAAATCAAAAACGATGCAATAAAACGTGAAATTGATGCAAGAAACAGAAAGAACAGATCAAAACCTTCGATTTGAGTACTTGAATCACACGATGTGATGCTGTAATCAGTGAGAAATCACGACTTGATTCTTCGACCCGAACCTGTTCTTCCCGACCCGATTTCAGAGAATTTTTGGTAATTTTGCAGATTTTAATGATTAATTATAATTAATTAAATAAAAATTAGGCTATTTATAGTTGTAAAAATAATACTCCTAATTAAAATTAAGGGGCTAATTATACATTAAATAAAAATATTGGGCCCTAATTTTTATAATTTTTGAGTATTAAAATTTAATTTATAAATATTTTATATATGCAATATATATGCCAAAAATTCCCAAAAATTGTGAATAATACAAAAATGCAAAGAAATAATATAAATGAAAGTCCTATAATTTTATAAAAATAAAAATGTGATTTTTGTGGGGTTTTTGACACCCAATGGGGCCCGGAAAAATCATTTTTTCGCAAAACGAGAAAATTTATAAATTATCTAGATGTTCAGAATAAGGCGATTTTAAAAGCCATTTGATGAAAAATAAGGCCCATTATTTTATTTGAAATACTGGCTTTAAAATCATCGTTTGGGTCATAAAACATTTGAAATAAAACCTATAAATGCATAATAAAATATCTGAAAAATACCTTAAAATACAGAAATGACATGGAATACACGTATCACGTAACAGTTAGGGTTTATCAGATAATCACACATAAATGACACATTAATTCACATATTTTATTATAATCATGATATAATATAAACGTAAAGTTCCCAGTCGTTACATCCTCCCCCCCTTAAAAGGATTCTGTCCTCAGAATCTTTTATGAAAACAAATGAGGGTATTTCTCTAATATTTCACTTTCGAGTTCCCAGGTTGATTCTTCAACCATAGGATTTCTCCACAACACTCGCACTAAATATACAGACTTATTTCTCAACACTTTCTCTCGCCGATCTAAAATTCTTACCGGCTGTTCTATAAAAGACAAATCAGGTTGGATTTCTATCGGCTCATACTCGATTACATGCCTAGAATCAGGATTATATCGCTTAAGCATGGACACGTGAAACACATTGTGAATATGCTACATATGAGGCGGTAAAGCTAATTCGTATGCAACTTTTCCCACTTTCTTCAAAATTTCAAACGGTCCAACGTAACGTGGTTTCAATTTACCCTTATTGCTAAATCTGGTTAATCCTTTCCATGGCGATATTTTGAGTAGTATGTTTTCTCCTTCCTGATAGTCTATATCTTTCCTGGCTTGATCTGCATATTTGCGTTGCCTGTTTTGCGCTGCATCGAGTCGTTTTCGAATGAGTTCAATCTTTTCTTTCATCTGTTGAATTAGTTCTGGACCCAAAATTTTGCGTTCTCCAACTTCATCCCAATATACTGGTGATCTGCATTTTCTCCCGTACAATGCTTCATACGATGGCATTCCAATGCTGGCGTGATAACTGTTATTATAAGAAAATTCCACTAGGGGTAGATGTTCATCCCAACTGCCTTCAAAATCGACCGCACAAACTCGTAGCATGTCTTCAATCGTTTGGATAGTTCTTTCACTTTGCCCGTCGGTTTGCGGATGATAAGCGATACTCATGTTCAATTTAGTTCCAAGACATTCTTGAAATTGTCTCCAAAATCTTGAGTTGAAACGAGGATCTCGATCAGACACGATAGATACTGGAACTCCATGTCGCATCACAATTTCTTTGAGATATATGTGCACTAGCTTGTCGAGTGAAAATCTTTCATTGATTGGTAGCAAATGTGCTGACTTCGTGAGTCTGTCAATGATTACCCATATCGCATCATGATTTGCCTTTGTCCTTGGTAGTCCTACCACAAAATCCATCGCTAGATGTTCCCATTTCCATTCTGGAATGTCTAATGGTTGCAATAATCCACTCGGACGTTGATGTTCCGCTTTAACTCGCTGGCATGTGTAGAACTTACTTATCCATTCAACTATTTCCTTCTTCATGTTCGGCCACCAGAAGTTTTCTTTCAGATCATGATACATTTTTGTACTTCCTGGATGAATGGAATACTTCGAATTGTGCATATCTCGCATTATTTCTTCTTTTAATTCTACTACGTTAGGGATCCAGATTCTCGACGCAAAGCGTAAAATTCCTTCATTATCTTTCTGAGTTGTGATTTCTTCTCCCGTCAGGTCGTCATCTTGACTCATCACTTCATTTTGACAGCAGCGAATCTTTTCTAACAATTCCGGTTGGAAAGTCATAGTGTAGATAGCTTCTGCAGATTCATTGGGAATACGAATCTCAATTTCCAATTTATCGAATTCCTTGATTAAGTCTTCACACGAAGTTAACCGATTCAATCTTTCTTTCCTGCTCAGCGCATCTGCTACAACATTTGCTTTCCCTGGATGATAACTAATCGTGACTTTGTAATCCTTTATCAATTCCATCCATCGACGTTGTCGCATGTTCAGCTCCTTTTGCGTAAAGATATACTTTAGACTTTTATGATCTGTGTAAATTTCATATTTTTCACCGTAGAGATAATGTCTCCAAAGCTTCAACGCAAATACGATCGCTGCCAATTCCAGATCATGAGTGGGATATTTTTGTTCATGAGGTTTAAGTTGTCTCGAAGCATATGCAATGACGTTACCGTGCTGCATCAGTACACATCCTAACCCGCGATACGAAGCGTCGCTAAAAATGATGAAATTTCCTAGCTCGTCTGGCAATACAAGTACTGGTGCGGTTACTAACCAATTTTTCAACTCTTGAAAACTTTCTTCACACTTATCACTCCATTCAAACTTTTCACTTTTTCGAGTTAACTTGGTCAGCGGCGTTGCTATTTTCGTAAAATCTTTGACAAACCTTCGATAATATCCTGCCAATCCCAAGAAACTTCGAACTTCTGTCGGCGTCCTTGGTCTTTCCCAATTTAACACAGCTTCAATCTTCACTGGATCGACTTGGATGCCTTCTCTACTGATAATATGCCCTAGAAATTGTACTTCTCTTAACCAGAATTCACATTTCGAAAATTTTGCGTATAGTTGCTCTTTCCTCAGAATTTCCAAAGTTATTCTCAAGTGTTCTGCATGCTCTTCTTCTGACTTGGAGTAAATCAAGATGTCATCAATGAATACAATCACGAATTTATCCAAATATTTCTTGAATACTCTGTTCATCAAATCCATGAATGCTGCTGGCGCGTTTGTCAGACCGAATGCCATTACCAAAAACTCGTAATGCCCATATCTTGTACGAAACGCAGTCTTTGGAATATCTTCAGCTTTAATCTTCAATTGATGATAGCCTGATCGCAAATCTATCTTTGAAAACCATGCTGCTCCTTTTAGCTGATCGAACAAATCGTCGATTCTCGGTAAGGGATACTTGTTCTTGATAGTGAGTTTATTCAATTCCCTATAGTCAATGCATAATCGCATGCTGCCGTCCTTCTTCTTCACAAATAACACCGATGCACCCCATGGGGATACACTAGGTCGTATGACGCCTCGGTCTAGAAGGTCTTGCAGTTGCGTTGACAATTCCTTCATTTCGACTGGAGCCATCCGATATGGAGCTTTCGAAACTGGTTCTGTACCTGGTGCTAGATCAATTGTGAACTCAATTTCTCGATCTGGTGGTAACCCTGGAAGCTCATCTGGAAAGACATCTGGAAACTCGCACACAATTGGAATGACTTCTATTCTAGGACTTCCTCTTTCGGTATCTAACACGTACGCTATGTATGCCTCACATCCTTGTCGAAGCAATCGTTTAGTCTGCATCACAGTAAGAAATTTCTTCTGCTGTTTTTCGCCTTTGAATATTACTGTTACATTCTCTGCAGTTCGCAATTTGACTCTCTTATTCGCGCAATCTATCTGAGCGTTATGACATGCTAACCAATCCATTCCCAAGATAATATCGAATTCTCCTAGCTTAAAAGGAATTAAATCTACCGAAAAATGATGTTCGGCTATTTCTATATCACACGCAGGATATACTCGATCTACCGGAACTTGGTCGTCATTTGCTAATTTTATAATTAACGTTTCGCCCAACCATTCGATTTCACAATGTAACTTACCAAGAAATTCTTCAGAAACAAATGAACGAGTAGCTCCAGAATCAATTAATACTTTTGAAATTACAGAATTCACCAAAAGTGTACCTGCAATAACACTCGGACTCTGTACCGCTTCTTTCATGGTCATGTTAAAAGTTCTTGCTTTGGGTTGATTAGGCGGCGGCGGAGGTAATGCTAACATTCTCGGAACACTGGCTGCCATAGCTGATCCTTTGCAATTTCTGGCGATATGCCCTTTCTTTCCACACTGGAAATAAGTCATCTCTGCTGTTCTACCTGTTGGACATTCGTTAGAATAATGCCCTTTCTGCTTACACCGATAACACGTTACATCCCTTTTGATATATACACCAGTATGCTTTCGATTATATGTCTTGCAGTACAGCACTGGAACTCTGACCATTCCCTGCTGACTGGAGGTTTGGAAACGATTACCTGCCTTCTGTGAACCTTGTCCTATCCTTTTAAAATTCAAATTTTCCCGGGCTTGGAATCCCGGCTTTCTGCTGGAGCGATCTGGGAAACTTCCCTGTCCCTTGTCTTGCTGAGATCTTTCACTTTCCCCTTCTATAATCAAAGCTTTCTGAACTACGGCGGTATACGTCGTTAATTCGAAAACTGCAACTTGGCCATGAATCCATGGTCGTAATCCTTCTTGAAACCTTTGAACTAGTTTTTCTTCAGTGTCAACCTGTTCTGGAACAAACCTAGCCAACTCAGTAAATTTGGCTTCATATTCTGCCACGGACATATTTCCCTGCTTCAGTTCTAGAAACTTAATCTGCATTTGATTCTTCACATAGCGAGGAAAATGGTTTTCTAAAAACAACTCTTTAAACCTATCCCATGTAATAACTTCTTCACCCTCTAAGGCCTTTTTAGATTCCCACCAATAATTCGCCTCTCCTTTCAACAAGTAACTAGCAAAATCAGTCTTCTGGTCCTCACCTACCTTCACTAGTGCGAACGCTTTCTCTACTTCTTTTAACCAGGTGGTAGCTTTAATAGGATCAGTAGTCCCTTCAAACTCTGGAGGTTTAACTGACTGAAACTGCTTAAAAGTAACAACAGGTAATACTGTTGGTAATTGAAGCTCAAGACGAGGTGGCTGTTGTAACATTTGTTGTTGTATCTGCTGTTGCTGATGCTGCATCTGCTGCTGCATCATTACCATCTGTTGTTGCATCAGATGGAATATTTGGTTCATGGTCTCATTAGTCTGATTTTCAGAATTGCTGTTAGAGGTCTCAGCCCTAGTCTTTCTTTTTGGTGTCATCTTCTTCTGATAATAAAAAAGGTGATATTTATTTAACATTTTAATAAACAATCGACAATATGTATGGAAAACAATTTATCCTGTATTCATAACATGGTTTATTTAAAGAAAACAGTTGCTGAGTGTACAGACTGGAAATGTAAACAGTTAAATAAAATAATTGTTTTTTTAACAGGAATTATAATATGAAAAACTGTAAAGTGAAAGTAAATGCTATAAAACTGTAAAGACTGAAATTTAAATAAAAAAATTGAAAAAGTTCATCTTATATATATGTGACACCAGCTTCAGGTGTAAATGCTTGATACAAAAAGTCTCGGGCTACTGGTCATCACTACGGCTACAAGTCACACTATCGCTACAAGTTAAACTACTACTACAAGTTAAACTACTGATACACACATACACACTACTCACTAGGTTATACTATGCTGCCTCTATATACACATGCACTCTGGAGTCACCGTCTCAAACCCTCTCAGAACCCAGGCGGAATACGCCTAAGCTCCTCTCTAAGTGCCTGGACCAAAGTCTGTGCCAAGCGAAAAACCCTGTAGAACTCTGCAAAAGAAGGAGGTCCATCATGAGTCAAATCATCCAGCTCCCAAGTAGCACTCATCAATACTGACTGTAATCGCTGTCTCATATAATAATCCGACTGTAGGGCCGCTAACGGTCCTCTATCCCTCTGATCAAACAGATGCATAATCTCCCGACAATGTGCCCGCCAATACTCCACATCATCCCTCATAACTCTATACTCATGGTATGGTACCATATGCGGCTGAGCAACCTGACCTACTGACTCCTGAGAAGGAACCCTCGGAATACCTGCACCCTGCTGGGGTAAACCTAACTGTAGATCCACATCATGCTCTCCCATCCCCTCTACTGGAATCATCTGAACTATGTCCGGCTCTGGGGCATGCACTGGTATAGGAGGTAACAATGGTGGTGGTGGTAACTCCTGCTCAATACCTAGTATAAACTGGTGCTCAATAGGTAAAGGAACCATCGGCTCGAAGAACTCAAATGGATCAAACATCTCTATGGGATCATGCACTATCCCCTGTACTGGTGGTACCGTCTCCTGTGGCAATGGTGGTGGAGGTGGTAGAGGAGGAAACATATGCTCAGATACTGGAGGTATGGCTGGTGCAACTGGCCCAGTGACTGTCCTCTCGGAAGATGCAGAATAATCAGAAGATGCCATCTGATAATATACCAAAGAAAAGAAAAGGTCATTAACAACAAACCATTGTCTAATTCATTTTAAGCTAAGTTCAACTTTTATTCAAACACACACACACCTACTATCTATCAACACTCCACCTGCTCGGGCAACTCAAAGCTTTCTTCCTGGATTGGGATCAACACCTTGGGTATAAGAGGATCCCGAGGCTTGACTCGCTTCTTTACCACTCGAGTCCTGATTGGTTTCATATTCCTTCTTAACTGAAAACAATAAGGTGAATAACAATAAAAGGGGTGAGCCAAAAGTTGCTCAACAAGTCCACAAACATATAAACAGTGTTAAAGCATTTTAAATGAATCCGCCATCCCAGGTATATCTGCCAAGATATAACCTCACGAGAATAGAAAGAAGGCCATTACTGGCGAGTACAAATAAACTAAACTGGACACAAGTTCGCATCTATATTCTGCTGATCAGTCAGAATATAATGCAGATCCATATCTCAGTATATAGATCCAGTCGGGTACCCAGGAACTACGGCCCACGTCGAGGCACCAGTCATCCTGGTCCTCAGGATTAAGACACACTCAATCCCAAAATATCCTTATCCAGTCCATCGCTTAGCAATCGGGACAATCGGTATGCTTTGATATATTCCAAACACTAGAATATATCAATCTCCATGTGTTACCAACAGAATATGAATCAAAAATCCAAAGAAACGGAGAAATCAAGAATTGAAATGAAATATAAATAAAGGAATAGGGATTGTATATTAGTGATCAAGAACAATAATCAAGAGAATGTAAATGTGATAAATATTTGAATCAATATCACTATTCCGAAAGTAGAATAGAGGAAAAACTTGCCTTCTGCGCGACTTACTGCAATTGAATCACTTATGTCTATCACCTTGGACTATTACCGACTCAACTGGCCTGGCTGGCTTAGCTTCTGTTGGCAAAACAGACTGGTTAAGTCATGTCGTACTTTATTTGCATCTTGAATCGACTTCAAACTGATCCTAACATCTACCCATGCGCTTATGACTGACTCATGTATTACATATAAGCAAGTAAGACTCGATTAACCACGTAATACACATAAGCACATAAGCACATAATCATTTTTATGGTTAAAATAATTTTTAAAACTAAAATCGACTCGCTGATCGCTCAACTGATCGTTATTTGACTCGTTTCCCATTTTTCCGGAATTTTTCGGACTCGTCTCGGCACGTAACTTGACTGATAATCAAACAAGTCACAAAATCAACTAACTTCTAAAAAAGTAAGCTTTGATATTATTTTTAATGAAAATGATTCATTTTTCTGAGTTAACAGGCTTTCGTTTCACGCAAAACGGACTAACGGTTGAATTATTATTAATTAAATACTGATAATTCCATTTATTAATCATTATAAATAATTATTACTAATTTTTAAAACCCAAAAATAATTTTTAAATCATTATTTAAGAAAATCAGAATTAAAAATAATTTTTCTATAATTTTTGAAATTAAAATGAATTTATTATGATTTACTGAAAATTATTTGATTAATTATCAAAATAATTAATCACTTTTAAGTAATTAATAAGTAATAAATAAATAATAAATAATTAAGAAAATAATTCAATCTGATTTTTAGAAAATAATTCAGAATTATTTATAATATAAATTAATTAATTAAATAATTAATTAATCAATTTACAAAATAAATAAAACTGATTTTTAAAATTAATAAAAATAAAAAGTAAAAAAAATAATTTCCAGAAACATATGTCAGAAAACAGACATCTGACAAGGTGGATCAAAACCGGGTTCTGGAAACGGGTCAACCGGGTTGGATTCCGGGTCTGTGAAGAACACCACCGGAATCTGGGTTTAAACCCAGAATCCGGCGACTTCACCGGACTCCAGCGAGTCCAATTCCTGGCCAAACGGACACCGTTTGGTTCCGTTTTTGATCCCAAAACATCCCAAACTACTTCCCCAATCTGTTTCAGGCCAAAATCGACCAGAAACATCCCTGGATATCATTCTCCGATCAAAATCATCAAGAACTCCGGCCAAAAATCCAAATCACTCATTTGTACATAACATCAAACGTTATATAGTGCAAAATGAAGCTAAGAACATATACAATCAAAGCCCTAACATTACAAGAACCAAATATTCACAGAAATCATCGAGTTGTGTTTTGAAAATTCGACCTAAACCCTAGAAATCGTGAATCATTATCCAAGCATCGTTTGTTCAATTAAACACCATGAATCGACTGTAAATCATCTAACAAAGCTATATCAATCATCAAAACATCACAATAACCCCAGAATCAAAAAGCCCTAATTCGAACATAAACCCTAGAAATCAAAAATCAAAAACGATGCAATAAAACGTGAAATTGATGCAAGAAACAGAAAGAACGGATCAAAACCTTCGATTTGAGTACTTGAATCACACGATTTGATGCTGTAATCAGTGAGAAATCACGACTTGATTCTTCGACCCGAACCTGTTCTTCCCGACCCGATTTCAGAGAATTTTTGGTAATTTTGCAGATTTTAATGATTAATTATAATTAATTAAATAAAAATTAGGCTATTTATAGTAGTAAAAATAATACTCCTAATTAAAATTAAGGGGCTAATTATACATTAAATAAAAATATTGGGCCCTAATTTTTATAATTTTTGAGTATTAAAATTTAATTTATAAATATTTTATATATGCAATATATATGCCAAAAATTCCCAAAAATTGTGAATAATGCAAAAATGCAAAGAAATAATATAAATGAAAGTCCTATAATTTTATAAAAATAAAAATGTGATTTTTGTGGGGTTTTTGACACCCAATGGGGCCCGGAAAAATCATTTTTTCACAAAATGAGAAAATTTATAAATTATCTAGATGTTCAGAACAAGGCGATTGTAAAAGCCATTTGATGAAAAATAAGGCCCATTATTTTATTTGAAATACTGGCTTTAAAATCATCGTTTGGGTCATAAAACGTTTGAAATAAAACCTATAAATGCATAATAAAATATCTGAAAAATACCATAAAATACAGAAATGACATGGAATACACGTATCACGTAACAATTAGGGTTTATCAGATAATCACACATAAATGACACATTAATTCACATATTTTATTATAATCATGATATAATATAAACGTAAAGTTCCCAGTCGTTACACCGGCTGTGGCACGAACCGCCATGTAATGTTCAATAGGCAGACAACTCTTGTCAATTTCATCTTATGTTATTCCCTAATCAAACTTTAGCCTCTTGAATAATTGAGTCTCGGCTGTGGCACGACAAACTTAATATTCTAAGTCAAGTCTAACCCAACATTCCGTACAGTTGAATCAGTCCCCAAAGGCCCACGGCTGTGGCACGTACCGACCTTTAGATTCTTATTCAATGTACACATCTCTATGTAATAGACAAGTATTTCTTATTTCGAAATCAAAGCCCTCGGCTGTAGTACGAACCGACAATGATTCAAAAATAAGAACTACTTTCTATCATGTTGGAAGGCTATCACCGACACAAGCCCGTTGTATCATTGGCCAATTACTACTTGATATTATTTAATTTTGGAGGGATTATATTACGTTACAATCATAATCATATTATAAAGAGATTCTTCCTTTTAAATTAAATATTTCAAATCAATAATCAATAATTAGATGATTCCCAGATCGGGTGGAGCATTGTCAAGAGGCGTCACTTAATAACCCTACAGATAGAAATCTGTTGTTGACAGAATCATCCTTTCTCTCATATCGAAAATTCATATTCAATTACGTGTTTCACAAACACAAGAATCTCATGATTGTATTCATAATATTGTTAGTAAGGTTATGAAACAATTTCACTATACTAGGTTGTCTAACAAACGCCTTATGTTCATTTAAGTTCACCTAAATCTATCATCGCATGATAAACTAAGCATATATCACATATATCAACATGAATAAACATCAAGGTAGGCATGTTACATCATCTAGCACATTAGTCAAATCATTATACATCTCTATGTATCACATGAAGCATTTAAAAGCAATTAAAAACAGTTAAAAATAGCTTTAAAACACTTTCGGAAATATAAACAGTTCAAAACTTTTATATAAACTAAAATTGATCACTCCATTAGATCCGTCTCGGAAAAACGAATCCAACGGTATATTGCACGCCTAAAACGGAGTTACGAAACTCCCAGAAAATTAATTTTAATGTAAACAGTCGGGCTGTAACGCATTACAGGAACGCGTTACAAGCCCTGTAACGCATTCCGGTGATGCGTTACAACCCTTTTAACCAATTAAAAGGTGTAACGCATTCCGTGAATGCGCCACAGGGTGTAACGCATTCCCGGAATGCGCGACACCCCATTTTTTTTCTTTCCTACAGCAGCCGCCGTCTTTTCTTTCTCGGTTGCCGTGCCTGACAACTCACCTGTGCTTGTCTGTCTTGATTGTTTTTCTCCGTGCAGCACATAAACAAATATACAAACAACAGATGTATATACATACATACTAACAAATTATATATATATGATTATTTAATTACGAATTTTAATTACAAGAACTTCAAAAATTTATAATAAAAAATCTATACATCCTAAAATTATGAAAAAATACCCAGACGATCTACAACACTTGTAGAACCCAGATCAACATTCAAAATTATTCTGAGAAACGATTTCTCATCACACAAAATAAATCCATGATATAACTTGTAAAAATCATAATTAATTCATACAAGCACATAAAATTCTGAAATTTTTACCACAGATCTATATGCATACAACCTATGCTCTGATACCATTGTTGGATTTTAATCGTAGCGGGGGCATGGTAAAACACTTTTACACATACAAAATCCAAATAAAAGCATATAAATCGTGGTAAAAATATAGGGATCAAATCTAACCTTTAAAATAATTCGGAGACAACGATCAGAGAACCTTAGCAGTTGCTCCTCAAGTGTGAAGCACTCCACCGGTATCCACCAAGAAAACGATGTTAAGGAGGAGGAAGGAGGTGGAGAGAATTGGGTTTTCCAAACTTTTTGGGTTTTTGGTGTTCAAAATAAAAATAGGGTCTATAATAGTGTATTTATAGGCAAAATTTTCAGCTGAAATTTTCCCATAAATATTATTATTATCCCATTTATTATTCTCATTAATAATTAAAACACCTTTTAATTATTAATCCTTTTTCTAAACACTTTAGAAATAATTCTCTCTCTTGATTTAATTTCCAAAAATTAAATCCTTTAATTAATAATATTAAGAACTTTTCTTAATTAATTTATAATCAATTAAATCTCATTTAATCAATTATTAAATTTGCCAATTAATTATTTATTTCACAAATAAATAATTATTAGCCATTATTAATTAATTCCTCCACCATTAAATCATTCTCTTTTTATGGTGTGACCCTGTAGGTTCAATATTAAGCCGGTAGTAGAAATAAATAATAATAAAACTATTTTATCATTATTTATATAAATTCTCTAATTTATTAAATGTGATAAGGGATACTTCTCAGCATATCGCGACTATCCGGATAATATGAATTCACTGCTTAGAATACCAAGAACCTATTTAGTGAATAGTTACCGTACAATAAACTCCTTCTACCCTACAATATCCCGATTAAATACAAGGCATGGATCTCGTGTCAAGCCTATCTAATTTAATCACTTGCTTACCATTTACTATGCGTAGTTCTATGCAAATTAGAAACTCCTTTCTAATTTCATTCACTCTGGCCAGAGATTCCTGAACTAGCATAAGTGGATCAGCCTTGAACATTCGCTTCCTTCACTGGAAGGGGTAGATCCTTTATTGATCATACACTATCTTCGTGTATAAATTCCTATACCCAGTAGAGCCCTAATAATTGTCCCTGGAGACTTAGAACTAAACCAAAGCATAGTTCAGTGTACACAAGATGACTATGATGACCTCAAGTCTAAGGATACTTGTACAACTATCACTATGTGAACAACTGCTGACACGTGAGTGAACTCCATCAGTTGTTCAGCTGTGCGAGTCATGTTCAGTGAACTTATTCTATAATAAGCACATACATACTAGCTATAGTGTCACCACACAAATGTCTATGAGAACAGACATCCTTCATAATGAAGCAAGCATAGTATGTACCGATCTTTGCGGATTATTAATTACCAGTTAGTAATCCTACGACCAGGAACTATTTAAGTTTAGAGTTATCATCTTTTAGGTCTCACTATTATGATCTCATCATAATCCATAAAAAGCTTTACTCTAAATTATGGTATATCTTATTTAAACACTTAAATAGATAGAGCCCGTAATAAAAATAAAACAAGTCTTTTATTAAAATCAATGAAATCAAAACAGATTACATAAAGAGTTATTCCTAAATCCTAATACATGATTGGACTTAGGACATATTCCTTTCATCCTCTCTCTCAGAGATTCGGGCTCTCTACGCTAGCAGACAGGATCTCCTCTCTCTTAGAGATTCGGGCTCTCTACGCTGGCAGGCGGGATCTCCTCTCAACTTTTTAGATGATTGTTATTGATGCGAGTCGATGTGTCCAGGATGACTCGTATCATGTAGATTCTAGCTTTATTATGGAAAATGACTCATAGATGACTGGGTTATTCGTAAATTTCGGGGTCAACACGGTATTTTCCTACAATCACGGGAAGAAGTGTGGAGATACCACGAGATTGTAGGGAGCATATGGGGTCATTCGGGATTTCCATGACTAATTGGGTGAAGGCCTTACTAAGAAATGGGCTTGGGCTGCATGAGCATAAAAACCCTAATCCTAACCTAGGTAACTTGTTCCAAAAGAACTACGTGAGGCTTGATCCCTATAAATAGGGTACGTAGGCACTTGTATGAGACATGAGTTGACACTTGATAAAAAATAAAGAAAACTCTATTATTTCTTGATAAGTTATCATACAAGCTCAGCCACCACCATACACAACCTTTCTCCGCCCTCAAACATTACCCTTGATCTTTATTCCATCCATCAACCTCCAAAATAGTGTTGTACGAAATTCTTCCTACAACATTTGGCGCTAGAAGGAGGGGGTTGTTACATCTTTGGAATGAGGATGTTTAGATCAAAGAGACACGGGGGGTGAGAGTCTATCCGGAGAGAGTGGGAAGAATAAAAGGGTCGAGGTGGTCCAACATCAATTCGAGGAGTACTACCAAGCTCATAAAAGCCATACAACCAAGTATGTAAAGGACCGAGGCATGAGCTAGCTTTTTCCGAGGGGAGAACCACCAGTGTGATGGACCCCGGGGAAGTAAGAAGAGGTCTCCACACCTCCGTCATAGGTATGAGAGGCCCATTTTAACAGTGTGCCCCTCAATAAATTATTATGAAAAAGTGAGACCCTGAGTTGGTATGAGGAGAGATTTCATTCATAAATTATGGATTCAACATGTTAGGATCAACTTTTCCCCTTCTTAAGATGCCCCTTCTTGGTACGCCTCACTGACCAGCTTACCTAGCAAGGTCTTGGGACGCCTCTACATGAGATGCCTCTTTTGGGGATGCCATAGTGACCAGCTTAGCCAACGAGGTCTTGGGATGCTTCTTCGTGATATGCCCCTTTATGGGATGCATCTATGACCATCCTGGCCATCAAGGTCATGAGACGCCTCTACGTGAGATGCCCTATCTTGGAATGCCTCGATAACCAGCTTGACTAGCTAGGTTTTGAGATGCCTCTTTGTGAGATGCCCTTTATCGGGATGCCTTTTGTGATCAGCGAGGCCCCTTATATGGTTTGGACAGCGTGGTCCACTATAATGTGCAATCATCTTTTCTACTGAAGTATACTATTCAATGTGATCAGTGTGACCCCAATATGGCTCGGATTGCAAGGTCTCGAGGAGCTACATATCTCTTAAAAAGTTTCTAGGTGGAATGACTAGCAAGGCCACATATGTGAAAAGTCCTTCACCCGCTTCTCCTGATGAGAGTCGGTCCCTCGCTAGCTCCGCCTGATGCGAGCCGGCCTTCGCCCACTCTGCCTGATGCGAGTTCGCCCGCTCTGCAGAATACGAGTCGGGCCTTCGCCTACTCCATCTGATGCAAGTATGGCCTTCGCCCACTCTTTCTGATGCTAGACCTTCGCACGCTCCGCCTGATACGAGTCAGGCCGCCACCCGCTCTGTATCATGCAAGCCCACTTTGCACAGTGTGAGCGAGCCTCAGTCTATCATTGTGCTTGACGCGATCCGCATGGCGCGAGCCGAGCATCAGCACCCTCTGCACGATGCGAGTTGTGCAACCTCCCACTTGGCACAATGTAAGTCACGTCTCTGCCCTCTCTACACAACGTGAGTCAAGCCTCCTCCACCCGCTCCAAATAACGCGAGCAAGGCATCCTTCCACTCAACGAGATGCAAGCCGGGCATTCGCCTACTTTACATAATATAAACCAGGTCTCAGCCCGCTCAACATGATGTGAGCTGGGCATCCTCATGCTCGGTGTGATGCGAGCCGAACCTCTGCCCACTTTATGCGTTATGAGCCGGGCCTGCTTCGATTGTTGTGACAACGCTAGTTGGGCCTCCACCCGCCTTTGTGACCCGAGATGGTCCTTTATCATTCGGATGACATGAGTCAGGCCTTCGCCTGCTATGATGATGTGAGTCGAACCTCCGCTTGCTTTGGGTTACTCGAGGAGGGCCAACGCCGAATTTGTGTGAACTGAGACAAACTTCTGCTCACTTTACGTGATATAAGCCAGGCTCTTCTGCCCAATGAGATAACACGAGCTGAGTCTTCCCTTGTCTCTTTACGAGAACCAGGGCATCGCCCGCCTGCGCAATGCGAGCTGGACCTCCACCCGCCTACACGACGGGAGTCGGGCCTTCCTACATCTCTTGACGCAAATTGGGCCTACGCCATCCAGCGCGACCAGAGCCGAGCCTTCCGCACCTCGTGATGCGTTTCGGGCTTTTACCCACCCGTGCGAACCGATTCGGGCCATTCCTTGTCTCTTGACGAGAATATGGCCTTAGCCTACTCCGAGTGATGCGAGCCGACATCCATTCACTCTGCACGATACGGGTCGATATTCCGCCCGCTTTACGTGATGGAGCCGGGTCTCCTCCCGTTTCACGTAATGCTGGTTTGACATCCTTCTGCTCGGCATAATGCCAGCTTAGACTTCTAGACATTTGCTTAATTTTAGAATAATCTGGTATTTGTGACCACGAAGCACTTTATTTATATTTCATTACATGACTATAAGCAATAGGGGGTGGAGAAAGTTGAGCATTCATCACATTGATGAGAATATGATAATATAGCTTGAGAGTATGACAATTAAAAGAAATAGTGAAAGAAGAACTCTTACATCATATCAGAGATTTGGGGTCTCCTCTATCTCAGAGATTCGGGCTCTCTACGCTAGCAGACATGCTCTCGTCTCTATCTCTCTCTCTCAGAGATTCGAGCTCTCTACACTAGCAAACGGTCTCTCCTCACTATCAGATTCAGGATCTCTGTGCTAGCAGATGGGCTCTCCTCTCTCTCAGAGATTCAGGCTCTCTACATTAGTAGACGGCTCTCCACTCTCTCAGAGATTCAGGCTCTCTTCTCTCTCTTCGCTAGTAGAGATTCAGGCTCACCTCTCTCTGAAGGAATCGGGCTCTCCGCTTTCTCAGAGATTCAGGCTCACCTCTCACTCATGAGTTCGGGCTCTCCCCTCTCTTAGATACTCGGGCTGACCTCTCACTCATGAGTTCGGGCTCTCCTCTCACTCATAAGTTCAGGCTCACCCCTTTAAGAAGCTCGACCTCACTTCGCTAACAAAAGCTCTGACTCTCATCACATGTATAAGACCCTTAGACTGGATTGGAATTCTGGGTTCTGATTTACTAGGCAGCCAAGTGAAATTAGGACCAAGCGTCACCAGGCGGCGACACAGACTAGTCGACAAGCGGTGACAATGAATAAGCACCAGACGGCGACACGGACTAGTCGCTAGGAGGGGACTCATATCGGGCGCTATGGTGACTCGGTTTAAATTTGCTTGGCTGATTTATGTGTGGGCAACAGTGAGCTGGGAGCTTAGCTTGAAGTCTAGCTTGGAGTCCAAAAATGACTAAGGGGTAAGTCAAAAATGTCGGCACATGTGTGACACATGGGGGCTGATTTATATATGTGATATATATGTGTATATATGTTAGAATATGAACTAGCGGGTTGCTGGAATAACTACCTTGTAGTTGGGGCTCAAGACTTGGTAGGAAATTCGAATTTGAGGGAATTTGAAATGCTGGAACTGTTTGTAACTGCTAGTAGTTGGGGCTGCTGGGGCTGTTGGGGCTGTTGGGGTTGCTGGGGGCCGTGACCAGGCTCTCTTATATATCAATAGGCATTTTCTGAATATAATCTAAGTAGAATTGTGTACAAGTTCTTATTGTATTTTGCACTTGTACTATATGTTAGGAAGTAGGCAAAGTCTGTAAGCATATCTTGGGGTTGTATCCTTATATTGTTGGTCAATAAAAGGTTGGGAATTCAGTCTCGTAAATTTGTTGTGTCTTTACATTTTCTTGGTAATTAGACACACTTGCATACACGATAGGATCTTTGTTGTGCGTGGTTTTTTTGGTTGTATCCGCTGTGTTAGGATTGTTGAGGTTGTTGGGCGACAACCTCTCGAGAAGGCTGACTACTTGGGCGTTGGGGCGATCAAGTAGGCCGCATGGATATGAAAATTCAGGGTTGAAAATCTGACCCCGTGACAAGTGGTATCAGAGCTGCGTTGATAGATTCATGGATTCAATATCATGGCTGGTGGAAATTCTACGGGAGAAAAGTTGGCTAGGCTTGAAGATTTTCTGGGGGTGCCTTTGTCAATAGATGAGATTCCTATAGCGAATCAGGTTCAGGTTCTAAGGAAGGGCTTGAATGAATTAAAGACAATGGTTTATGATCTTGTGAGGGTTATGAATGAGGGTTATGATGCCCAAATTCCGGCGTTGTGTGATGAACTAGTGCTGGTGAAGCGGGCTGCTATCGCTGGTTCTTCGAGTGGAAGGGAGGGCCACTCAAACTTGAAAATTCTGGAGCCAAAACCTTATGATGGGGTTAGGGTCACCAAGGATCTGGAAAATTTCTTATGGGAAATTGAGCAGTATTTTAGGGTTGCTCATATTGATGTTACGGAGCAAGTTTCAATCACAAGTATGTACTTGGTTGACGATGCAAAATTGTGGTGGCGGACTCGTACTGATGGTGATGTGAGTGTGGACAGGCCGGAGATAACCACGTTTGAGGCATTGAAGAGGGAACTTAAGGAGCAATTTTTTCCACTTAATGCTTCTTGGCTTGCAAGGAAGAGTTTAAGAAATCTCAAACATACAGGAACTGTTCGAGATTATGTTAAGGAATTCAGTTCTTTTTTGTCAGATATAAAAACATGTTGGATGATGATAAGTTGTTCAACTTCTTGACTAGACTGAAACCTTGGGCGCGGGAAGAATTGAGGCAACAAGCTGTGACGGACTTGCCGACTGCTATCATCGTTGCTGATAGTTTGGTTGACTACAAGCTGGCTGGTTCTAATGACACTGAAAGGGGTAAAAACAGTGGCAAGAATCACAAGGGTGAGGACAGAAACAAGAAGATGACAGGAAAAATGGCAATGGTAATGCCAAGGATAATAGGCAATCTCTAGATGTTGGCGACAAGGGGTGCTTCATATGTGGAGGGCCGTATTTTACAAGACAATGTCCCAATAAAGAGAGACTGAATGCTCTTCATGTTGATGAAGAGAATGAGGAAAATAATGAGGGAAATAATGGGGTTCAAGTGGGTGAATCCTATGCGTTTGGTTGCACTAAGGACTGAAAAATCCGTGGAGGGGGATGGACTTATGTATGTCAAGGCCTTAGTGAATGGGAAGGTAGTCATGGCTATGGTAGACACGGGTGGCACAAATGGTTTCATTGGAATGGATTGTGCTGCGGAGCTTGGGCTAAAGCTGGAGCCAAGTTCAAATCAGATTAAGATGGCTAACACTGAGGTGCAGAAAATTGGGGGTACTTCGAATGTTGGATTGACTCTTGATGATTGGCTTGGTAACTTTACATTTCATATTATTGTCTTAGATGATTTTGATTGCATCCTAGGTATGGTCTTTTTATTAGGATGACAAGTAGCACTATTATGTTGCGTGATGGTAGGATTATGATCATGGATGAGGCATGTCCATGTTTTGTTAAAGATGTTCATATGCAGATTGATAAGGGAAAATAGAAAATGAAGAAGTTGGGGGCTGTTCAGATTTTGGTCGGTGACATGGTTTGTGAAATTGGATCACAGGTTGGCAACTCATCTCTACAAGGCAGTGAACTTGGAAATTTTCTGGTTGGACCTAAGTCAATGTCTCCAGTTGGAGGCACTGCCATATTTTAAGTCAAAATGGAATTTGATATATGGGCGACTGGGCGTCTACATATGGTCATCAGGTTTTGGTGACGAAAGGGGGGAAATTATGGAGGTTAATCTGATCAACTTATGGTAGCTGGTTGGGTTTGGCAGTGGCAGGAACCACAGACGGATTTACAGCCTTGGTTCATGAGTATTGGTTTTGTTACTTGGAGAAACGGACTTCTCAGAATTATTGATGATTTGATGAGGACTTCAAACTCAGGAGGTGTGGGAGGGTTTATAAGACCCTTAAGTTGGATTGGAATTCTGTGTTCTGATTTTCTAGGCAGCCAAGTGAAATTGGGACCAAGCGTTACCAGACGGGGACACGGACTAGTCGCCAAGCGACGACACTGATTAGGCGCCAGGCGGTGACAAGGACTAGTCGCTAGGCGGGAACTCAGATTGGGTGCTTTGGCGACTCGGGTTAAATTTTGTTGGCTGATTTATGTGTGGGCAACAGTGAGCTTGGAGCTTAGCTTGGAGTCCAGAAATGACTAAGGGGTAAGTAAAAAATGAAGGCATATGTGTGGCACATGGGGGATGATTTATATATGTGATATATATGTGTATATATGCTGGAATATGCACTAGTGGGTTGCTGGAATAACTACGTTGCAGTTGGGGCTCAAGACTTGGTGTGAAATTCGAATTTGAGGGAATTTGATATGCTGGAACTGCTTGTAACTGCTAGCAGTTGGGGCTGTTGGGGTTGTTGTGGCTGTTGGGGCTGCTGGGGGCCGCGTCTCTTATATATATAGGCATTTTATGAATATAATCTAAGTAGAATTTTATACAAGTTCTTATTATATTCTGCACTTGTACTATATGCTAGGCAGTAGGAAAAGTCTGTAAGTATATCTTGGGGTTGTATCCTTATATTGTTGGTCAATAAAAGGTTGGGCATTCAGGCTCGTAATTTTGTTGTGTCTTTATATTTTCTTGGTAATTAGATACACATGCACACACGATATGATCTTTATTGTGCGTGGGTTTTGTGGTTGTATCCGCTTTGTTAGGATTATTGAGGTTGTTGGGCGACAACTCTCGAGAAGGCTGACTACTTGGGCGTTGGGGCGATCGAGTAGGCCGCACGGATCAGAAAATTTAGGGTTGAAAATCTGACCCCGTGACAACATGCATGATTTAAAAGATGGGTCGTGAACCAACAATACTTGGGCTATTGTGAAGAATTGAAGTGTGGTCAGACGCCTGTCGGCTCACACCATGAATACAAATACATAAAGAAAATGTGGAAAAGAAAATGAAGCGAGGCCACGATGGCTCATTTCATGACTTTCTTTGGGAAGTGGAAATGTCCCCACCAGGAGGGTTAGTGTGAGCCAAGGTGGCCAGGCCGGCTCACATCACCTAATCTTGGATGAGTGTGATGCATGCCCACCGTATGAGGGCCTATCACATGATCGATGGACACCGTGCGTTGGGCTCATGAACAGGCATCTATTGAATAACATAATTTAAGATTCCCTAAATTGCGGGCCCGCATCGCTGAACAAGGGTTAAAGAGTTAACACTTGGAAAATTTCTAGCCCGAAATGTGACCAGAAATTTTGGGTGTAGTTGTTATACCAACTTTTGGATATGGGCCTTGAACAGGTCCTTATGAGCATAAAAAGAAGAGTTGGGCCTGAATTTATGAAAAGTGCAAGCTGGGCCGGTGGGCTCACGCTATTGCTCATCTATTAAAAGAGTGGGCGGCGAGCCCATAACATAATGCTCTTTGATGGCCCACTAACTGAGGGCCTTTTAAGCGATAAGAAGACCCAACGAGCTCGGCTCGTGGGCTCGCTATACGCAGAACATGGCACATGGGAGCAAATGAAGAAGACTAAGAATATAATATGGGTCGGGCCCGCCGGCTCTTTATGCTAGCAGACGTGCTCTCCTCTCTATCAGAGATTCGGGCTCTCCACGCTAGCGGACGAGCTCTCCTCTCTCTCAGAGATTCGAGCACTCTACGCTAGCTAACGAGCTCTCCTCTCTCTCAAAGATTCGGGTCATCCTCTCTCACAGAGTTTCGGGTCATCCTCTCTCACAGAGATTCGGGCTCTCTACGCTAGCAAACAGGTTCTTCTCTCTCTTAGAGATTCGGGCTCTCTGCGTTAACAGACGGGCTCTCCTATCAACTTTCTAAATGATTGTTATTGATGTGATCTGAGGTTTATTTATGAATTTCGGGGCCGACATGGGATATTTCTACAATCACGGGAAGAAATGCGGAGATGTAGTGAGATTGTAGGGAGTGTGTGGGATCGGTCAGGATTTGCGTGACTAATTGGCTGAAGGCCTTACTAAGAAATGGGTTTGGGATGTATGGGTAAAAAACCCTTAATCCTAGCCTACGTAACTTGTTCCACATGAATTACTTGAGGCTTGGTCCCTATAAATAGGGTACATAGGCACTTGTATGAGACATGAGTTGACGCTTGATAAAGAATAAAGAAAACCTTATTATTTCTTGATGAGTCATCATACAAGCTCAGCCACCACCATACACAACATTTCTCCCCCCTCAAACACCACCCTTGATCTTTATTCCGGCCATCAACTTTCAAAATATTGTTGTATGAAATTCTCCCTACAACATACATTATTTAATATAATTTAAATTACATATATTGTGAATGAAACACGATATTTCTTGTAATTTTTTATTTGGTATGAAATCGTTTAACTTTATTATAGAATTATTAATATATGAATAAACTATGCACACACTTAAAATATGATTTTATTCGATCCATTATAAGTTAAAAATAAAAAATAATTATATTTATCATAGAAATTATCGTACTATTTCTTTTATAATAACATTAAAATATTAAAAAGTTAAGTACTAATATTTATGAAAATTTTATCGAATTTATAAAAGTTTGGCACGAGAAGCCAATATATATAATTATTGAATTTGTATATGAAAAAAATTAAAATCATTTATCAACAAAATAAAAAAATGATTAAAATAATATTACATTAGTCTTTGTACTAAAAATATTACGTGGTCTGACACAAACACTACCACACACAATGACATATTCTTAAGTACATGTTTCATGTATAAATAGTAGCTATGCCTATATTGGTTAAATAAAAATTGTCGCAAAGAATTTAAAAATATTATACTGACACTTCAACAAAAGAAATTTGAATAGGGCAGAGACATCTTCTACTTTGTGCAATAATTTTTTATCATCTTAGACTCGTACATATTGGAACTACGCAAATTATAATATATAACAAAGTATATAACTTAGACATCACGTATAGTAAAAATATTTGTTATCACCAGAATCGTCAAATCACATAAAAGAAGGAGAATAAATTTAACACACTTAATTATTACTTAATTGTCTAAATAATCATTAAGCCTAAGCTACTTCCGTTGTTATTTTTCGTACACTTTAATTAAATTATTAGCAATTATATATTTTATTTTTTATATCTATACTATACTATTATAAGCGAAACATGGTTTCATTTGGTTGGTTGGTTAACACCTTCCAAAAATAATATTAACACTTTCCCATCTATATAAATTTATATACTAAAAATAATTATAAAAATAAAAATAAGTATATGTATTCTATCAAACAGCAAACACCTTCATTATTACCCAGATTCTTCTTAGTTCTTTCTAACTCTGTCTGTCACGAAACTTCTTATCAATTCACATTTGTAAAACTCAAACATAATAAAATATTATATCAAAATTAAGTAAATTTTTTATTATATCTATAAATATTTAATACATATTTTAAAATATATTTGTTTGAACAAATCATGTATCGCATATACAAGATTTAGTTCCTAACAATAATGTAATACTAAAAAACATTGATATCATTAAATTTTAAAGATACATATTTATTATCTATACTACAGTAACATAAATAAAATATCGGATAATTAATTTATTGGTTAACACCTCCAAAAAACACCCATTTCCATGTTAAGAACACACAAATTAAAGAAATAAATAAGAAAGCCCCGTAACAAAAAAGCACCCACCTTCCATAATTAATAAAAATTAAAAATTAAAAAAAAACAAACAAAAAACATAGAACAAGATGGACGGTTACACTACTACTAAAGACTCATGCAGGACTCTATAGCCGCGAGTCCACAACATGTTAGGAAATGAATAACACACAGGGGGTGAATGTGTTTTACTGTTTTTATGCTTTTCTTGAACTTTTTATGGTTGAACAAAGTAAATTAAATCTTGTAGGGAAATGTGTTACTTGCTAAAATTAAATATGCAATAATAAAGAACACAGATATTTCAAAACTCAATTAATTTTATATTAAAATTAAGAATGTTTTGCTACAAAATTTCTAGGCTCTTTGTTGATAAAGAGCTTAGCTTCTTCTTGAGAGTGTTATAAGATTTTCTATCTAAATTATTACTACTGACTAAAGGACCAGTGTTAACTTTATAATTTAGTTAATTGCTGGTTTACACAGTGTACAATAAGACATGCTATTAGCTTTAGTAAACTGTCACTTGTCATTTCTTTTGGGACTATGTTGTGAACTTGATGATCACATTAACAAAACACCTTAGTAGATTTAACTTAGTAAAAAATGTAGCACTCAACGGATGATCTGATATAGTCCTGACGGATGACTCAATATAGTCCCGACGGATGATGATTTGACATCCATCGAGTGAGTAGCTTATATAACAATAAGTATTGTAACACATTTCTGTGAACAACTTTGTATAGATCCTGTAGTAGCATATGAGTCATGTTGACTATTATTAGATATGCAGAATAGGTTGATTAATTGTAAATATAAGATGTCTTATAATTCTGCATAAGTGAAATGAAGTCAAGTGTCAAATAGCTACCCGACGGATGATCAACAAAGCTACCCGGCGGATGATCAATAAAACAACCCGACGGATGACAAGCATGTACCGACGGATGATCAATTCAAATATCTGTTGATAGTGACAAGACAGTCACATGCGTTGGGTGTTTACAAAAGGAATGTGGGAGCCTGTTTAACAGGTTATGAAGAACAAAGAAGCATTACCATTTCCATGCAAGCTAAGAAGATTTTCAAAGATGCTGGAATAGAGTAGTGAAGCAGCATGGAGTTTGACTTGATAGTTTTGTTTTATTATCCTGTCTTATTACCTTGTAAACTTGGTGATATATAAACTAAGTGTAGCTAGTGAACCAAAGAACTAAGCAAACACTTTTAGAAGAGAAATAGAAAAGGCTGTAACTGTTAAGAATTTCTCTGTAGTTTGTTTGTTCACATGTAAAGCACTTGTGAGACAACTTGTTCTTCACAGAGTTCTTAAATCGATATATATATATATATATATATATATACATATATATATATATATCTGGTGGATACTTTCAAATCCACCAAAAAGTTTTAAAAGCTTGTGTTTTTATTACTTTGTGTTTTTGATTCACTTAACTTGTTATTCCGCACCTTGAAAATCAAAACACATATTTATACATAGTTTGAGTTAGAACATTTTATAGTTCAAGAAAAAGTTTACTAGAATTACATTCAACCCCCCCCCCTTCTGTAATTCTTGCTACATTGTCAGGGACTAACAATTGGTATCAGATCAAGCTCTTGAAGCACAAAGAGTTTAAAGATCACAACAAACAGCAAGATGAATAAGAAGGATGTTGGAGTCAAGATTCCTTTTCTGGACAAAGATAATTACCATCACTGGAAGGTAAAGATGCATCTTCATTTACTTTATCAAGATGAGGCCTATGTGGATTGCATAGAGAGAGGTCCTTATGTACCAATGAGAGCTGCAACTGGAAATGAGCCATCAGTTCCCAAGCCAATGCATGAATGGTCAGATCCTGATATTGAACAAGTCAGGAAAGACAAGAAGGTCAGGAATAATTAATTCAATGGAGTTGATGGTGAAATGTTTGACAACATCATCAATTGCAAGACAACCAAGGAGGTTTGGGACACCATTCAAATAATTTGTGATGGCACTGAACAAGTTAGAGAAAACAAGATGCAGTTACTAATTCAGCAATATGAGCATTTCCACTGTGAAGAAGGTGAAACTCTCACTGATATCTTTAGTAGATTTCAAAAGCTACTAAATGCTCTGAAGCTGCATGGAAGAGTCTACTAAACCAAAGATTCTAACCTCAAATTCCTGAGATCCCTTCCAAAAGAATGGAAACCAATGACAGTCTCCTTGAGAAATTCACAAGAATACAAGGAGTTTACACTATAGAGACTGTATGGCATTCTAAAGATTTATGAGCTTGAAATAGAGCAAGATGAAAGAATGGAGAAAGGGAGAAATAAAGGAGGGTCCATTGCACTGGTTGGTGAGTTAGAGAAAGAGAAGGAGATGAAGATAGAAGTTGTTGAGTCTACTTCAAAGGTCTGTGAAAACAAGGGCAAGGGGCTGGTAGCAGAAAATGAAGATTCTTTGAGCCAAGATGATATGGATGATATTGATGAATATCTTGCATTTCTTTCCAGAAGATTTGCCAAGCTCAAGTTCAAGAAGAACTTTGGAGCAGCTAAGCCAAATAGAAACATGGTGGATAAATCAAAATTCAAGTGTTTCAAATGTGGCTTGGTAGGGCACTTTGCCAGTGAGTGTAGAAAGTTAGATTCTAGCAAGAAGAAGTTTGAGCCTGTGGATTATAAACAGAAGTATTTTGAGTTGCTCAAACAAAAGGAAAGAGCTTTTATTACACAAGAATATGACTAGGCAGTAGATGGTCTGGATGAGGATGAAGATGTCAGCTATGTCAATCTAGCCCTAATGGCCAAGTCTGATGAAACAGAGACAAGTTCTTCAAGTAATCAGGTAATCACCACTAACCTTGCACATTTATCTAAAGCTGAGTGTAATGATGCAATAAATGACATGTCTACAGAATTATATCATTTGCGTGTTACACTTAAGTCCCTCACTAAGGAAAATGCTAAAATCAAAGAAAACAATTTGTTTTTAAGTGAGAGGAATAATGTGCTAGAGTCTCAGTTTATTGAATTTGAAAAATTGAGAATAGAATGTAAGATTTCTAATGAGGAATTAACTGAGTCCTTGAAGAAAGAAGAAATTTTGAAGAAGCAGATTGATCGTGAACAGGAGGTGATTAAGGCATGGAAATCATCTAGAGATGTCCATGCTCAAATCACCAAAGTTCAAGGTATTGAGTCCTTCTGTGATGCAGCCTGGAAAAAGAGTAAAGAGAAGCTGGAATCTAATTTGGTTGAAGGATTGCCAACAGATGTAGACTCGACGGGGGATGAGAGTCATCCGTCGGATAATCAAAAAGGTTATCCGTCGAGTGACATAAATCCTCATCCGTCGGCTGTGAGCAAACCTGTGAGTAAAGCCAAACTTACCAAGTTAAATGAGAAATATGGATCAGTTTCCAAAAACTTTATTTCAGGAGAATCAAGCCAAGTGAAGAAGGAGAAGAAAGTGAATGTTGGTCATCTGTCCATCAAGCAATTGAATGACAGACTAGAAAAGATTGAGGTTAAAACAGAGGCTAAAAAGAAAAACAATAGAAATGGGAAGTGTTAATCATCTGTCTGTTAATTGCCAAATTGCCATGCCTACTTCCATGACTATACCACCCTCTTTTCCCAACATGAGTGTTATGCCTTCTATGCCTACGAATGCTATGTCTGCACAGAATATGAATGCACAATTTTCTAATATACCATTTGCACCTAATCCTTATTATGCCTCAAATGCCACTTAGCATGCCCTACTGGAATAACATGTTTGCAAATAGCATGCCATTTCCTGTTAATCAAAATATGTATGATAATTCTATTTTAATGAATGGTTTCAAAGGTCCAACTCAGATGACTAAGGATGAATCTGATATCTCCAAGTCAAATGAGATCAAACCTAAGAAATAAAAGAAGAAAGCTAACAAGGCTAGACCCAAGGAAACTTGGGTATCAAAATCAACTTGATTTGATTTTAATGTGTGCAGGGAAACAGAAAGAATCTGTGGTACTTGGATAGTGGCTGTTCAAGACACATGACTGGAGATTCTACCCTGCTCACAGAGTTCAAGGAAAGAGCTGGCCCAAGTATTACTTTTGGAGATGACAGCAAGGGTTATACTGTGGGATATGGCTTGATTTCAAAAGACAGTGTCATCATTGAGGAGGTTGCCTTAGTGGATGGTCTCAAGCACAATTTGTTGAGTATCAGCCAGCTTTGTGATAAAGGCAATTCAGTAACCTTCAATACAGAAGCCTGTGTTGTGACAGACAAGAGGAGCAACAAAGTGGTTCTCACTGGAATAAGAAAAGGAAATATGTACCTAGCTGACTTCAACTTATCAAACACATAATTTGTTACTTGTCTTTTTAGTAAAGCAAGTCAAGATGAAAGTTGGTTATGGCACAAGAAGCTATCCCATCTAAACTTCAAGACCATGAATGAGCTTTTAAAGAAAGAACTAGTTAGAGGTATTCCTCAATTGGAGTTTTCTAAGGATGGACTGTATGATGCTTGACAAAAGGGAAAGCAAATAAAGCATCATTCAGAAAGAAGCTTGATTCAACAATTTAAGAACATTTGCAACTGCTACACATGGATTTATTTGGACCAGTCAATGTGTTGTCCATCTCAAGGAAAAGATTTTACATAGTAATTGTAGATGATTTCTCAAAGTTCTCTTGGACATATTTCCTAAATTCTAAAGATGAGGCTAGTGAAATCATCATCAATCACATAAGGCAAGTCAATAATCATCCTAATTTCAAAGTTAGAAGAATCAGGAGTGACAATGGAACTGAGTTCAAGAATTCTGTCATGAGAGCATTTTGTGAAGAGAATGGGATTATGCATGAGTTTTCAACAGCAAGAACTCCACAACAAAATGGAGTAGTAGAAAGAAAGAACAAATCACTTATTGAAGCTGCAAGGACAATGCTTGAAGAATCAAAGTTACCAACATACTTCTGGGCTGAAGCTGTAAATACTGCATGCTACACTCAGAATATTTATTTGGTTAATCAAGTAAAATGCATGATTCCCTACCAATTGTTCAAGAACAAGAAGCCAACTCTAAATTTTCTTTATGTCTTTGGCTGCAAATGTTATATAATGAGAAATCAAACTGATCAAAATGGGAAGTTTGATGCTAAAGCAGATGAAGGAATTTGTGTTGGATATGCTGTTGGTAAAGCATACAGAGTCTATAATCTGAGAACCAGCACTGTTATGGAATCAATACATGTTGTGTTTGATGATAGAAAGATTGAAGGACTACAAGATGGAGATTACCATGAGAGCCTCAAATTCGATAATGTGGAGATGGTTAGTGATGACAGTGATGATAAAAATGATCAAGAAACTACAACTAAGGATAGTGCAGAAAAATCTACAACCAATGAAGCTAATAACTCAACATCCATCGAGTTACAAAATGCTTCATCCGTCGACAGATAATCTGCATCATCCATCGAGAGACAATCAGCTTCATCTGTCGGAACTCAAAATACACCATCCGTCGGGTCATCAAAAGAAGCTGAAAGTCAGAATAGATCACTTACAGAAAGTTCCTCTTTCTCAAATCATAGATTTACAAACTCAGGGGGGAGTTTCTAATAATCAAAACTCAATCACACATCAAGACAACAATGAGGCCTCTTCATCTAGAGCTAATCTACCTCAACAAAGAAAATGGAAAAAGGATCACCCCTTTGAGCTCATCATTGATGATGTATCTTCTAGAGTTCAAACAAGGAGAGCAACTCAAGAAAAATGTCTATATAGCAGTTTCCTATCTAAGGAAGAACCAAAGAAGGTAGAAGAAGCTTTGTTGGATCCTGATTGGATTTTAGCTATGCAGGAGGAGCTAAACCAATTTGAAAGGAACAATGTTTGGAAGCTGGTACCCAAGCCTAAAGGAAAGAATCCAATAGACACCAAATGGGTATTCAGAAACAAGATGGATGAAAATGGCATAGTAATAAGGAACAAAGCTAGATTGGTTGTTAAGGGCTACTGTCAACAAGAAGGAATAGATTTTGATGAAACCTTTACTCCTGTTGCAAGACTTGAAGCCATCAGCATCTTCTTAGCCTATGCAGCCCATGCCAATTTCAGGGTCTTTCAAATGGATGTCAAGAGTGCTTTTCTAAATGGAGATTTGGAGGAGGAAGTCTATGTCAGTCAGCCTCCTGGTTTTGAAGATCCAAATCTACCTGATCATGTATACTATCTTTTGAAAGCACTCTATGGATTGAAGCAAGCACCTAGAGCCTGGTATGACACTTTGTCAAAGTTTCTTTTAGAGAATCACTTCACTAGAGGTACTGTAGATAAAACTTTATTCTTTAGAAATGTTAATGGCTCTAGCATACTTGTTCAAATTTATGTAGATGACATTATTTTTAGCTCTACAGATGAAAAACTTTGCAAAAAGTTTGCCAAATTTATGCAAAGTAAGTATGAAATGAGCATGATGGGAGAACTAACTTACTTTCTTGGTTTGCAAGTTAAGCAAATTAGTGATGAAATATTTATTAGTCAAACTAAATACATTTATGATCTTTTAAAGAAGTTTGAACTAATGGATTGTACATCTGCAAAAACTCCCATGGCCACTGCAACTAAACTTGAATTAAACACTACTGAAAAGTCTGTGGATATTTCAAGTTATAGAGGCATGGTTGGCTCACTTCTATACTTAACAGCTAGTAGGCCAGATATAATGTTTGTTACATATCTTTGTGCTAGATTTCAGGCTGATCCTAGAGAATCTCATTTAATTGCTATTAAGAGAATTTTTAGATATCTCAAAGGTACACCAAAACTTGGCATTTGGTACCCTAGAGATTCTGATTTTGATCTAATTGGTTATTCAGATGCAGATTATGCAGGTTCTAGAATTGATAGAAAAAGTACAACAAGAACCTTTCAATTTCTAGGAAACAAGCTTGTGTCCTGGTTCAGTAAAAAGCAAAATTCAGTTTCTACTTCTACAGCAGAAGCTGAATATATTGCTGCTGGCAGCTGCTGTGCACAGATTTTATGGATGAAAAACCAATTGCTAGACTATGGTCTGCAAGTGGAAAGAATTCCTATTTTCTGTGATAACACAAGTGCAATTGCCATCACTGAGAATCCAGTACAACATTCAAGAACAAAGCATATAGACATCAAGTACCACTTCATAAGGGAACATGTAATGAATAGTACTGTGGAACTATATTTTGTTCCAAGTGAAAAACAGCTTGCAGATATATTTACCAAGCCACTGGATGAATCCACCTTTTCAAGGTTGGTAAGTGAGTTAGGTATGCTTAATTACTCTTAAATTTTTTCAGATATTTTGTAAGTTATAAAGCAGATTTAATTAATTTTTCAGTCCTGGATGAAGTTTTGGCTAAGTCAAAATTTACATCCCGACGGATGATCATTATCCATCGAGTTCGATCATCCGTCGGAATACAATTTGTTAATAAAATCAATTATTTTTCTGGAATTTTTATAACTCGACGGATAACTGTTTATCCTCATCCGTCGAATTGTCTAAATCCTAGCCGTTAATTTTCTGAACATTATCCATCGAGTATACTTACAGTTTGTAATCATAACACGATGGATAATTGATGGAATTTTTACAGTTTATCTTTTTAAACGGATATTTTGGGTAATTTTTATTGGTCACTTTATTTTACTTTATTATTTTTGACAGTTTTTTTTGGGTATAAAAGCAGAATTTATTTTCATTTCTTTTCTTTTATCATTCTCAATTCATCTGCTCTAACTTCTTTCTCTCTCAAAAGCAATTACCCTCCCTCTCTGCAATTTTTACTCTCTAACAATGGCACCAGTCGTCAAAATCATGTCTCAAACTGGCTTTATCTATGAGAAGAATAATTTCACAGCTCTAGTGAACAAGGGGATTCTACCACAAAATGATGGATTTTGTGCAAGGCTGTAAGCTCAAATATGCCATGCTAGAGTCTCCCACTATCTACTGTGAGGTTGTGGAGGAAATATGGATGACTGCAGTGTACAACTCAACTGACAAGACCATCACTTTCACTATTAAAGGTAAGGAATTCTGTGTTAATAGTGACATTGTTAACCCATGTTAAACTCCATGGGTTATGCACTCACCATCTCTAAATTAAGTGAAATTAGGAGATCGGGTCTTAGGAAAGAATGGAGTTTCCTGTGTGATGTAGTTACTAAAGTATTTTCTAGAAAAATTAGCAATTTTGACTCTGTTAATATCTTCATGCTCAACATGCTTTACATGCTAGTAACTGATAAATACTTCAATTTTAGTGACCTGGTCTTGTTTGAGTTGGGGTTTAAGTTAGGAGAGCTTAATAAGAGGGGTACGAGTGTTTATTATGCTATATTTTTCATGATGCTTGCTAACCACCTCTCTGAGGACATTGTGCTTGAGAATCCAACCAACAAGTTAAACTGTTGGGTTCAAGAGAGAAGAATTATTGCAGATCTCAATAGAGCAGATCACTACAAAGAGGTGCCGCTCTTCTATTTTCCAGTAATGGAGGCACCTCAGGTAAGTGAGGTAATTTCAACTGTCCCTACTCTTCCAACCTCAAACACTTCTTTGCCTTCTAGTGTAGAAGTGGAATCTGTGTCAATGACCAGACAGATGCCTACCCAAGCTACGAAAACCAATGTTTTAAAACCAAAGACAAAGAAAGCCCCCTCTGGTGTCTCTCAAAAGATGCTAGTTGTAAAATCTACTAAACACAAAGAGGGGAGTGTGAAGGTGGGAAAGGTAGGTGAGGGACAGGGTGAAAATCAAAGAAGCACTAAGGATAAGGATGGTGAGCATAGTGTACCCAAACCAAGCCACACCATAGTTTCCCAACAAACTGTGGTTGTTAATAAGGATAAAAGCTCAATTATAGCCTCCCAAAAGGATGTAACTATAGAAACAAGCTCTCAACCAGGAGAACAGAACAAAAGGAGTAGGGACACAAGTTCACCATAAACCTACACAACAAAGAAGAAAACTAAAACCCTTGGGGATGCACAGGGTACACACACAGTGCAAACTGGAGCTAAAGACCCAGTCACTGCACCATCTCAAAGTCAAATTGATGTGGCTCCAACAAATGTGGAGTCACAGCCAAAATCTGTACAAATTGAAACACCTCTAACACCAAATTCTCCCCACACTCTTTGGATGTTGACATGATTCAAACATCACAACCATATTCTCCATCTTTAACTCTGTTGGAGAAGCCAAAAATCTATGCAAGTTAGTATCATCTTCTAGATGATTTGTTGGCTCACTTGCCATTTCTTTCTGAGACTGTTGAGACATCTGTGCCAAAATTTTCATTAATCTGCACAGAGTCCACAATAGTCTCCACTCCAAACTCATTCATCTCTATTCACTTGATGGATATTGTTCATCCTTCGAGTAGTGATTGTATCCCGACAGATGTGCCTAACAGCAGTCATCCGTCGAATAGTTAAATTACTAACCCGATGGATATTTCTCATCCATCGGGGTGTCTCTGCACAACTCCAAAGTTCAACTATAGTTACAAGTGCAGATGACTTAGTAATTATGCAATCACTATTAGGATTGAGGGAAGGTAGTGACTTGAGTGAGAGTCTGGGTTGCTCCCAGGAAAAAGGAGAGAAAAAGAGTGATCGAATGCAGTCCATTTCTTCAAAACTGGAAAAAGTGAGTGTGAGGAGTCCCACCTTAGATGGTGAAGGTGAGGGTGTGAGGGTGGGGATCCAAGGTGAGACCTTGATGCAAGAAAAGAGAGATACTGAGAGAAATATAGGTACAGGAGATATAAGGGTGGGTGTCATTGCAAGTGAGTTAATGAATGTCTAGGATCTAACAGGGAAGAACTATTTCAGCAAAGTCAAGCTGTTATAGATTCCACCTATAACGACTCGTGTATTTTTGAATGACTTAAATATGTAATTATAAAAAAAAGTATTAAATAAATAAAATATGTGTATTGATTTTGACCGCTATGTGTTGTTTGATTATTAATGTGTTATTTATAGTGTACCGGGTTGTCCGCGTGGTTAGTTATGGAATCATATTGAATTGTTTTCATTTTTAAAAGTAGATTTAATGCAAACTTATTTGCATAAATATTTGAAATGTCTCTAAAATTGTTTTAATGGTTTTATAATTATAATAATTATTTTTGGGCTTTTATAAAATTTAGAAATCAATATCTCATCAATTATTTAACCCCGCATGATTTTCTGACTGTATTTATTTGTAAAACCCGTATTTAATTCCGAGATTCTTTAAAAATTACAAAATTTATATTTTATTAATTTTATACTATTCTGAGAATTTTAAAATTATTTTGGAAACTTTCGGGATTAATTTCACTGTCATGTCAATTCTTTTAATTGCTAAAAGCGGGTATAAACTGCATTTCAGAAATTATTTTAAAATTACGAAATTTATGTTTTTATAAACTTCAGAATATTTGTAACATTTTAAGACTATCTTTGTGATTTTCTGAAATTGTTTCAAGTGCAGCCCGGTTCGTTAATTGCGAAATGCGGGTGCGAGTTGAGTTTCAAAAATACTTTAAAAATTATGAAAAAATTATTTTTAATAACTTTGGAATATTTTTGATATTTTAAAAGTATCTTGTTAATTTTTGGGTTAGTTTCACCCGCAACTTAGGTCGTTAAATTTTAAAATACGGATCAAAAACCACGCTTGCAGGCAGTGAAAAGGACACGTGGTAGTTAATTCCGGGGTGTGGCAATTGCATTTGCTACGTGTTAGTTGCTGGGGATTTTTCAGTTAAAAAAAAACAAAAAAAACAATAACACAAAATACACACACCCGAATACGTCTTCCTCCTCACCTCTCATTTTCTGTTCTCTCGGCTCTCTCTAATCTCTCTCAATCTCGATTTTCCGTCTCTCCTTCCTGTTCCCAATCTCTCCCATTCCCCTTTCCTGTTTCTTTCCTTGTTCCTCCGCGCGTGGCGCCTGTACCTCGATAATTTCCGGCCGCCGTTCTTTTTCTTCCTCTCCGGTGAGCTCTGCGATGCTGTCTTTCCGATCGGTTCTGGATTCTTTATTTGTGATTCTGTTGGATTGTATGTATACATATATACGTGTGTATATACATGTGTGTGTAGTTCAGTTTGTGTTCTCCGTTGGTGCCGCCCCTTTTTCGTTTTTACGCAAGGGGATGGTGGCGCGTGAGATGGTTGTGTGCGTGTATTGTTCCTGTTGCCTTATTCGGTTGTTTCCGATTGAATTTTATTTTATTAATTCTGCAGGAAGAACTTGATTGGGTTCCATGAGATAAATAAATATTTGTGGGATTTATTATTAATTAATCTGTGAAAATTTGTATGGAAACCCGAAATTAATCGGGTACCGACAACTTTTACCGCCGTCCGCGATGAAGTTCTACGAGCGGATGGTGGACTGTGATGAATTTATTCTGAGTCCTAATTTTTATAAAATAAATAAAATGAGTCGTGTAATTAGTTTCGTATGGGAATGGTTGTGGAATTTTGAAAATTGGATTGTGAATTGTGTTATTGATGTCGATGATGTTTCGACGGGTAGTCGAATAAACAAAGGGGACGCTGTCCGATTTCTGGAAAATCGAACTACGAAAATACGGGAGCGTATCCGAGGATTATAGGGACGTTGAGCGAGTATAAGTAAATACATATACATATGTTTTATACAAAACCTGATTATATGTTGTAGTGAAACGTTTTGCCAAAACCAATAACCCTAATTTTATACAATGACGAGTATACGTATTTTCTGAGAATGAACACGGAATTGATTTTTGTGGACGTGAACCCTAACCTATGTCTGTATTGCAATAATGTATGTGTTATGAGTCGGGTTTTGTTAATGCATGGGTAGACTGTTAGCGAGGATATATCAAGCATAATCGAATGTCTAAGTTAGGGTGTTTCGACCTTTTAGGTTCTAGTCGGAATGTCTGAGAATTGGGATTGGACGAAAGATAGTTGGTGGTCAGTCGAAAAGCTCAGTAAGGTTCCAATCAAAGGACTTAAGTGTTGAGGTCGAATCTAATGTGGTCTAGTGGTAGAACGTTAAGGCCTGAGCGGCAGAGTCGGCTCAGAGTTGATCAGTAATAGTTGTAAAGCCCTATAAGGCAAGTACTTCTAAACTTTTCTTTAAGATATATTGCAAATATTTTCGAACTGTTTCATAATATGTCGCTATTATTCAAAATAACTCATGTTTTATATTGCAACTGCTTTAAACTATGTAACGTTGAACCTTGATCTTTCTTGATCTTAAGTCGTAAGCCTTATTCTTTGTAAACCATCCTTTGTTGATCCTCGGATACCAAATCACAGAAATATGATACTACTCCCCAAATGTATAACTACCAAACACCAAACACTGGAACAAAATTGTTTGAAAACACAAAAAACTTTTATACCCCAACCACTCTTTATAACATCAAAGAACTATACCTTGAAAAATCATTATTTTTCTAATACCTGATTCTTTTACAGATTAAAAACTGTTTCTTATACATACCCTGATATACCCTTGAGATATCCATGAGTTTCCTTACGTTTTCACTCAAGTGTTTAACCATCATTGATTATGATCTTGTTTTATCGAATTATATTGTTGATTATATTGAACTGCTTTAGGATTGGATAGTTTTTATATATGTGGACCAGATTCGTGGTCAGACCATACCAATGGTCAAGTTAGGCCTATGTGTGCCTTGGATCCAGTAATTAGAGCAGTGTTGTGTGCTTTCTCGGGGTTAGTGCGTGACTGATCAGTAGCCTAACCTTGGTTTTAAAACTTAAAATGAATATCCAATTCTAATGATTGTTTAACAATAAGCTTGATTCTTCTGAATCGTTCCATTTGAACATTGCTTAACCTCAGTTATCACTGTTATGACTTGCTGAGCTAGTTAGCTCACCCTTGCGATTCTTTTTATATATTTTACAGTTGAAAAGGATATGGATGATAGTAAAGTTCCTCAGTCCAAAGTGCGGCTAAGGTTCCAGTTTGAGTTGGATCGAGCTAGCAAGGAGCTTCATACGATAGAGAGATAGTAAGATTATAAGAATAATTTTATTATCAGTTGAAAGTTAAATTAGTTGGGATTTGATACGTTGTAATAAAAGTTAAGGTTGTGGCTTATTTTCATACTTTAAACTGTTGTGATCCATGGTTATGTAAAACAGGGTCATCGCAAATAATATTTCTTATACAGGGTTATATATTGTGTATGTGTTGTGGACCTAAATTTCTGACCCGGGTTTGGAGGGCGCCACACCACCTCCTTGGATGCTGAGGCATTTACTCACCCTGTTCCAGCCTACCAACTTCTAGCTGGACAAGGCAATGACAATGCAGAAAGGATGTTAAATTTGGTGCACACCACACAGTCTATGCAAAGAGCTAAGGATGCCATCACGGTTTTGCCTTCAACAGCTGGTGATGTTGATTATGAGACTGGGGGTTCAGAAGAATTCTTTGAAGCTGAGGGTGGAGATAGTGAAGAAGAGCCATTGGACATAGGGGGAGAAGTAGGCCCTAGTTCCAGATCAGGTATGCCATCTTGGGCATTTTCAAAGCAGTGTGATGAACACTATTTCAAGACAACCCTGATTCAAAACACATTCTGCTCTTCAAACCACAAAAAATGCCAGCACCAAGAAGCTCCTTCAAGCACACCTTGCCTCTCTGCAACTATAACAAATCCAAGGTCTTCAACATACTCAAGATGTGAACACTATCAAAGGTGATATTGATTAAATGAAAAGGGACATTTCTGAAAGGTTGGACTCTAAACTTCCAGAAGCTACAATGCTTGACATTAAGAGATAACTCAGGAAGAATTCTGATCTTGCCACAAAAATAGATACCTTGGATACAAGAATGACAACAATGGAAGCCTCTCTCACAGCAATTCATCTCCACCAAGCACAACAAACAGACTTGCTTCAGAAACTGGTGTCTGCACAGACCTCCTCTTCTACTCAGCTTGATGATAACAAAAAGGGGGAGAAAGAGAGTTCTAGAAGTGAGGGGGAGCAAAAGTGCTTAACATTCAAGTGAGTAAAGCAATTGTGCCACCAATTACTTTCATAAAGCCACCAGCTAAAGACATCATAGATCTAATAAATGAAGCAGCAGCCACTTTGAGAGCAGCTGAGAAGAAGCAGTTTAGTACAATCAACTGGGAGTTTTAAAAGCTTGTGTTTTTATTACTTTGTATTTTTTATTCACTTAATTTGTTATTCCGCACCTTGCAAATCAAAACACACATATATATATACATAGTTTGAGTTAGAACATTTTATAATTCAAGAAAAAGTTTACTAGAATTACATTCAAACCCCCCCTTCTGTAATTCTTGCTGCATTGTTAGGGACTAAAAATTTCCATTTTAGGAAAAGCGTATCTTCTATTTCTGGCTTAGCATATCTTAGCATCCTGTGTTTACTTTGATCTTCCATTATCAGTTAATCTTCACCATTGATCTTGCATATTCTTCAAGCTACTTTTTGTAGACTTATCAATCCAGTTGTTTGGATTATTTGTTGATTGTGTATCTTGGATATTGAATTGGTCTGCAAATAGTACTTTGAGATTTTACCTTGAGATATCCATTTGGTCTATAGAGAACTTGACATCTCGATAAGTATATTGGCTTATCGAGATCTCTAATACTCCATAGTTAATTTGACTTGTAGAGGTCTTTGAGTTCTCTATAAGAGAATTTGGCTTGTCGAGATCTCTAGTCTTTATATCTTCACTTTGACTTATCGATATCTCTGAGTTCTCTAGTGGTTTATTAACTTATCGATAAATCAGAGTTCTCTAGTCAAATTTGACTTGTCGATAACTCAGAGTTCTCTAGTAAATTTTGGCTTATCAATATCTCTGAGTTCTCTAGTGGAATTTGACTTATCGATAACTCAGAGTTCTCTAATGAATGTTGACTTGTCAATAACTCTGATTTCTCTAGTGAAGAAATGACTTGTCGATATCTCCAATCCCCATGTCTTCAATTTGGCTTGTCGATATCTCTCTGTGAGTTCTCTATAAGCTTTTCTGACTTCTCGATAAGTCATTTGAAGTTCTCGAGTGACTTCTCTATAACACTAAATATGTGACTTGTATAGATATTTGACTTAAGAATATATTTATCCAAACAGATTTATTCAACTACAAGCTTCTTCATAATTCTTCTGAGGCATGATCTTCTTGATCTTCTTCCAGATAGAATCCTTAGGCTTGATACTATTTAAACAAAAAGACTCAAGTCTGCACTTTTACATTTTTACAGACTTTAAATATTACAAGTATAAATGCAAACTAAGATTACAATACAACTTACTTAGGGTTGTCAATTTGACTTAGTCTTGTTAAAGTACAGGCATGTCTTGCACAACAATCTCCTCCAATTTGTGAGAAGATTGCTTAGCACAAATTCATTCATGTTAACAAGACTAACCCCAAGTTTAAAAAAAATGGAAAATGAAATTAATACATAAAGTTTGATAGAATTACAACTTTTATACATTAGGAGATTTACAAAGTTTAATGGTTACATGTATCAGGTAAAGACAGTTTTTGTATCTGCTTCTTCCCTAAGAACATCCTTCAAATGATCAAGAATTTCCAGTTCTTCTATAATAGGTGTTCCACTTAGAGCTTCCACAAGTTTTTGTCTTGCTGCCTTTGGATAACCACTGTCTAGTAAATCAAATCTTGAGAATCCACCAGCTTTGATGTTTAGAAATATCCCATCCTTAGAGATTCTACTCATTTCTTTGGCCTTGAGTTCTTCTAATCTTTTTATGAACATCTCAATTTCCTCATTATACTTCCTCACTCTTTCTTCAGATTCAGCCTTTTTTTTCTTGTTTCCTCCCTTGTAATAAAATATTCAGCTATAACTGATCTTCATGCCCTTGTAGCAGTATCCTTGTCCTTTAGCAAACTTATTATTCTCTTAATTTATGTTGGAGAAAGAGAATCCATTAAATCACTGCCAAGAAGGGTGAATGACCCATCATCATAGAAAATTCTAACTTCCCTAAGAGATACAACCCAAACTTTGACTATTTCCTCAGCAAGTTGTTGAAAATGATCTTCATCTGAGATGCACCAATTTAAAGGTATAAAGTCAGATTGCTTGAAACAGTTCCAGATGGCCCTTTCAGTGATTTGTCCTTTCTTTGTAAGCTTGGCTTTCTTAGGCTTTCTCCCAACAGATTTGAGATTGACTTTTAGTGAAGGCTTGGCTAAAGGTAAGTTTGTGATTTTCTTGAGACTTGTTTGGCTTGTGATGATTGGAATTTTTAGGAAATAGCTGGTTGTTTGTTTGTAAATAAATTTTGGCTTAGAGGTTGAGAGTGGTTTGTTGATTGAGGTTGTTGATACAGAAGTTTTGGCTAGAGGTTGAGCTAGAGCTATTTGGTTTTTTAGGGTTCGCTGTGGTTCTAAGCCATCATGTCTCCTTTTACTTCTTCTTTCATTAGCTGTCTTATTCTCATCATTTTTTTATCATCCTCCTTCTTCTTCTCACCACCCTTGCTGCCAGATGGCTTAGTGGATTGACTTGGATTTGAGCCAGAAGGATTTTGATCATCTTTCTTCTACTCATCATCATCCAAATTATCCTTGTTGATTTGAATTTTAGGCAAGTTGGCTTCAGCATCACTCAAGTATCTTCCCAACAACTTTATCATCTCTACATCATCATTATTATTATTCTTCTTTGATTTTAAGTCAGTTTCCAGAATCATGATAAGCTTCTTGTTGGCCATGACACATTGTTTAGAGATTTGAAAATGTTTGAAGTGTTTGGTGTTTGGACAGATGTATGCTATACCCTTGCTTGGCTGTAGGTATGCTTCAGGAAAAGCAACCACTTGTGCATTCTTCAAATCAGTTAGCATCATGGTATCTTCATGAGTTACAACGTTGACCTTGTTAATCATAATGTCCAACTCAGATGCCCTCATTGAGACAAGATAATCGAGAGACACCTGCATACATCTGTCTATCCCTAAGTCATTTATATTGACCACAATCCTCTTTTATAGAAAATTGTCTCGATTCACCATGACCACCCTTAAGAAGTTTATTGTTCTGTCCAGGGCCTTTTTGTATGTGAAGTGGTTGTCATTGAGAGAAGCTTTTAGGGCCTTAAGCAATTCATCAAATTCTCTGCTTAGACTTGGTCCTTCAGCAGCCCTAATAAGTCTCTCAATGTTAAGATCTTCTTCTTGATTTATATTCTTTTCAGCACCCTGGACTTGTTGAGTAGATGATCTGGATCTTGCTAGCCTAGCCTCTATCTCCCCCTTAGTCTTGTTGGCGGGCATGAGGAGGAGAGTAGGAATTTTAGCCTTATATGTTCTGGAAGTGATGGTAGAGGAATGTTGAGCTTGCCCATGATGGCTCCCAAAGCAACAGAGTTTTGCATTTGAAGGTGCCTTTGAGAGTCCACCGGGGTCCTTATGTCTGTCTGTTGGCTTTTGACTAGAGAAGTCAAAGCTTGAACTTGAGTGTTGAGAGAAGCATTGGAGTTTTCCAAGGAAGCTACTTGAGTTTTTAGTGCTTTAATGTCTTGAGAAGAAGAGCTTGTGGTAGGGATTGCAGTAGATTGACCAAAAGTAGCTTGTTTAAATTTCTGAATTTTATCCATAACCAAAAGTGAAGGAGTGTATCTTGAGTATGCATCTGATCTAGCTTCAACCTTGTGTCATTGGATTTAGAGATATGATCTTGAACAACTTTATGCAAGGCTACAAATGATTCTTTGAGCTGATTTACACTTTTATCAATCCCACTGAGATCATACCTAGACATCTATTCTGAGAAGTGTTTGAATTGAGTTTTGATATCAGTTTGAGAAGGGATGATTTGGTCCATCTTTTCTCTGACCATCTTCATTACTTTATCTTGATGACCATTCAATGTTATTTGTAGAGCTTTTCCAAAGTTGTGGAAAACCTTGATTTGAGCCTTGTAGACCTCATTGATGTCATCATACACCTCTTGTGGAGTGAGTGATCTTGCATTGCTTCCCAAGATTGTAATGTATTCCTCCCTGAATTTTGCTAACACAGCATCCATCTCAATAGAACATTCCTTGTCCAACCAAACATCACAGTTAGCATCCTGACCAGCTTCATCAACAATCTTTGCTTGATTTTTCCTCAACATCAGCCTGGTAGGTAAGCATGATTGCTTGATAGTCTTGATTGGACATATTGGATGTGAGCATCTGTTGAGAGATTTGAGTCAGGCCTCCAAGTTGATCAACTCTAAGATCTTCAATAGTAGATGGTTGATTTGTAGTGTCTTGGAGCCATTGAGAGATGATGTGTGATTGAGAGGTGGAAGGTTGAGCATCAGAACCACATGTGACTAAAGTCACAATTTTACTCACAGATTACTTTATGGTTTTGACAAATTGTTGTTCCTCAAATAGAGTGGGAATCTTCAATTGAATTGGAGGGGATTTGACTGGGTTAATATCATGTGCACCAGTCTCAAACCCTTGTGCTTCTTGTAAATCACTATCACTTGAATGTGATAAACTTGCCTCCCTCACAACAGGATCATTTACAATTGTACTCCTAGCATCAACTGCTAAATCAATTTCTGCTAGGGTTTTGAGGGGAGTTGTTCCTACATGAGGAACCTCCAATTGAATTGAAGAGGATTTAAATAGCTCCCCCTTAGGAGTACTATCCTCAAACCTTACAGTATGTGAAGACTGATATGCACATGAAGGTGCATTTGAGAAATCCATGAAGTCTTCAGTAAAAACTGATGAATCCCCCATGGTTTTGATGGTGGTATCAAGGTCTACCCCAGCTAGTAGCCTCTCACCATCTAATTGAAGTGTCTAGGTGGTGAGCAAGGTTTCTTGAACCAAGTCACTTGATTTAGCTTGCACTTGAGAATCAGATTCAAATGCAGTTGGTAGAGAAGAAATTTGAAATATAGAGATTGTTGCTCAGATATGAGTGTTGGTAGCTCCCCCTGAATGGATGAGGGAGCTTCAAAAGATGTGCTCTCACTATGTGTGCCATCCTTATTCCTCCTACCATACACTTGAATTGCTTCATGTGCAGCCTATGCAGACTCTATACAAGGTGCATTGGAGTGAATGCTCCCCATTTTTACAACTGCGTCCTGTTGGGAGAATGCGGAAGTGGATTGAGTGGTCATCTCAGTTTTCTTACTCTTCTTTGATCTCTTGATCAAGGGTGACTCAGTTTAATGTTGATTCTCACCACTCTCAGTTTTAACAGTTAGGGTGATCTCCTTTCTCTTCTTTTTACTCACCTCACCCTTTTGAGAAGATGAGGTGGTTGGTTTCCTAGATTTCACAGGTCTTGAAGGAATGGTTTTAGCTTAGGAAGATCCCTGTGGGTGTTCCTGTGTTTGTACTTCCACATGTTCAGGGATCATAGCTATGCTAAACTGTTCATTTGATCTCATATCAGGCATTGTATAAGGGTAAGTCCTAAACCTCTCCAACATGAATGGAGTGATTTTCAGACTTATATTTACCTTATTCTTTGTAGTAAGTGAACCAAATATTAATTTGGACACTTGCTTATAATTGCCTATTTTTGTGCTATCTATAACATTCAATAAATGTATGTCTGCTACTTTATGATTTAAAGTTGACATAATAAATCTAGGAAAGAAAATTTCCTTACCTCTAGCTGACAGGGGAATTGTTAGCCTAATTGCAAGTTCTTCTAGGATCAATAGACCAACATTCAAGTGTCTGCTGTGGGCAATTTAGTACACCAGCTTTTGCACCGTACTTGAAATATTTTCATACCCTGTCTTCCTGCATGTGAAGGCCTTCACCACAGAATCAAAGATAAAGGACCTCTCCTTCCTTAGATTTGTTCTGTTCAAGCTTGACAGGTTGATTCTTCCACCATAGTTTATGAAGTCCATAAACTCTGTCAATTCATCAGGAGTTGGTACCTCCACCAGATTTTCAGTTGGCAGCCCCAAAGCTCTATTCACATCTTGTTTATTGAACTCTATCAGCTGGCCTCCAATTGTACATGTCACCACCATAGAGAGAGAGAGAGTTATCATTCATATCAGTGCTCACTACTTCTATAGTCCAGAATTCATGTAGAACATCCATATACAAAACATGATTTACAGTCAAAGCTCCTGCAAGATAAGATTCAGCCAAAAGTTTCACAAACCCCTTGAAACTGTCAGGAGCTTGGTTAGCATCAGTAAAAGCGAGGTAGTTAGTTCATTTCTCTGGAATAGAGGCTCTCGCAACATTTAGGGCCATTGTTGATTGATGAGAATGAATGGGTAAGAAATGTTTTTAGGAAAGGAGTGAAAACGAGATAGAAATCGGTTTTTGCTTGAAGGGATAGGTCACATGAGATTTCGAAAGTTGTAAGTATGTATATGTATCGAGATGTCTGGGTATTTATAGTAAAAGCAAATGACTTGTCGAAACTCAAAAATAGACATTTGGAATTAGTCTATCAAGAAGTCATTTTAAGAAGTGAAAAACATATTGAGAAGTCATTTTAAATTACTCTTATAGAGAACTAAAATTTGACTTATCGAGATGTCAAATAAATACCCAATTTGTCCAAAAATGGACTGAATTAATTCCAATCTTTTTTGAATAAATTCAAAATAAAATTAGAATAAATTTGCCAAAAGTATTTTACCAAAATAATCTATTAAGTTAAATTATTTTAGTTCTGAGTTACTGAGAAGTCTAAAAAGTTACACTTGTAGAGAACTCTGTGAATTAACACTATTAGAGAACTCTACAAGGACTTATCGATAAGTCATAATAAAGCTTATCGAGAAGTCACTCGAGAAGTCAGTAAATTGACTTATCGAGAAATCTCTCGAGAAGTCTTAAAATGACTTGTCGATAAGTCATTTAGACTTATCGAGAACTCAGTTCTCTATATACTTTTGATCAACTAAATTCTACCTTGTGCTAATTTTACATATTAAGGATGTAAATTAACAACTAAGCAGTTTACTTAGAATTTGAAAAATTCAAAGTTGGAAATTTTTGTTTTGAAAAATAAATATGCAGAGATTTTTAAAATATTTATAAGTCATATTTCAGTTAATTTTCAATTAAATCAAATTAATTTTGATTTACTAGAAATTAATCTGCTGCAAAATATTAGCTGAGTTCTTTCCTTAGGATGACGAATTAAGCATTCCAATTTCACCTACAAGTCGAGTGAAAGTTGTTTCATCCAAAGGTTTAGTAAAAATGTCAGCTAATTGTTTTTCTGTTGTGTGATGGCCTCAACCCCGGGGTCAGGAGTTGACGTCACTAATCACCACATAATTCAAATCATTAATAATATAACTACGACCCCTTTACCAAGACCTTTTCCAGGTTTAAGTATGACTTAGGTTACATCTAATACAAAACCAACCTATAACAATGATCTGAACAATACTATCTTAATATAGCAACTCAACAGACAATCTTTGGTCCAACACAACTACCTCAAAGGAGCCTGACATGAAAGAAACTGGAACTCTGCCCTGACTACCGCGGAAGAATCTCCTAGGCATCTGCAATACATATATAAAACATTCTGCAAGGGTGAGCAATCAATTGCTTAGCAGTACCATTATATGAATAACAAGTAAAAATGATTTAAAGTAAAGCAGTTATAGGAACATAATTCATAACTTGTTAGAAACATGTAAAACAGGTATAAACTGGATATCAAAACTAGCATGCTCTGTAAAACAAAATCAACTGTCGTGTGCTATGCATAAATACCAGAGTTCAATTTTAGCATGCTATTTTTATTTTCAAACCTTCCGTTCCATTACAGGAACCATAAAACCATTATCCCGTTACGGGGACCCTAAATCATTTGTTCCGTTACGGGAACCATAAAACTTGTCCCATCACAGGACCTATAAAACTTGTTCCTCTCCGGGAACTTTAAAATCACTTGTTCCATTACTGGAACCACAAAATCATCTGTTCCGTTACGGGAACCACTAAATCACAATCAGATATATATTGGATGTTATCTAGGGACGGCTGATCAGGCCTCCACACAAATTATCTAGGATAGTTGGCCGGGCTATCACACAAAATGTCTAGGAAAGCTGATCGGGCTTTCACACAAAATCACCGGATCCGCAGAGACTAGCTAGGTCTCTGATTAACTATGCTGGACTAATCGGTTATGTAATGCGCGTAACCAAATTAGCCACTTACGCAACATTATCCAATATATGATTCGTTTTATCCGGTTTCAAAATCACTTTTAGCTATCTCTTGTTAAAATCAATTCTGTCACAACACACTATTCAAAACCTCTTTTCCATTTTTAATCACACATTAGAGATAGGTATTTTCAGAAGTTACTTTTCCCCAAAAACACATATTTAACAATATTTTTAAACACAAGGGATACGTAACTTAAAATATTTATGTTCCTGTTTAAAAATAAACAACATTTCATTCATATATACTGAACCATAAAAGAATGGTCAGGGGTACTTGCCTTGCAGAGCTTTACAACTATTACTGATCGACTCTGAGCCGACTCGGACGCTCAGGCGTTAACGTTTAACCACTAGATCACCTTGGATTCGACTTCAACACTCAGGTTTTTTTAGTTGAAACCCTACTTAGCTCGTCGACTATCCACTAGGTTATCCTTAGTCCAACGTCCACTTTCGGTTTCCCGACTGGAACCTACAGGGTCGAAATACTCTATGTTAGATGTCCAGGTATGCTTGACATATCCTCGATACTAATCCGACCCAAATGATAACAATCCCGACTCATACTTATATGTACTGTTATAATATAATAACACACACAACAGTCAGGGTTCACGTTCTCGAGAAATCGGTTTGGTGTTCGTTTTCAGAAAATACACATACTCGTCATTTCACGAAAGTAGGGTTGTTGGTTTTGGTAAAACATTTTATCACAACATACAATCAGGTTTCTCATAGAATATTTATATATATTTATACATATTCGCTCGACGTCCCGATAATTACCATATACGCCCCCGTATTTCCGTAATTTAATTTCTCGGAAATTGGGCAGCGTCTCCTTTGTTTTATCGGACTAACCGTCGAACATCATCGACGTCACAATCAACCAATCAATCCAACAAACCGGCAATCAATCCAACTTCACATTCCAAATAATCCCGAAACGTATTATTTAACTACTACTTTTTATTTCGAATAATAATATGCGAACTAAATTATTTACTTTAAAATATTGGGACTCAGAACAAGTCATCACAGTCCACCGTCGACTCACCGAAGTTCACCGTCGACGGCGGCAAAAATTTATTGGTGCCCGACACGAGTCGGGTTTCCAAATAAATTTCACCGATCAAATATTAATTTCCCGCACTATATTTATTTATTATTTCACAAAGAAAATCAAATAAACAATTTATGCAGGGAATTAAAATCAAACAGCAGTAACAACATCCGTGACACCGCCACAGGCCACCTCGCCGGAAAAGAATCCGGCGACGGCCGAAAAGAAATTAACGGACAGCAGCAAAACACAACAAAACGCACATAACAGCATCCAGAATAATAAGTCGGAGAAAATAACAACAGGCCGGATAAAATAAACCGGAAAGAACCAAGAACTCAGACGGCAATTCAATAAAAATCGCCTCCCTAACTTCAACACATGCACACACACACATGAGTATATACACGTATATGACATAACCACGCACCACCAAACCTCACCGGAGAACCAGAGGGGCGGCAGCAATTTGATCAGAAAAAGAATAGCGGCAATAAAAGCACAGCGTGTATACACACGCCTGAAATTAAAGAACAGCAGCAAGAATCATCGGAACAGAAAATAGGGGAGTAAAGGCAGGAACGGATCGGAGAAAAATGAGTGGAGGGGTGTGCGAGAGAGAATGGAAGAGATGAGGGGAGTAGATTACAGGGGATAAGGATGTTAGTCCTTATCCGGTTCGTTCCTTTTTACTATTTCGATCTAACAACGTAATAAGCTGCTAACAATACCTATCACGCATTATAATTCGTCAAAACGATTCAGAAATAATTTCAAAATTTCGGGAATATTAATAAACTAGTAAAACAAAATTTTCATAATTTTTAAAGTATTTTTCAAACGCAACTCGTACCCGTATTTTAAAATTAACGGACCGAGGTGAATTTAAAATAATTTCAAAAAATCATGAAAACAGTTTCAAAATATTATAAATATCCCGAAGTTTATTAAAACATAAATTTTGAAATTTTAAAACAATTTTTGAAACACACTTCATACCTGCTTTTAACAATTAAACGAAACAACGCGCGGTTAAAATTAATCCCAAAAATTGCCAAAGTAATTTTAAAATTCTCGAAACATTTCAAACTAAACAAAATATGAATTTCATAATTTTTGAAATATTTCTGATTTTATTATCGAATTTACAATAAAATACAATCAGAAAATCATCCAGGGCTAAATAATTAATGAAATATTGATTTCTAAATTTTATAAAATCCCAAAAATAATTATTATAATTATAAAATCATAAAAACAATTTTAGAGATATTCCAGATATTCTTGCAAATAAATTTGCATTAAATCCACTTTTAAAAGTGAAAACAATTCAGTACAACTCAATAATTAATTACGCGAACAACCGGTACACCATAAATCACACATAAATAATAATAAAACAACATCGAGCTGACAAAAGCTATACACATATTTTATTTATTTAATAATTTCATAATTACGTATTTAAATAATGCAAAAATACACGAGTCATTATATGTTGGAACAAAAATGAGCTCAATGGTACCATTTATAGAATATTCTCTAATAAAATGGTACCTTACATCAATGTGCTTTGTTCTAGAATGATTAATTGGATTAGCCACTATGGATATGACACTAGTATTGTCACACATGATAGGAATTTTGTGTAACAGTAGGCCATAATCCATTAGCTGATTTCTAATCCAAAGCACTTGAGTACAAAAACTATTTGCAGCTATGTATTCAGCCTCTGTTGTAGAAGTTGATACAGATTGTTGTTTTTTGCTATACCAAGATACAAGTCTTTGACCAAGAAATTGACAGCTTCCACTAGTACTCTTTCTGTCAAACCCTGCATCCAGTAAAACCTGCATCTGTGTAGCCAACAACTTCAAAACCAGCTCCCTTAGGATACCATGATACTAAGTTTGGAGTCCCCTTCAAATATCTGAAAATCCTCTTCACAGCCATCAAATGTGATTCTTTTGGATTGGCTTGAAATATTGCACATAGACATGTTGCAAACATGATGTCTGGTCTACTTGAAGTTAAATAAAGCAATGATCCAATCATTCCTCTATAGCTTGAAATATCTACACTCTTGCTTTTTCTATCTTCATCCAACTTTGTTGCTATAGACATAGGTGTAGAAGCAGGTGAACAATCAACCATACCAAACTTTTTCAATAAGTCCTTCACATACTTAGTTTGGCTGATGAAGATCCCATCACTTCTTTGACTCACTTGTAATCCAAGAAAGTAACTTAATTCCCCTATCATACTCATTTCATATTCATTCTGCATAAGCCTAGAAAATCTTTGGTAAAGCTTTTCATTTGTAGAACCAAAGATGATATCATCCACATAGATCTGAACTAGGATCATATCTTCCCCACGTTTCTTGTAGAAGAGAGACTTGTCTATAGTATCTCTAGTAAAACCATGCTTCAGTAGGAATTCTGACAATGTATAATACCAAGCTCTAGGTGCCTTCTTTAGTCCATATAGAGCCTTGAGTAACTTGTACACAAAATTTGGAAATTCTGGATCTTCAAAGCCAGGTGGCCGTTGCACATAAACGTCTTCTTTTAGCTCATCATTCAGGACGACAATCTTGACATCCATTTGATACACCTTAAAATTTGAATATGCAGCAAATGCTAGGAAAATCCTTATTGCTTCAAGTCTTACAATTGGAGAAAAAGTTTCATCATAATCAATTCCTTCTTCTTGTGAGTAGCCTTTTGTAACCATTCTTTCTTTATTTCTGGTAACTTTACCATTTTCATCCATCTTGTTCCTGAACACCCATTTTGTTCAAATAATGATTCTATTATTTGATGCAGGAACTAACTCCCAAACTTTGTTCCTTTCAAACTGATTAAGCTCCTCTTGCATAACAGATATCCAATCAGGGTCCATTAGAGCTTCTTCATTTTTTTTGTTCTAATCTGAGATAGAAAGCATGCATGTAGGCACTCATTATCAGTTGCACTTCTAGTCCTCACACCAGCAGTAGGATCACCAATAATTGCTTCTCTACTGTGACTTTTATCCCACTTCCTTGTATGTGTTTTGACTTGTGCCTTCATCATTCTCTTCATTATTGGTATGACTGCTAGATCCTTCTTCTCTTTCTCCCCCTGAGTTTATGCTATCAAATTCAGGTGTTTGAGATGAGCTTCCATTCCCATGATTTTCCTATTTAGTAATCTCTTCATTCAACATATGTTGTGCATTGACTTCATCTTCACCATCAGAATCACTATCAATGTTGAGGTTTTCAAATGCAAGGGCTTCAGCTTTATTTTCAACAAGGCATTCCAAGCCTGGACACTTGTCATCATTAAAAGTCACATATGTGTTCTCCATAATCTTTTTTTGATCTATCACATAGACCTTATAGGCAGTTCTCTCCAATGAATATCCCAGAAAAATTGCTTCAAAAACTTTTAATTTAAATTTTCCCACATATTCAGAGTTGTCTTTCAAAATGTAACACTTGCTTCCAAACACATGAAGATGCTTTACAGTAGGCTTTCTCTTAGACATGATTGAGTAAGGTGATTTTCCATGTGCCTTATTAATGAGATATCTGTTATGAGTGTAACATGCAATATTAACAGCTTCTTCCCAGAAACTTGTTGGCAACTTGGCATCTTGCAGCATTGTCCTAGCAGCTTCAACTAATGTCCAGTTCTTCCTTTCAACTACTCCATTTTGTTGAGGTGTTCTAGCTGCTGAGAATTCTTGAACAATCCCTTTATTTTTGCAGAATCCATTCAATGTTGCATTCTTGAATTCTGTTCCATTATCACTTCTCAATCTTTTCACACAATTTTGATCTTCAGCCTATTTTTCTATTTTCTTGATGTGCTCAATTATGATGTGTGGAGTTTCATCTTTAGAGTGCATGAACTTTACTCAAGTGTATCTTGAGAAATCTTCCACCATCACAAGTGCATATTTGTTCCTTGAAATAGATAAGACATTTACTGGCCCAAACAAGTCCAAGTGAATAAGTTGTAATGGTACACTTATAGAATTCATAGTTTTTGACTTGTGACTTAATCTTTTCATTTTTCCTTTCTGACAAGCTTCACAAACTTCAACTTGAGCAAACTCCAGTTTAGGCATGTCTCATACTAACTCCTGTTTGACCAAGGTGTTAATTGCCTTGAAATTCAAGTGAGACAATTTCTTATGCCATAGCTTGCTTTGTTCTTCTGATGCCTTGGTGTAGAAGCAACAAATTCCATCCTTATTTGTTGAGTCCAAGTCTGCAATAAACAAACTTCTTTACCTTGCTCCTTTCAGAGCAATCTCACCAGTTTTCTTGCTGATAAAAGTGTATTCTTCTTTGTTGAATAAGACTTTAAAACCTTTGTCTGTAAATTGGATAACACTGAGAAGATTCACTTCAAGACCAGCTACCAGTGCTACATCATCAATGACAATATTTTCAAAAACACTCTTTCCATATCCCATTGTGAATCCTTTGTTGTTGTCTCCAAAGGTCACCAATGGGCCAGCCTTCTCCTCAAATTGTGATAGCAGGGCCTTATCACCTGTCATATGTATGAAACACCCACTCTCAATGATCCATATCACTTTTCCCTGCACACAATGAGTTTTAAGTGTGTTTAGCAACCCAAGCAGTGTTGGGTACTTTCTTCTTGTTAACTGATTTAGCAGAAGTAGAATGAGTTGTTTCAGATAAAATAGAATTCAATGACTATTGTGCATTTTTCCTATCTGGTGTAGACCCAATTTTTGTTTCTTTAAGATCTACTCTCAGTTTGTGGCAACTCTTCATCACTTTCAAGTTACAAGGGATACAGTCAAACTTATCACAGAATGAGTAGGGATCATTAGCATCTGCTTCATTGTACTTGCATGCTCCTTCAGCGGCCTTGCTAACAACCTTTTTACAAAGGTGAGTTAGATGATTAACAGAGCCATATTTTTCACACTTCTTTCTTGGAGCATCTGCAACATAAGCAAAATTATTGCTTTTGTTTATCCCAATTTTCCCCTTTCTATTTTTCTTCTTCTTTCTTGCATCTTCAGTCTTGGTTTCTTTGACAGGTGTCTTGGAGCTTTGTTTATCCACGAGCTTCTCTTCAGTTTTGGAAGATGGAGTTGCTTCTGCATTTTTCTTCTCTTTATAATCATCAGCAATTTCTTGCTTGATAATCAACTCTTCCTCGCTAAAATTTACTTCACATGCCTTGAACATAGGTGAAACAACTTTTTTTCAGGATGGTTGGAACATTTTCAACTTCTATTGCTTTCCCTTTGTCACCTATATTCTTCTTCTTGTTATTTAAGGCATCATAATCAAGACAAATGATAATATTTGCACATTGCTTATTTTTCTCATGGTATTGTCCAATTAACTCAGATGCATTTTTGAAGGATTTCAATTTAACTTCATTCTTTTCCAGCTTCTCCCTTATCACTGCTTCAATTTCACTTGAACACTTGAGCTTGTTCTTCAGATATGCACTTTCTTGTCTTACAGTTTCAAGCTCTACCAACTACAATTCAGTTTCTTGTTTCTCATTTTCAAGCTTCTCATTTATCTTTGTCAATCTGCTAACTTCTTCATTAGCAGCAACCATACTTTTATGAATGTGAGACATTTCCGTGCTCATCTTTTCTACAGTTTCCTTATATTGACTCACATTTAAATCAATGGTAGTGAGAGTTGGTACCTGTGATTTTGATGAGGATGATTCTCCTTGCTCCAAGGCCATTAAAGCATAGTTTCCAACTTCCTCATCTTCATCATTATCAGAATCATCACAACTTTTTCCCTCTGCAATATAATCTTTGCTTTGCTGTTTTTTCAGAAGAGCTTCATACTTTGCTTCCAGATCAAGATAAGCTTTGTCTTTCTTTGCTTTCTTGGGTTTCCTGCATTTTGTAGCAAAATGGCCTAGTTCATCACAGTTGAAGCACCTTATCTTTGATCTGTCAACAGATCCAGTTTTGTAACCATTTTTACTATCAGATGTGTGCTTCCCTTTTCCTTTCCAGCTGTTGTCTTTGTTGAAAGACTATCCTTTACCCTTGAAGTATATTAGCTTCTTTACTCTAATGTTAGAGAATTTCATAGCCAAATAGGCCATTGACTGATCTAGCTCATTCAGTTCATCAAGAGTGTAGAACTCATCTTCTTCCAATTCCAGAATAACTTGTTCATGTGAAACATTTGTTCTTTGCTCACTTGGTGAGGCAACTGGAGTTTGAGATCTTGGCTCATCATTAGATGCTTGGCTTCCATTTACAATTAAATCACTTGAGCCATCTACAACGTACTTGACCAGATCTCAATGATTTCCTTTGAATCATTTCTAGTTCATATATTTTAAGAATTCCATATAGAACTTCCAGTGTTATTCTGCTCAAGTCTCTCCCTTCCCCGATTGCTGAGATTTTCTGTTCCAAATGATCAGGGAGAGTAAGCAAGAACTTTAAGTTCACTTCTTCAGCTTCATAGTATTTGTCATGGAGCTGCAAGTCATTTGTCAGCTTATTGAATCTTTCAAACGCATCAGTTATACTTTCTTTTGGCTTGTCCATGAAACCCTCATATTATGAAATCAGTATCCTTCTTTGATTAGATCTAACTTCTTCAGTCCCCTCACATAGTATTTCAATCTTGTCCCATATTTGCTTAGCAGTGTCACAGTTGATAATGTTGTTGTACATTACATTGTCAAGTGACTCTATCAATATCAGTTGCAAGCCACTATCCAGGGAAACTTTCTCTTTTTCAGGCTCAGAGTACTCAGAAGGGTCTTTTGGAGCATAATGAGCTGGAATGACCATATCACCATCTGTTGATTCTTCAACTCTAACCAAAGGAGTGAAAGGCCCATTTCTGAGAATCTGAATATAGAGTGGATTGGCCATCCTGATAAACAACAACATTTTTTTTTCAAAGAGTGTAGTTAGCTTTATCAAATGTAGAGATTTTGATGCTACTAATTTTCTGTGTATTCATTCTTCCAAGATCTTGAATCTATTTAGTTTCAGATTTTGCTCTGATACCACTTGTTACGAAATGAATAACACACAGAGGGGGGGTGAATGTGTTTTACTGTTTTTATGCTTTTCTTGAACTTTTTATGGTTGAATAAAGTAAATTAAATCTTGTAGTGAAATGTGTTACTTGTTGAAATTAAACATGCAATAATAAAGAACACAGATCTTTCAAAACTCACTTAATTTTATATTAAAATTGAGAATGTTTTGCTACAAAGTTTTTAGGCTCTTTGTTGATAAAGAGCTTAGCTTCTTCTTGAGAGTGTTACAAAATTTTCTATCTAAATTGTTACTACTGACTAAAGGACCAGTGTTAACTTTATAATTTAGTTAACCACTGGTTTACACAATGTACAATAAGACATGCTATTAGCTTTAGTAAACTGTCACTTGTCATTTCCATTGTAGGAAAAGTGTATCTTCTATTTCTGGCTTAGCCTATCTTAGCATCCTGTGTTTACTTTGATCTTCCTTTGTTAGTTAATCTTCACCATTGATCTTGCACATTCTTCAAGCTGCTTTTTGTAGACTTGTCAATCCATCTGTTTGGATTGTTTGTTGATTGTGAATCTTGGATAATGAACTGGTCTGCAAATTGTACTCTGAGATTTTACCTCAAGATCTCCATTTGGTCTATAGAGAACTTGACATCTCGATAAGTATATTGGATTATCGAGATCTCTAATACTCCATAGTTAATTTGACTTGTAGAGGTCTCTGAGTTCTCTATAAGAGAATTTGGCTTGTCGAGATCTCTAGTCTTTATATCTTCACTTTGACTTATCGATATCTCTGAGTTCTCTAGTGGTTTATTGACTTATCGATAACTCATAGTTCTCTAGTCAAATTTGACTTGTCGATAACTCAGAGTTCTCTAGTGAATTTTGTCTTACCAATATCTCTGAGTTCTCTAGTGGAATTTGACTTATCGATAACTTAGAGTTCTCTAATAAATATTGACTTGTCGATAACTCTAAGTTCTCTAGTGAATAAATGACTTGTCGATATCTCCAATCCTCATGTCTTCAATTTGGCTTGTCGATATCTTTCTGTGAGTTCTGTATAAGCTTTTCTGACTTCTCGATAAGTCATTTGTAGTTCTCGAGTGACTTCTCTATAACACTAAATATGTGACTTGTAGAGATCTTTGACTTATAATATTTTTATCCAAACAAATTTATTCAACTCCAAGCTTCTTCATAATTCTTCTGAGGCATGATCTTCTTCCAGATTGAATCCTTAGGCTTGATACTGATTAAACAAAAAGACTCCAGTCTACTCTTTTATATTTTTACAGACTTTGAATGTTACAAGTATAAATGCAAACTAAGATTACAATACAACTTACTTAGGGTTGTCAATTTGACTTATTCTTGTTAAAGTACAGGCATGTCTTGCACAACACAACATAGAACTTCTCTGCAACACCAATAATAATAAAAAATAGATGTTTTCAAAAGAAAAGCATATATAAATATGAGTTTCGTACTCTACCGACATAATTACAAAATAAAGGACTTGAAAGTATAAGAGTAATGTACTGTCAAATTTTTGATATTTCGATTTTAATAATACTATCTTAAATCCTGTATTTTTTAAAAAAAAAATATTTATCCAATTTAATATAATTATATATATAGTAATTATAGATTTAAAATAAAAAAAGATTACAAAGAAACTGTATTTATAGTTTGGTAAGATAAATTATGGTTGTAAAGTCTAATATTTGATAATTTAGTAGTTTAGTAGATATATAATACCGCAAGTCCACAACACGAGAACTTCTCTGCAACACCAATAGTAATAAAAATAGGTGTTCTCAAAGGAAAAACATATATAAACATGAGTTTCGTACTCCATCTACAGAATTACGAAATAAAGGACTTGAAAGTGCAAATATTAAAATAAGAGTAATGTATTGCCAAATTTTTGATGTTTCGATTTTAATAATACTATCTAAAACCACGTACGATGCAAGGATTCTCATTAATATATATATATATATATTTATTTATTTATTTAAAATTTTATTTATCCAATTTAATATAATTATAAAAATATATAATAATTATAAATTTATAATAAAAAAATGAAAAAGATGTGGTTGCAGTTTAATAAGATAAGCGGTGGTCGTAGTGTCTAATAGTTTAGCCATTTAGTAGTATAGTATAGATATAACACTGTTTATTTTATTTTTAGTAACCAAAATAAGGGGATAATTATTAAACCTAGTTATACTCCATTCTGATTATCATAGTTTAGCCGATTCCGATTATCATAGTTAGTATAGACTAACTTAGAACCCGTATTCCGATTATCATAGTTAGTATAGACTAACATAGAACCATGTGATGCGCAAAATTTTAATAATATTATTATTTTTAATTAAATTTGAATTGCAAATTTAATATAATTTTATTAATTTGAAATAAATTAATTAATTGGTTATTAATAATTATAAAATCATTATTTTATACTATTTAATACAACTATTTTTGAAAAAAGGGTTTTGTAGAAAAACTAGAAAAGTTAATTATTCTTTAGCTAAAAAGGATAGTTTGTTAAGTATTAATAATTATAATATTATTATACTTTTTTATTTAATATAATTTCCCATTATGTATTTGAAAAATGAGGTATTTTAGTTTAGTAAAATTGAAAAGGTAACTTATTTTATTTAAAAAAGTAATTTATGTTTTAGTTGAAAAAGATGATCGGTTACTTATTAGTAAAATTAAATTGTGAGTTTTTTTGGAAAACACATTTTTAGGTTTTTTTGCAAAAATTTAACTTTTAAAATTTTTATTTTCCAAAATACTATTTTCCAATATTCATTGCAAAAAAAAAAAAAATTACAATCCGATTCAATTTCAACTACAACCAACCTGATACAAACTCAAATACAACAAAAAAAAGTGTTGGTAATTTTTCAGGATAATGTAAAATAACTTTCAAATATGGTTGCTTTTGATTGTAAACCGTATTTTTACAAAAAAAATTGAAAGATAGGAAAATCGCAAACAAGTTTTGAAAAAGTAGCAAATTTGGTAAGTTCTTTAATATTTTTAAATAAATGAACGAAAATTGTTAAATCAAAACTTTCAATATTTCAGCTATATAACAGATAATACATACATGTAGATTAAATTGTGATTCAATCGTTACATTTTAAAATAAAAATGCGAGAATCGTTAGATTCAATATAATTGATATTTTGAAATTTAATATTGTAACTTTCTAAAAATTTTATGTGTCAATGACGTAATATAAATAATATTTATATCAGTAATTTTAATAATTTATAATTATTATAATATATAATTTGTACATATAAAAAATCTACGCGTGCTATTTAAAAAATCTGAAATTTTTGTTTAATAAATGTAAATATCCGTAATATTTTTTAAAATTTTTCATTAAATTGTATAATTATGTATAAACTATCCATATAATTGACGATTTGAATAGAATACAAAATATAACCGTGTATTTTAGCAACACGATACATGGGAAAAATGAATGAAAAAAACTGGTCATATGAGATATAGTAAAAAGACCGCAAACGGCAACGTAAAAAGTATCTTGAAGTAACATTACCAAAAAAGATATACAATTGTTGAGAAGTAGTTTTTTTTTGTTTAAGTGCGGTTACAAAAAAGTTCAGAAATAACCTAAATCCGAGCAAAAATATCACATGTATGACCAAATAAAATAAAAAGGTGGGCAAATATATCAAAAGAAAAGCAGATATCAAATTCCTTGTCCGAAAAAAAGGTAATTGATGATCAATTTTTTCTAACTACTTTTAATGATTTAAGCAGGGAAAAGAGTTGGTGTCTAGAAATATTGATATTAAAAAGTAGTCCAAAAAAATGGATTTATTACATCATTAAAAGGGGGAATTAAAAAACTTTATTTATTTCTTCCATCCTTATCAATCTTGGCATAATCACGTACAATCCAGACACTTTAGACTGAAATTATCCATTATGCATGTTCCCAAGTTCTTGGTTAAGAATCCTAATAATTAAAAAATAGGAAACCATTTAGTATGATCTTAAAATAATTATAATATAAAATTAAAGGTTAAGTGTTAATCATTAGCATACTTTCCCTCATAAGGTTTACAGCATCATGTGCAAGATTGATATAAAACTTAGAAGAGTTCAAAGAGGATATCATAATTTTACCTGAAAATCATTAGTGCAATAAAAGTTATCTAATATTGATAGAGTATCATGAGATGCAAATATGGTACACATGATTGTATATTACACAACTATATATCGTAAAATGAGAGAAGATTGAATATATATGTATGTATCTATACCTTTATAAACAAAAACTTTGCAACTTGCAAGAATCATAATAGCAGGTTCAACATTATTCCCTTGTAGTAGTGGATATACATTATCAATGAGAGAATCCCACACCGAAACTTTGACTCCAAACCTGTTTATGAAATTATATAAATTAATAAAATTAGTAACAATAATTAATGAATTTGATTCCCAAATTTTTACATGGTCTTTATGGCTCCTGTATATAAACAATACAAACAAATTATAAATTACCCATTATCACGAAGCATAAATTGAAAGCATATCTTAGGCCCATATCGTGTTAGTGATTGCATTACTGGCTCAATATCTAATACAACACCAATGATATCTACGTAATTATATAAACATGTTAGATAGAGTTTCAAGTAAATGAAAATTAAAATAAGAATTTTTTAATTTTATTAACTTGTGGAAAATGTAGGTGTCACGTTAGAATCCAAGGAATAAGCATAATCATGAACTTCAGACATGGTCTTCAATTCGAACTTGTGCAAAGGTATAAAAACATGAGGTTGAAGCATTTCATGGATGGTGGTTATATGTGTGAACATAATTTTTATAGGAGAGGATACAGGCCTAAGAACTCCAGTAGCCTCAACTGTTGTGAAATTAAAAACTCATAAATGTGTCCCTCTTCAATGGTATTCGGCCACCATTGCCATAATTGAGCATATGCAAAAGCTTGAACATGGTAGTCCCACACTTAACATTATAATCACTCCTTCTTATGTTTAACATATAATCTAAAATAATGGCAATTTAAAGGAATCATCAAAAATACATGTATACAGTAATTACCTCTGAATCAAGGACTATCATTTTCATTCCTGCAATTCGATTACCAGCAAAATATGTTGCACGCCAAATGCGAGTCACACGCACTCTCACTCTCCAGTTATTGTCTACTGTGTTAAGAGTTCGTAAAGAATGAAACACGTCTGCTTGAAAAGATAAGAAAAAATCACATTAATAATTTTAACGAAAAGTACATGTTATCGAGATAGAATAATTTTACACATTGAAGAAAAATATTAACCGAAACTATGGTAGTTAGGTATGGTATAACTGAAAAATCAAAATAAGAAAACTTAGAACACTCACCCATGTTGTAGAGTATATCGGGCTTGTTCTGGTTTATGATAATATATACAGATACATATTAGCTGTTGGTTAAGAAAATATATCATTTCCTACGTAATTGTAGTTGAATTTGATTGACTGAAACTGATATACACAAATTTAGGGATTACAAATCATAATTAAGATCAGGGGATAGATATTGGAAGGCGGTTTGATTTTATCTCTTATGTTGTGAATGTGGCAACTGGCAATCTGTTTTTATTTCCTCCTAAATTGGTTAAATATTTTACAATTATTAAAGAGTCATATGGATTTTCACAATGATTAATATATGTTAGCATCTCCTAATTTATTGTCATGTTCATAATTTTTCAAGGATGCAAGACCATATTAATTAGGATTACATAACAATAAACAAATAAAAAGGAGAAACTAATAGCAACTTATTATTATTATTATACTACCTTTAATTTGAAAACTACAATATATTATTCTAACTTACAATTATTTTACTTATTCTCTAAATTCAATAATATATTTATTGAAGGCCTTTTAATGAGAAATGTTTATAATATTACGATTCTTAATGGATAAGAGACAAAGGACGGATAAGTTATGAATATCTCATATAAATGTTTTAATGTATGTCATAGATCAAACGTCTAAGGTATATTTAAGTTAACTGTAACTGATATTGAATAAGAAATACGCTGATAAAAACCAAGAACTGAATTCATTTAAAGAAATGTACGGCAATAGAGCGCAAACAAAGCTCTAATAGGTTATAAAGCATACTAATCTATGGTTTAAATAAAGAGGTTTTTAAGAAACCATAGAAATCTAATTGATAAATTAAAAAAAATGCATGAATGAAAGTTTGTTGCTGCTCATAAAGTGCTTGGACATGAACTCGTAGATCACTTTTCCTGGCAAGCAAGGATTACAAAATAAAAATTCATTAGTACACATTTAAATTTATAAGAACTACTGCAAAAATTGTTTGGATGTGGTAACCTAATGCCCTGGAGATTATCATTTTAATTTTTTTGTTGACTGATTTTGCAGATCCTGGTGTCTTGCTTGTCTCTGATTTTTCGAAGGACCGTAAAATGTACATAATGACATTTTCAGCATATGTTGAGCAATAGTAATACAAACAACATAAATATACTTACTTCTGTTAGATCAATTGAAGGAAAATCTATTGCAAGAAAAGTCTCAGAGTTTGATTCAGTATGAGCTGATAAATCATATATATCTTCAGCAACAATAAGATAACCATCTTCCTTTTTCTTTCCCTTCTTGATTTCAATAACAATAGTAATCTCTTTACCTATCATACTTTGAAGCAAAGTAGGAATGATATCAGCAACACGATCAACCTTGGAAAAATTATATGAGTGTTAGAAAGTACATTTTATAGATATTTAAAGGTGGTACATAAACCAAATTTGACATTTTTGGGAAGAAGGTAAAGTGAACGATCCACTAACTTTTGATTGCTTTAGATATAACTTGGAAGTATTGAATCCTATGATACTTTTGACAACACGGTCCATTAGCAGAATGGGACAGATCAATGTGGAATCTTCAGTGCTGGCATTAACTCGAAACCTGCATAAGTGTTAACAATTATATAAAGTTAAAATGATTAAGTGCCGACAAAGTATTTTTGAATAAATTTAATGTTCTATAAATACATTTTATCTGCAAGAGGCGTACTGCGAGTATATTTTTCACACTTAAATCTCTTTGCAACGACGAACACCTCAATCTGACATTTACCACATGCATTGAAGTACTATTCAGAATCAGCAACTAAGTTGATAATGTTGAAGGTGCAAAACCTTTTTTCTGCAGAGCATATGACCAAAAGGGTATGTTGAAAATCTTCTAATTTAATGATTTTTTAAACAATTTTTAATGTACAATGAATACTATAGCATGAGTCTGAACCTCAGTATCATCCTGCATATTTTCAGTCAAATCCTTATGCGACATTTTCTAAAATGTCAGAACTAAACCCAACTCAGCATTAACATCATGATCATTCTTGGTTGGTGGTTTGTAACTTCCTCTTCTAATTTGGACAACAAATAAGTTTATTAACACTTTTATAAATCCTTGAGAAATTATTGTCAAGATAAATCTAAATTGTACATTTTATTAGTGTCAGATTTGACCAAATGTTGTCAACTAAGTTAAGTATGCTGTTAAGTAGGGAAAAATAATACCGAATCCTCATTTCAGTAACCGAATCATCAACTAAGTTGAAGTAAACCTTTGATGAGGGCAGAGTGGTCATCTGAATTAAACCTGAGTTATAAAAGTTAATTGTGATTTTCTTAGTATCAAATATAACTATATGTTGTCAAACTAAAAAAATAATGGGCATACATTATAAAATATAAAACATACCCTTGTAAATGCTCATTTTAGTACTCGTAAGGATAACGATAATATTTTCCTCGTCAATAAACTCATTATATTCTTTATTAACGTTTACTGCTAGGTCTCCCCAAATACCAACTTCAAGGTGCTCACTATAAATATGAAAAATCTAAAATTAGTCCACTTCAAAATGTAAAAGGGCATAAATGAATATTAAATTGAACATAAATATGTTTCTAACCTTTCATCAGAAATTTTAAAGCAAACAATATCGCTTTCTCCAAACCTGATATTAATTTTCTTCAGTTGTTCATAGTTCTCGACAACTCCAATTATATCTAAAAATTTAAAAAAAGATTCATAAAATAATGTGAAAATATAAGACTTCAAAAGGATTTATATATATAATTATATCTGCAATAAAAATACCAATAGAAAATTCGGCATTTTCATTCTCTCCCAGTTTTGATGCTTCAGTGAATATATCATCAAGATCAAAAAATTCAAATTTGTACTTTGGGATAATAAGTTCATCTGCGCAAGTTGTAAAGGTGCTGTCTTTAGAAAATCAGACATATATCTATAGAAACCGGCTTTAGATTGCCAACGGTATCTCTAACGCTAAAGTTCTGAATAATATAAACAACTCCTTCCTTGACATCATTGCCAATAACATACTAAATATCAGCATAAGCAAAAGAGTGGACGTGGACATTCTACATTGATTTTAAACTAATAAGTACACATAATATGTTCATGAAATTAAATAACCTTGTAGGCATTATAGTACTCTAATTATCAAGGTTTATTGCACTTACATCATCGTCCAATAGTATGAGATTATGTCCCTTTGTGGTACCAGAATCAGGTGCTACGGTCGACCACATCCTTGTTACCCTTACTTTAATCCTGAAATATATTCTACCTTTCTCAAGACTGTTAATATGATCAAACTTTATTGCTTCCATGCCGTATAATGCTCTAAAAAAAATATAAATAAGAGTAAAACAAACATCAGTCCAATGATATAAGAAACTAAAGAAATTTATAAATGTAATGAGAGAGCTTACAATGTATTATAGAAGAGGCAGAGGGAATGAGAAGGTCTAATTATAACACTGATGCATGTATATTACTTAGGGATATATTTTATATTAACCAACAAATCTTGATTGGTATCATTGATGTAGCATAGGTATTGTTAGTCCCTTAACAATATAGCAAGAATTACAGAAGGGGGGTTGAATGGAATTCTTTATCTTTTTCTTGAAATAAAAATGTTTAACTCGATTATAGATATATCTGTTTTGATTAGCACAATACGGAATATAAACTTTAATGAATCAAAACAAGAGTAATTAAAAAACAAGAGTCTTTAAAAACTTTCTGGTGGATTTAAATAATTCCACTAGAGATATATATTAATATATCGAGAGAACTCTGTGTGCAGAAATGCTCACAGCTGCTTTTACAAGATAGAACAACTAAGAACACAGGAAATGCTAAAGATAGTGCTTACAAAGATTTCTCTGTGTTTGTTTCTAAGCTCACTTAGTTTTCTTAGTTATTTTATATTTGCTACTCTCTTGGTTTATATATGTTACCAAGATTACAAAGTCAAAAGAACTGAATAAATATAAAATCTAACAGTCTTGATCTTTGCTGCTTTTTGTCCTCTATGACCCAGTTACTAGGCTTCCACAGTATTTGTATCCAATCTCGACGGCTGTGTGTGAGCTTTCACTGTTCAACTGATGTTTGAATCTTGATATTATCATCCATCGACTTTCAGATCATCCGTCGATGACTTACTTGATCATCCGTCGACTGCTATTTTGAACATCCGTTGAAAGTCATTTGATCATCCGTCGAAGCTTTGTGAAGCATCCGTTGATAGCTATTTTGGCACTTGACTTCATTTCACTTATACAGAATTATAAGACATTGCTTATGTACAGTTAATCAACCTATTCTGCATATCTAGTTAAAGTCAACATGACTTATATGCTACTACAGATTCTATACAAAGGTGCATATAACACTGTGCTACAAACTTATCATTATATAAGCTACTCACTCGATGGATAATAAATTACTCATCCGTCGGTACTCAAACTGAGTTATCCGTCGGGACTATAATTCTTATCCGTCGAGTGCTACATTATTTCACTAAGTAAAATCTACTTAGATATTTTATTTAGGTAATCATCAAGTTCACAACATATTCACAACAATCTCCCCCAATTTATGTCTACTGGAATTGTAGCCATAAATTAAGAGACACTTGATGATAACAAAACATCCTAAACATATATCTTTAAAGATAAGTAGATAAAACTGAAAGTGCTTCAATTTAAACAAGGTATACAAGGTTTGGCTCACAGTCAATTCAAGATGCTCCTCTAGCCTGAGCAGGTTTTTCTAGTTTCTTGAAGGTCTGGATCTTCTTCCAAGCTTTCGGTTGTTTTCTTCAATTTGATTCTGGAGCTGTCTGTGGAATTCTAATTCATCAGATTCTGAGAGATCTAACATTTCTTGCATTTCCAAAAGAGTCTCATTGCTAGAGATACTCAATTGGTCTTCTAGTCTGAAGAATCTTCTCACACCCTTGTCATCCATGAATTCCATCAGCCAGTAGGGCCTTAGATGCACTCTTCTCCCTGTGTATGGGATGATAAGAGTTTTGGGTAGTGTATCTTTGACTCTAACACTCCTTAGCTCTTCAATCTTCTTCAATACTAATCTTCTTGAAGCTACATTAAACCCAAAGTTTTTCTTGAAGGATGAATAGACTTTGATCAACACAGCTTGGCTTTCTTGAAGTATCCTGTGAAGAGGCCACTAAATCTCCCTTCCTCCTTTGTACTTGAATACCAACCTTTCAGGTAGGTTTCTGTATGCATCAATTGCCCTTACCTCATCCAGCTCCTCCAGATAAAGGTTTAGGTCTGAAAATTCCTTGATGTCACACAAGTACAAGTAGTCTCCCTTGTTGATCTTGGGTTGAGCTTTGACTACTGCCTTGGATTTGAGAGGTGACAGCTTCACTTTCTTGACTGCCCTTGATTTTGTCCTTCTTGGCTTGGTGAGAATTGGCAAGTTGAAGTCAGGAATTGGTAATTTATCCCACTCTATTGGCTCATCCTTTGGCACAATAGGCTCTCCATGTATGTTCCTGTAGGGGTCTACCACCCTTATGTCTTCAAATACCACAGAAGGCTTTGATGCTTGAGTTTCAGCTTTAATGGATTCCATTGGAAATTGATCTTCCAATTCCTTGTTAACAATATCCAACTTTCTTTTTGTTCTTTTAGCCAATTCTTTCTTTCTTGGAGATTTCTTCTGTTCTTCAATCTTCTTCTTTGATCCAGTAGTTTGAGTTGGTTGAGAGGGAATTTGTTGAGAAGAGTTCACAGCCTGTAGCTTAGTCAAGATAGCAAACTGTTCTTTCTTTTGTTTAGACTTCTTTACATCTAGAGCAGCTTGCCTCTTTTCCTGCTTCAATCTGGCTTTCTCTTCTTCCTTTGCTTGAGCAAATTGTGGATGTCCAGCTACCACACAAATTTCCTTCCCATTTCTGAATATCTTTGCAATTCTCTCTCTTGAGGCTGAATCAGCTGGATCTTTGTAGAGAAGAATAGATCTTGACAGAAGCTTCTTTTCATCAGGCTTGGGTGTCTCATACACAGTATCCATAGGGTTCTTCAAAGATGACTTTGGATAGTTTGCCCTTGGTTTAAGAATCATCTCAGCCTTTGTAGTCTTGATGCAGGAAGATTGTCCTTTCTCCAGATAGTTCATGCTCATCTCATTCACATTAATTGGCTTGACATGAGAGTGATGGATTGCTGACTGATCTGGTTCCTTGACTAATTGAAACTTTCTCTGTATTTCCTCATCAATCTTTTTCCAGTTGATCAGAGTCAACTCTTCTTTATCAGCATCTTTCAAACTTGCTGCTGCTGCATTTATAAGATCTATACCATCTGCAACTGGTGGCTTGGAGATAGTAATTGAAGGTGCAATTACTTTGCTGATTTGAACTACAATGTTCTCCCCCTTAGTTGGTCCTTTCTCCCCCTTACTTGATTCTCTCTCCCCCTTTTTGTTATCATAAAGTGAAGGAGTTAGGCCTTGTGCTTTAGCCAGTTGCATGAGAAGATTTGTCTGAGTCTGTTGATTTTGAAGAAGTAGGGCCACTGAATTCTCAATAACTTGAACTCTGGTCTCCAGCTTGGCTATCTTCTTTTCAGAACCTGATTCTCTTCTCAACCTTTTGTAATAAATCATCCATGGTACCATATGGCATTAGTGAATCCAGTTTCTCAGAGTTATATATCTTTAAGTCAGCTATCTCCTTTTTCAATTCATCCACACTGATATTCTGTCTGGAGTGTTGGATCTTCATTAAGTGCAAGGAGTCTAGATGAGCTTTAAGAACAGCCTTGGTACCAGCATCTGAAACTTCCTGAAGGGCTTGCTGAATAGCTGTTACTTGTCTTACCAAAGACACCTCAAATTGTCCTGGTGTAAAGTCCTTTGCCCATGCCCATTCAGGTAAACTTAAAGCAGAACTTTGGCCTTCAGCTCCCCCTAAGTTCATGCTTCCATTCAAAGAACTAGAGTCATCATCATCAGAATTTACTCCAAATTCTTCAGATGGCTCTCCAGCTTGAGAAGGCATCCTGTTGACAGCATCTTTATCTCTTTGAAGAGATTCTGTGGTGTGCACTAAGTGTAAAGTTTGCTCTGCCTCCACATTGCCCTGAGCAGCCAACAGTTGATAGGCTGAAACAGGGTGAGTAAAAGTGTCAACATCCAAGGAAATGTTATCAATTCCAGCTTTGTAATGTTGCTGAAATTGTCTTTTCTTTTCAGCATCATCCACAATCATTGACTCACTAGCAATGGCTGGCTCCATCCTTATTGCTCCAGTACCTGCTTTTCTCTCATGTTCTCTCTTTTGTTGCATCAGGGTCTCACCCTGGCTCCCCACCCTCACACCCTCACCTTCACCTACTAAGGTGGGACTCCTCTAACTCACTTTTGCCAATCCTGAATGAATGGATTGCTGAGATTCACTCTTTTCCTCTCCTTTTGCCTGGGAGCAACCCAGCCTCTCACTCAATACACTCTCCTCTCTCAGTCCTAAGAGTGATTGTATTACCACCAAATCTTCTGCACTTGAAATTATTGAAGTTTGAAGTTGTGCAGAGACACTCGACGGATAAATGATATCCGTCGGGTGAGTGGTAAAGCTAGTCGACGGATAACTGCTGTTAAGCTTATCCGTCGGGATACAATCACTACTCGATGGATGAGCAATATCCATCGATAGAGTAGAAATGAATGAGGTGGGAAGAGAAACTATTGTTGACTCTGTGTTGATTGAAGTTATTTGAGGCACAGATGTCACAATAGAATCAGAAAGAATTGGCAAGTGAGCCAACAAATCATCTAAAAGATGATGCTCACTTGCACTAGATTTTGGCTTCCCCAACAGAGTTAAAGAAGGGGAATCAGGAATTGAAGTGTTTATCATGTCCACTTCTAGTGAGTTGGTTGGTGAGTATTATGTTTCAGTGGCTTCTATCAAGAGAGATTTTGGCTGTGACTCCACATTTATTGGAGCCACATCAATCTGAATTTGAGAAGGTGCAGGGACTGTGTCTTTAGCACCAGTTTGCACTAAGTGTGTGTCCTGTGCATCCCCAGTTGTTTTGGATTTCTTCTTTCTAGTGTAAGTTTGGTGTAGGCTTGTGTCCCTAACCCTCTTGGCCTGTGCTCTTGGATGAGAGCTTTGTTCAATAGCCACATCCTTTTGGGAGGATGCAGCTAGAAGTGAGCTTCTGTCCTTTTTAAGCACTGCAGTTTGTTGGGAAACTGCAGTGTGGCTAGGCTGGGATTGACTTATCTCTCCAACCTTATCCTTGGGGTTTCTTTGATGTTCACCCCTTCCCTCACCTATCTTACCCTCCTTCACACTCCCCTCTTTGTGTTTGGTAGAATTTTCAACTGGTACCTTTTGAGAGATACCAGAGGGGGTTTTCTTTGATTTGGATTTAAGAATTGCAGTTGTTTTGGCAGCTTTGGTAGGCAACTGTTTGGTCATTGTCACAGTTGCCATAGCTATGCCTGAAGTCAAAGAAATAGAAGGGTTTAGAATAGTTGAGAGTGTAGATGAACTTACCTCACTTACCTGAGGTGCCAGCATTACAGGAAAATAGAACATTGGCACATCCTTGTGATGGTTGGCTCTGTTCAGATCTGCAATGATTCTTCTCTCTTGAACCCAACATGCTAATTTGTTGGTTGGGTTCTCAAGTACAATCTCTTCACAAAGATGGTTAGCCAAAAGCATAAAAAATCTAGCATAGTAAATATTTTTTCCTCTTTTGGCTAAGTCACCTAGTTTGTAACCTAACTCATACACAACCAGATCACTTAAGTTGTAATATTTGTCTGTAACTAGCATGTATAGCATGTTAAGCATGGAAATGTTCACAGAATCAAAATTACTGATTTTTCCAGAAAAGACCTTAGTTACTACATCACACAAGTAACTCCATTCCTTCCCAAGACCTAGTCTTCTAATTTCACTTAGTTTTGCAGTAGGAAGTGAATAATGAATGGAATTTAGCATATTGACAATATCAGTGTCAGTGTGTGGTGCAGTAACATTGTCATCAGGAATCTTGAAACATGCTTTTATGACATCACTATTGATACAGAAAACATTACCTTTGATGGTCAGAGTGATGGTTTTGTCAGTAGAGTTGTAGATTGTTGTTATCCACATCTCCTCAACAACTTCACAATAAATTGTGGGTGATTCCAGCATAGCAAAACTTAACTTGCAGTTCTTCACGAAGTCCATCATCTTATGATAGTCTTCAGATTGCTGAATCCCCTTATTGACCAAGGCAGTGAAGTTGTTCTTCTCATAGATGAACCCAGTCTGTGACATGATCTTTACTACGGGTGCCATTGTTAGGGAAGAAAAGCTTGAAGAGAAAGAGGATTTTTGCTTGAGAGAGAATGAAATAAGATAGTTGAATTTGAGAATGATAAAAGAAAATGATTAGAAAGAAATAGGCTTTTATACTTTGCTCAAACTCAACGGATAAAAATAATAAAGAAAAATAAATTACCCAATAGAAACTGCCTAAAATTACCGTTTTAAAATAAACTTTAAAAATTCCACCCATTATCCATCGTGTAATGCTTATAAACTGTAAGTATACTCGATGGATAATGTTCAGGGAATTTAACGGTTAAGATTTAGACACTTCGACGGATGAGGATAAAATGTTATCCGTCGAGCTTTAAAATATTCCAGAAAAGTAATTGATTTTTATTTACAATTTGTATATCGACGGATGACTCAACCCGATGGATAATGGTCATCCGTCGAGAGACAAATTTTGACTTAGCCAAAATTTCATCCAAGACTAAAAATCAACTAAATTTCTGGCTTTCTTTCAACTTGCAAGAATAATTCAGATAAATTCAAGAGTAATTAAGCATACCTAACTCACTTACCAACCTAGAAAAGGTGGATTCATCCAATGGCTTGGTAAAAATATCTGCAAGTTGCTTCTCACTTGAAACAAAATGTAACTCTACAATACCATTCATTACATGTTCCCTTATGAAATGGTACTTGATGTCTATATGCTTTGTTCTTGAATGTTGCACTGGATTTTCAGTGATGGGAATTGTACTTGTGTTGTCACAGAAAATAGGAATCCTTTCAACTTGCAAACCATAGTCTAGCAATTGATTTTTCATCCATAAAATCTGTGCATAGCAACTGCCAGCAGCAATATATTCAGCTTCAGCTGTAGAAGTAGAAACTGAATTTTGCTTTTTACTGAACCAGGACACAAGCTTGTCTCCTAAAAATTGACAGGTTCCTGTTGTGCTTTTTCTATCTATTCTGCAACCTGCATAATCTGCATCTGAATAACCAATTAGATCAAAACCAGAATCTCTAGGGTACCAAATACCAAGGTTTGGTGTTCCTTTGAGATATCTGAAAATTCTTTTAATAGCTATCAAATGAGACTCTCTAGGATCAGCCTGAAATCTAGAACACAAACATGTAGCAAACATTATATCTGGCCTACTGGCTGTTAAGTACAGAAGTGAGCCAACCATGCCTCTATAACTTGAAATATCCACAGACTTTTCAGTAGTGTTTAGTTCAAGCTTAGTTGCAGTGGCCATGGGAGTTTTTGCAGATGTGCAATCTATTAGATCAAACTTCTTTAAAAGATCAAAAATATATTCAGTTTGACTAATGAATATTCCATCACTAACTTGCTTAACTTGTAAACCAAGAAAGTAAGTTAGTTCTCCCATCATACTCATTTCATACTTGCTTTGCATCAGTTTGGCAAACTTTTTACAAAGTTTCTCATATGTAGAGCCAAAAATAATATCATCTACATAAATTTGAACAAGTATGCTAGAGCCATTCACATTTCTGAAAAATAAAGTTTTATCTACAGTATCTCTTGTGAAGTGATTTTCCAAAAGGAACTTTGATAAAGTGTCATACCAGGCTCTAGGTGCTTGCTTCAGTCCATAAAGTGCTTTCAATAGATAGTAGACATACTCTGGGAAATTTGGATCTTCAAAGCCAGAAGGTTGACTTACATACACTTCTTCCTCCAAATCTCCATTCAGAAAGGCACTTTTGACATCCATTTGATAGACCTTGAAATTGGCATGGGCTGCATAGGCTAAGAAGATTCTGATGGCTTCAAGTCTTGCAACAGGAGCAAATGTTTCATCAAAATCTATCCCTTCTTGCTGACAATAGCCTTTAGCAACCAATCTTGCTTTGTTCCTTACAACTATGCCATTTTCATCCATCTTGTTTCTGAATACCCATTTGGTGTCTATTGGATTCTTTCCTTTAGGCTTGGGTACCAGCTTCCATACTTTATTCCTTTCAAATTGGTTTAGCTCCTCCTGCATAGCTAAAATCCAATCAGGATCTAATAAGGCTTCTTCTACCTTCTTTGGTTCTTCCTTAGACAGGAAGCTGCTGTATAGACATTCTTCTTGAGTTGCTCTCCTGGTTTGAACTCTGGAAGAAACATCACCAATAATCAGTTCAAAGGGGTGATCTTTTGTCCATTTTCTTGGTTGAGGTAGATTAGCTCTAGATGAAGAGACCTCAATGTTGTCTTGATGTGTGATTGAGTTTTGATTGCTAGAAACTCCCCCTGAGTTTGTGGATCTTTGATTTGAAATTGGGGTGCTTTCTATGGGTGATCTGCCTTGACTTCCTGCTCCTTTTGATAACCCGACGGATGGTGAATTTTGAGTACCGACGGATGAGGCAAGTTGTCTTCCGACGGATAATACAGATTGCCTTCCGACGGATGAAGTATTATGTAACTCGACGGATGTTGAGTTTTGTGCTTCATTTGTAGTAAATTTGTCTGCATTATCCTTAGACACTGTTTCTTGATCACTTTCATCATCACTTTCTTCACTGACCATCTCAACATTGTCGAATTTGAGGCTCTCATGGTAATCTCCATCTTTTAGTCCTTCAATCTTTTTATCATCAAACACAACATGTATAGATTCAACAACAATGTTGGTTCTTAGATTGTAGACTCTATATACTTTACCAACAGCATATCCAACAAAAATTCCTTCATCTGCTTTAGCATCAAACTTCCCATTTTGATCAGTTTGATTTCTCAGAATATAGCATTTACAGCCAAAGACATGAAGAAAGTTCAGAGTTGGCTTCTTGTTCTTGAACAATTGATAAGGTGTCTTGCATTTTGCTTGATTAATCAGAGAGATGTTCTGAGTGTAGCATGCAGTGTTGACAGCTTCAGCCCAGAAATATGTTGGTAATTTTGATTCTTCAAGCATTGTCCTTGCAGCTTCAATAAGAGATCTATTCTTTCTTTCCACTACTCCATTCTGTTGTGGAGTTCTTGCTGCTGAAAACTCATGCAGGATCCCATTTTCCTCACAGAATGCTCTCAAGACATAGTTCTTGAACTCAGTTCCATTGTCACTCCTGATTCTTCTAACTTTGAAATCAGGATGATTGTTAACTTGCCTTATGTGATTGATGATGATTTTACTAGCTTCGTCTTTGGACTTTAGGAAATAGGTCCAAGAGAACTTTGAGAAATCATCTACAATTACTAGGCAAAATCTTTTCTTTGAGATTGACAATACATTGACTGGTCCAAACAAATCCATGTGAAGCAGTTGCAGAGGTTCTTCAATTGCTGAATCAAGTTTCTTCCTGAATGATGCTTTAATTTGCTTCCCTTTTTGGCAGGCATCACACAGTCCATCCTTTGTAAACTCCACCAGAGGAATGCCTCTAACTAGCTCTTTCTTTACCAGCTCATTCATGGTCTTGAAGTTCAAATGGGATAGCTTCTTGTGCCATAGCCAACTTTCATCTTGACTTGCTTTACTGAGAAGACAAGTTACAGATTCTGCTTTATTTGAGTTGAAGTCAGCTAGATACACATTTCCTCTTCTCACACCAGTGAGAACCACTTTGTTGTTTTGATTATTAGTCACAACACAGGTTTCTTTGTTGAAGGTTACTGAGTTGCCTTTATCACAAAGCTGGCTGATACTCAACAGATTGTGTTTGAGACCATTCACTAAGGCAACCTCTTCAATGATGACATTGTCCTTTGAAATCAAGCCATATCCCACTGTATAACCTTTGCTGTCATCTCCAAAAGTGATACTTGGGCCAGCTCTCTCTTCAAACTCTGTGAGCAGGGTAGAATCACCAGTCATGTGTCTTGAACAACCACTATCCAAGTACCAAAGATTCCTTCTGTTTCCCTGCACACATCAAAATCAAATCAAGTTGATTTTGGTACCCAAGTTTTTTGGGTCCTGCCTTGTTAGGTACCCAAGTTTCCTTGGGTCCTGCCTTGTTAGCTTTCTTCTTCTGTTTCTTAGGTTTTAACACATTTGACTTAGGAATTTCAGATTCTTCCTTAGTCATTTGGGTTGGGCCTTTGAAACCACTAGATGCTACAGAATTGTTATGCATGTTATGGCTAACAGGAAATGGCATGCTTGGTGCAAACATGTTATTCCAGTAAGGCATGCTAAATGGCATTTGAGGCATATTGTATGCAGCATAATATGGATTAGGTGCAAATGGCATATTAGCAAACTGTGCATTCATGTTCTGTGTAGGCATAGCATTAACAGGCATGGGAGGCATGGCATTCATGTTAGAGAATTGAGGCTGAACAGACATGGGAGTAGGCATGGCAGATTTGCAATTAACAGACAAATGATTTACACTACCACATTTGACACAGATTTTTCTAGGAGCATATTTGTCAGGTGTGTAGTTGTTATGTTTGTTAATCCCTACTTTACCATTTCTATTGTTTTTCCTTTTAGTTTCAGTTTTTACCTCTATCTTCTCAAGTCTGTCACTCAACTGTTTGACAGTCATGTGACCAACATTAGCCTTCTTCCCATTCTTGGCTTGACTTGACTCCCCTGAAACAAAGTTCTTGGAAACAGACCCATACTTTTCATTTAGCTTGGTTAATTTGGCTTTACTAATGGGTTTGTTCACAGCCGACGAATAAGGATTTTTATCATTCGACGGATAACATATTTTGTTATCCGACGGATAGTCCTCATCATCCGTCGAGTCTACATCTGTCAGCAATCCATCTACCAAAATAGGTTCTAATTTCTCCTTATTCTTTTTCCAGGCTTCATCACAAAAAGACTCAATTCCTTGAACCTTGGTGATTTGAGCATGAACATCTCTGGATGTTTTCTATGCTTTAATCACCTCCTGTTCACGATCGAGCTGCTTCTTTAAAATTTCTTCCTTTTTCAAGGACTCAGTTAATTCCTCCTTAGCAATTCTACACTCAATTTTTAGTTTCTCAAACTCAACAAACTGAGACTCAAGCACATTATTCCTCTCACTCAAAAACAAGTTGTTTTCTTTGATTTTAGCATTTTCTCTAGTGAGGGACTTAAGTGTAACACGCAAATGATACAATTCTGTAGACATGTCATTTATTGCATCATTACACTCAGCTTTAGATAAATGTGCAAGGTTTGTAGTAATTACCTGATTGCTTGAGGAACTTGTCTCTGTTTCATCAGACTTGGCCATAAGGGCTAGATTGATATAGCTGATCTCCTCATCTTCATCCAAACCATCAGCTGCCCAGTCATTCTCTTGTGTAATAAAAGCCCTTTCCTTCTGTTTGAGTAGATCAAAGTATTTTTGCTTATAATCCACAGACTCAAATCTCTTCTTACTGGAATCTGACTTTCTACACTCATTTGCAAAATGCCCTGCCAAGCCACATTTGAAACACTTGAATTTTGACTTATCCACCATGTTTCTATTTGGCTTGGCAGCTCCAAAGTTCTTCTTAAACTTGAGCTTGGCAAATCTTCTTGAAAGGAATGCTAGGTGCTCATCAATGTCCTCCATGTCATCTTGACTCAAAGAATCTTCACTTTCTGCAGCTAGCCCTTTACTCTTGCTTTCACAGGCCTTTGAAGTTGATTCCACAGCTTCCATCTTCACTTCCTTCTCCTTTTCCAGTTCAGCAACTAGTGCAATGGATCCTCCTTTCTTCTTTCCTCTCTCCATTCTTTCATCCTGCTCTATTTCAAGCTCATAGGTCTTCAGAATGCCATACAGTCTCTCCAAAGTAAACTCCTTATAATCTTGTGAGTTCCTCAATGAGACTGTCATTGGTTTCCATTCCTTTGGAAGAGATCTGAGAAATTTCAGATTGGAGTCTTTAGTCTCATAGACTCTTCCATGCAATTTAAGAGCATTTAGTAGCTTTTGGAATCTACTAAAAATGTCAGTGAGTGACTCACTTTCTTCATTGTGAAAATGCTCATATTGCTGAATCATGAGCTGTATTTTATTTTCTCTTACTTGCTCAGTACCATCACAGATTATCTGTATTGTGTCCCAAACTTCCTTGGTAGTCTTGCAGTTGATGATGTTATCAAACATATCTGCATCAACACCGTTGAACAGAATGTTCATGGCCTTTTTATCTTTCCTGACTTGTTCAAGATCAGGATCAGACCATTCATGCCTTGGCTTTGGAACTGATGGTTCATTTCCTGTTGCAGCTCTCATTGGAACATGAGGGCCTCTTTCTATGCAGTCCACATAGGCCTCATCTTGAGAAAGCATATGAAGATGCATCTTTACCTTCCAATGATGGTAATTATCTTTATCCAGAAAAGGAATCTTGACTCCAACATCTTTCTTGTTCATCTTGCTGAATTGTTTTGATCTTTAAACTCTTTGTAGATTAAGAGCTCGCTCTGATACCAATTGTTAGTCCCTTAACAATATAGCAAGAATTACAGAAGGGGGGTTGAATGGAATTCTTTATCTTTTTCTTGAAATAAAAATGTTCAACTCGATTATAGATATATCTGTTTTGATTAGCACAATGCGGAATATAAACTTTAATGAATCAAAACAAGAGTAATTAAAAAACAAGAGTCTTTAAAAACTTTCTGGTGGATTTAAACAATTCCACCAGAGATATATATTAATATATCGAGAGAACTCTGTGTGCAGAAATGCTCACAACTGCTTTTACAAGATAGAACAACTAAGAACACAAGAAATGCTAAAGATAGTGCTTACAAAGATTTCTCTGTGTTTGTTTCTAAGCTCACTTAGTTTTCTTAGTTATTTTATATTTGCTACTCTCTTGGTTTATATATGTTACCAAGATTACAAAGTCAAAAGAACTGAATAAATATAAAATCTAACAGTCTTGATCTTTGCTGCTTTTCGTCCTCTATGACCCAGCTAATAGGCTTCCACAGTATTTGTATCCAATCTCGACGGCTGTGTGTCAGCTTTCACTGTTCAACTGATGTTTGAATCTTGATATTATCATCCGTCGACTTTCAGATCATTCGTCGATGACTTACTTGATCATCCGTCGACTGCTATTTTGAACATCCGTTGAAAGTCATTTGATCATCCGTCGAAGCTTTGTGAAGCATCCGTTGATAGCTATTTTGGCACTTGACTTCATTTCACTTATACAGAATTACAAGACATTGCTTATGTACAGTTAATCAACCTATTCTGCATATCTAGTTAAAGTCAACATGACTTATATGCTACTACAGATTCTATACAAAGGTGCATACAACACTGTGCTACAAACTTATCATTATATAAGCTACTCACTCGATGGATAATAAATTACTCATCCGTCGGTACTCAAACTGAGTTATCCGTCGGGACTATAATTCTTATCCGTCGAGTGCTACATTATTTCACTAAGTAAAATCTACTTAGATGTTTTGTTTAGGTAATCATCAAGTTCACAACATATTCACAACAATAGGTATTGATATCCCTTAAATTATGGTGTTAATCTTTAACTACCCATATCGTGTATAAATGATTAACTAAAGGTAATTATAATAATTTATATTAATTAAAAATAGTTAAGTGCATATCATTTTTTGATTGGTACTAATAACATTTTTGTATATGTACCAAAGTATCAAATGTTTCATATATATGATATGCGCCAGGTTGGCGTGACTCAAGCTATCTTAAAAAATACTGATTATCATCAATTTACAAAAATTTTGCATATTTTTTGGATATAACACTTAGCGCATGTGTAAAATATCTATATAAATCTTATAGATATGTGCTTAAGAGATACGTGTAGTACCAGTATCAGGTAATTATATTTATATAGATTTATGTTTCTCGGTGGTCAAATTAAAAGATCACATGTGAAGTATGTTATAAACTAAATTGGTAAAAATAAATGTTGACATGTATAAATTAAATCTGTATTTAACATATACATTATAAAATAATTAATTAAAAAAAGTTTCGAATTAGTTTATTCAATATAAAATCAACCTCGAAATCAATCCTACTACCAATTTGTCTAATTCTGCAACATGGTAAATATCAGATGCTAGGAAGGTTGTAAAAAATCTCCTCATAAACCACATTGGATGTGATATTTTTGGTTGAGCCATTATCATCGTCTATTAGAAAATGCAGACCTTGTGGAGAAGTTACCCGAGAGATTGCTGAAAGAAATATGTCCTAAGTCCAATCATGTATTAGGATTTAGGAATAACTCCCTGTGTAATATGTTTTGATATCATTGATATTAATAAAAGACTTGTTTTGTTTTTATTACGGGCTTTATCTATTTAAGTGTTTAAATAAGATATACCATAGTTTAGAGTAAAGCTTTTTATAGATTATGATGAGATCATAATAGTGAGACTTAAAAGATGATAACTCTAAACTTAAATAGTTCCTGGTCGTAGGATTACTAACTGGTAATTAATAATCCGCAGAGATCGGTACATACTATGCTTGCTTCTTTTCTGAAGGATGTCTGTTCTCATAGACATTTGTGTGGTGACACTATAGCTAGTATGTAGGTGCTTATTATAGAATAAGTTCACTGAACATGACTCGCCCAGCTGAACAACTGATGGAGTTCACTCACGTGTCAGCAGTTGTTCAAATAGTGATAGTTGTACAAGTATCCTTAGACTTGAGGTCATCATAGTCATCTTGTGTACACCAAACTATGCTTTGGTTTAGTTCTTAGTCTCCAGGGACAATTATTAGGGCTCTACTGGGTATAGAAATTTGTACACGAAGATAATGTATGATCAATAAAGGATCTACCCCTTCCAGTGAAGGAAGCGAATGTTCAAGGCTGATCCACTTATGCTAGTTCAGGAATCTCTGGCCAGAGTGAATGAAATTAGAAAGGAGTTTCTAATTTGCATAGAACTAAGCATAGTAAATGGTAAGCAAGTGATTAAATTAGATAGGCTTGACACAAGATCCATGCCTTGTATTTAATCGGGACATTGTAGGGTAGAAGGAGTTTATTGTACGGTAACTATTCACTGAATAGGTTTTTGGTATTCTAAGCAGTGAATTCGTATTATCCGGATAGTCGCGATATGCTGAGAAGTATCCCTCACGATGTAGAATAAATGTGATTAATTAATTAATCATATTTAATAAATTAGAGAATTCATATAAATAATGATAAAATAGTTTTATTATTATTTATTTCTACTACCGGCTTAATATTGAACCTACAGGGTCACACCATAAAAAGAGAATGATTTAATGGTGGAGGAATTAATTAATAATGGCTAATAATTATTTATTTATAAAATAAATAATTAATTGGCAAATTTAATAATTGATTAAATGAGATTTAATTGATTATAAATTAATTAAGAAAAGTTCTTAATATTATTAATTAAAGGATTTAATTTTTGGAAATTAAATCAAGAGAGAGAATTATTTTTCAAAGTGTTTAGAAAAAGGATTAATAATTAAAAGGTGTTTTAATTATTAATAAGAATAATAAATGGGTTAATAATAATAATATTTTATGGAAAATTTCAGCTGAAAATTTTGCCTATAAATATACTATTATAAACCCTATTTTTATTCGAACCCCAATTTTTATAAAAACTTAATTCTCTCCACCTCCTCCTCCTCCTTAACGTCGTTTTCTTGGTGGATACCGGTGGAGTGCTTCACGTTTGAGGAGCAGCTGCTAAGGATCTCCGATCGTTGCTCTTGGATCGCTTATTAAAGGTTAGTAATCGATCCCTATGTTTTTACCACGATTTATATGCTTTTATTTGGATTTTAAATGTGTAAAAGTGCTTTTATCATGCCTCAACTACGATTAAAATCCAACAATGGTATCAGAGCCCAGGTTGTATGCATATAGATCTGTGGTAAAAATTTCAGAATTTTATGTGCTTGTATGAATTAATTATGATTTTTACAAGTTATATCATGGATTAATTTTGTCTGATGAGACATCGTTTCTCAGAATAATTTTGAATGTTGATCTGGGTTCTACAAGTGTTGTAGATCGTCTCGGTATTTTTCTTATATTTTTATGATGTATAGATTTTTTATTATGAATTTTTGAAGTTGTTGCAATTAAATTCGTAATTAAATAAGCATATATATATATGTATATTCAGTTGTATATATATATCTGCTATATATCTGTGGTTGTTTATGCTGCTGCACAGAAAGATAGATAAGCAAAGCAAAGGTACAGAGTACAGTACGGCGGCACGGTGACCAAGAAAGAAAAAAAAAACAAGCAACGGCGGCTGCTGCAAGAGAAGGGAAAGGGGTGTCGCGCATTTCGGGAATGCGTTACACCCTGTGGCGCATTTACGGAATGCGTTACACCTTTTAATGACTTAAAAGGGTTGTAACGCATCACCGGAATGCGTTACAGGGCTTGTAACGCGTTCCTGTAATGCGTTAGCCCGTCTGTTATTTTTTAAATTTGATTTCTGGGAGTTTCGTAACTCCGTTTTGGGCGTGCAATATACCGTTGGATTCATTTTTCTGAGACGGATCTAGTGGAGTGATCAATTTTAGTTTATATAAAAGTTTTGAACTGTTTATATTTCCGAAAGTGTTTTAAAGCTGTTTTTAAACTGCTTTTAAATGCTTCATGTGATACATAGAGATCTATAATGCTTAGACCAATATGCTAGATGATGTAACATGCCTACCTTGATGTTTATTCATGTTTATATATGTGATATATGCTTAGTTTATCATGCGATGATAGATTTAGGTGAACTTAAATGAACATAAGGCGCTTGTTAGACAATCTAGTATAGTGAAATTGTTTCATAACCTTAAGAATAATATTATGAATACAATCATGAGATTCTTGTGTTTATGAAACACGTAATTGAATATGAATTTTCGATATGAGAGAAAGGATGATTCTGTCAAAAACAGATTTCTATCTGTAAGAAAAGGTTATTAAGTGACGCCTCTTGACAATGCTCCACCCGATCTGGGAATCATCTGATTATTGATTATTGATTTGAAATATTTAATTTAAAAGGAAGAATCTCTTTATAATATGATTATGATTGTAACGTAATATAATCCCTCTAAAATTAAATAACATCAAGTAGTAATTGGCCAATGACACAACGGGCTTGTGTCGGTCATAGCCTTCCAACATGATAGAAAGTAGTTCTTATTTTTAAATCATTGTCGGTTCGTGCTACAGCCGAGGGCTTTGATTTCGAAATAAGAAATACTTGTCTATTACATAGAGATGTGTACATTGAATTAGAATCTAAAGGTCGGTACGTGCCACAGCCGTGGGCCGTTGGGGACTGATTTAATTGTACGGAATGTTGGGTTAGACTTGACTTAGAATATTGAGTTTGTCGTGCCACAGCCGTGACTCAATTATTCAAGAGGCTAAAGTTTGATTAGGGAATAACATAAGATGTGATTGACAAGAGTTTTCTGCCTATTGAACATTACATGGCGGTTCGTGCTACAGCCGGGGTTGTGTAATGGAATGTAGGATCCCTATTCCCACTAGCATTATGAATGCTTAATTTTTTCATATAGGGGGTTGAATAAATTAGGTAAACTAGTGGGAGCCACTTATGAATAAAGACCCGGTTCATATAGTGTTTTAAAAATGAAATCGAATATTTGCTAAGTGTTGTTATGTGTTTATCATTTACAGATTTACAATATACATTATGTCTTCTGCACTATCACTCAGGAGCATACTGGATGCTCACAAATTGACTGGTCCTAGTTATGCTGACTGGCTTCGAAACTTGAGAATTGTTCTCAGGATTGAGAAGCTGGAATACGTGATTAACTCACCTAAGCCTACTGGACCTGCTAGCGATGCGCATAATGATGAACATGTTGTGTATCATAAGTGGATAGATGATGCAAATGTTGCTCAATGCATCATGCTAGCTTCCATGAACATTGAGCTACAGAAGCAACATGAGTATATGGATGCTCACACTATCCTCATGCATCTACAAGAGTTGTATGATGTGGCGGGGAGGGCAGCTCGATATGAGATATCGAAGGAGTTGTTCGGTTGTAGGATGTCTGAGGGATCATCTGTGAATGACCATGTACTTAAGATGATCAATTTGATTGAACGTCTTGGACAACTTGGTTTCGCCATGGATGGGGAGCTGAGCCAAGACTTGGTCTTGCAATCGCTTCCGAGTTCGTTCTCGCAGTTTGTTGTGAACTTTCACATGAATAAGTTGGATGTCAGCCTGCCTGAACTCCACAACATGTTGAAGACTGCGGAATCGAATTTTCCCCCTAAGAAGAGTTCTGTTATTCTAATTGGTGAAGGTTCCAATCCTAAGAAAAGGAAGAGGAACCCTTCCAAGAAGAAGAAAGTAGGTGAGAAAACGCCGGTTCCACCAAAAGCTGAAGACCCCAAGAGCAAAGTTGTTTGTTTTCACTGTAACAAGGTGGGGCACTGGAAGAGGAACTGCAAGGTTTACCTGTTGGATTTTTAATGCAGCGGGGTCATGGCAAAACACTTTTACACATACAAAATCCAAATAAAAGCATATAAATCGTGAATAAAAATTCGAGGGATCGAATCTAACCTTTTAAAATAATTCGGAGACAACGATCAGAGATCCTTAGCAGTTGCTCCTCAAGTGTGAAGCACTCCACCGGTATCCACCAAGAAAACGATGTTAAGGAGGAGGAAGGAGGTGGAGAGAATTGGGTTTTCCAAACTTTTTGGGTTTTCGGGTTTGATGTGGGTTCGAATAAAATTAGGGTCTATAATAGTGTATTTATAGGCAAAATTTTCAGCTGAAATTTTCCCATAAATATTATTATTATTATCCCATTTATTATTCTCATTAATAATTAAAACACCTTTTAATTATTAATCATTTTTCTAAACACTTTAGAAATAATTCTCTCTCTTGATTTAATTTCCAAAAATTAAATCCTTAATTAATAATATTAAGAACTTTTCTTAATTAATTTATAATCAATTAAATCTCATTTAATCAATTATTAAATTTGCTAATTAATTATTTATTTCATAAATAAATAATTATTAGCCATTATTAATTAATTCCTCCACCATTAAATCATTCTCTTTTTATGGTGTGACCCTGTAGGTTCAATATTAAGCCGGTAGTAGAAATAAATAATAATAAAACTATTTTATCATTATTTATATAAATTCTCTAATTTATTAAATATGATTAATTAATTAATCACATTTATTCTACATCGTGAGTGATGCTTCTCAACATATCGCGACTATCCGGATAATATGAATTCACTGCTTAGAATACCAAGAACCTGTCAGTGAATAGTTACCGTACAATAAACTCCTTCTACCCTACAATGTCCCGATTAAATACAAGGCATGGATCTCGTGTCAAGCCTATTTAATTCAATCACTTTGCTTACCATTTACTATGCATAGTTCTATGCAAATTAGAAACTCCTTTCTAATTTCATTTACTCTGGCCAGAGATTCCTGAACTAGCATAAGTGGATCAGCCTTGAACATTCGCTTCCTTCACTGGAAGGGGTAGATCCTTTATTGATCATACACTATCTTCGTGTACAAATTCCTATACCCAGAAGAACCCTAATAATTGTCCCTGGAGACTAAGAACTAAACCAAAGCATAGTTTAGTGTACACAAGATGACTATGATGACCTCAAGTCTAAGGATACTTGTACAACTATCACTATGTGAACAACTGCTGACACGTGAGTGAACTCCATCAGTTGTTCAGCTGTGCGAGTCATGTTCAGTGAACTTATTCCATAATAAGCACCTACATACTAGCTATAGTGTCACCACACAAATGTCTATGAGAACAGACATCCTTCATAATGAAGCAAGCATAGTATGTACCGATCTTTGCGGATTATTAATTACCAATTAGTAATCCTATGACCAGGAACTATTTAAGTTTAGAGTTATCATCTTTTTAGGTCTCACTATTATGATCTCATCATAATCCATAAAAAGCTTTACTCTAAACTATGATATATCTTATTTAAACACTTAAATAGATAGAGCCCGTAATAAAAACAAAACAAGTCTTTTATTAATATCAATGAAATCAAAACAGATTACATAAAAGTTATTCCTAAATCCTAATACATGATTGGACTTAGGACATATTCCTTTCATTACCTTGCAGAATTGAAGAAGAAGAAGGGTAGTGAGACTGCCGCTTCTGATTCAGGTATGTTCATGATAGAAGTGAATATTTTATTAAGCCAAATTTCTACTTGGGTATTAGATACCGCCTATGGTTCTGACATCTGCAATTCGTTGCAGGGACTAAGGAGAAGTAGGACTCTTAAAGAAGAGGAGGTGATTCTACTGATGGGAAATGGAGCAAGAGTTGCTGCTGAAGATGTAGGATTATTTCATTTTCATATGCCTACGGGCAAGACTATTGTTTTAAATAATTGTTATTTTATTCCCTCGATTGTGAGGAATATTATTCCCATGTTAGACTTGGCTGGATTTTTATTTATTATTGAGAATAATGAATGTTCTATTCTTAGAGATAATATTCTTTATGGACGTGGTGCTTTAAATAATGGTCTGTATATATGTGACATAATTTACTTCAGATTGAATAAACTAATAAAAGAAAAGGGATGATGAAAATCTCACTTTATAGTGGCACTGCAGTCTCCATTTAGTAGACATGGAGAGAGGACTGCAAATTTGCTAGGAATGGTACACACAGATGTATGTGGACCAATGTCTACGCAAGCCATGGGTGGATTTTCATACTTCATTACTTTCATAGATGATAGATCTAGATTCGGATATGTGTTTGATGAAACACAAGTCTGAAGCCTTTGAAAAGTTCAAAGAGTATAAGTATGAAGTGGAGAAACAAACCAAACATAGTATTATAATTCTTCGATTAGATCGAGGTGGTGAATACTTGAATGGAGAGTTTCTGGATTATCTCAAAGTAAATGGTATAGTCTCCCAGTGGACGCCTCCAGATTGGTATCTGAAAGGAGAAATCAAACTTTGTAAGACATAGTTCGGTCCATGATGAGCTATGAGAATCTTTCAGTATTCCTATGGGGTTATGCATTGGAAACCTCAGCATATTTACTGAATAAGGTGTCTTCCAAATCTGTTCCTCAAACTCCGTATGAGATATGGAAAGTAAGGAAACCGGGTCTTAAACACGTTAAGATTTGGGGATGTCCAGCTTATGTCAAGAAAGTTGACCCAGATAAGCTGGAATATCGATCCGTAAAATGTAGTTTTGTGGGATATCCTAAAGAGACTTTAGGGTATTACTTTTACACCGGTCATCGGGTGTTTGTCTCCAGACATGCTACCTTCTTGGAAAAGCAGTTTATCCTTGAAGGAAACAGTGGGAGCAAAATTGAACTTGATGAAGTTCAAGAAGCATAAACTACTACGGATCAAGTGGAAACACCTGTTCTGACTGAACAACCTTCTGTGGAACAGCCCATTCGTAGGTCAGGGGGAGTGTCTCGCCAACCTGAGAGGTAATATGGCCTTGTCATTGAGAATGACAATGAGTTGTCGATCATTGATGATGATGACCCTGTGACCTATAATGAGGCTATGAGTAGTGTTGACTCAGAGAAATGGCAAAGTGCCATAAAATCCGGAATGCAATCTATGTATACGGTATACGAAAGAATGATTAGAGCAGATGGGCAGGTAGAGACCTATAAGGCCAGGCTTGTGGCAAAAGAATTCAAACAAAGGCAATGGATTGACTTTGATGAAGCCTTTTACCTGTAGCCCTGTTATAATCAGTTCGGATTTTGCTTGCGATTGCTGCTTACTACGACTATGAGATCTGGAAAATAGCCAGATGGTTTTCTTTCCAAGGGAAATGAAAACCTAGTGTGTAAGCTGCTGTGAACCATATGTGGTTTAAAGCAAGCTTCTCGAAAGATAGAACATTCGTTTTGATGAGACAATCGAAGAGTTTGGTTTTATCAAAAATGTAGATGAACCATGTGTCTACAAAAGGGTTAGTGGGAGCGCGGTAACATTTCTTGTATTGTATTGAAATAGACACACATAACAACATAGTAGACCCACTCACAAAGCTACTTTCTGAAAGTCACTTTGATCGTCATAAAGACTAGATGGGTATTAGATACCAGAGTGATTGGCTTTAGTACAAGTGGGAGATTGAAAGGAATATGTCCTAAGTCCAATCATGTATTAGGATTTAGGAATAACTCCCTGTGTAATCTGTTTTGATTTCATTGATATTAATAAAAGACTTGTTTTGTTTTTATTACGGGCTTTATCTATTTAAGTGTTTAAATAAGATATACCATAGTTTAGAGTAAAGCTTTTTATGGATTATGATGAGATCATAATAGTGAGACCTAAAGCTGATAACTCTAAACTTAAATAGTTCATGGTCGTAGGATTACTAACTGGTAATTAATAATCCGCAGAGATCGGTACATACTATGCTTGCTTCTTTTGTGAAGGATGTCTGTTCTCATAGACATTTGTGTGGTGACACTATAGCTAGTATGTAGGTGCTTATTATAGAATAAGTTCACTGAACATGACTCGCCCAGCTGAACAACTGATGGAGTTCACTCACGTGTCAGCAGTTGTTCACATAGTGATAGTTGTACAAGTATCCTTAGACTTGAGGTCATCATAGTCATCTTGTGTACACTGAACTATGCTTTGGTTTAGTTCTTAGTCTCCAGGGACAATTATTAGGGCTCTACTGGGTATAGAAATTTGTACACGAAGATAATGTATGATCAATAAAGGATCTACCCCTTCCAGTGAAGGAAGCGAATGTTCAAGGCTGATCCACTTATGCTAGTTCAGGAATCTCTGGCCAGAGTGAATGAAATTAGAAAGGAGTTTCTAATTTGCATAGAACTAAGCATAGTAAATGGTAATCAAGTGATTAAATTAGATAGGCTTGACACAAGATCCATGCCTTGTATTTAATCGGGACAGTGTAGGGTAGAAGGAGTTTATTGTACGGTAACTATTCACTGAATAGGTTCTTGGTATTCTAAGCAGTGAATTCGTATTATCCGGATAGTCGCGATATGCTGAGAAGTATCCCTCACGATGTAGAATAAATGTGATTAATTAATTAATCATATTTAATAAATTAGAGAATTTATATAAATAATGATAAAATAGTTTTATTATTATTTATTTCTACTACCGGCTTAATATTGAACCTACAGGGTCACACCATAAAAAGAGAATGATTTAATGGTGGAGGAATTAATTAATAATGGCTAATAATTATTTATTTATGAAATAAATAATTAATTGGCAAATTTAATAATTGATTAAATGAGATTTAATTGATTATAAATTAATTAAGAAAAGTTCTTAATATTATTAATTAAAGGATTTAATTTTTGGAAATTAAATCAAGAGAGAGAATTATTTCTAAAGTGTTTAGAAAAAGGATTAATAATTAAAAGGTGTTTTAATTATTAATAAGAATAATAAATGGGTTAATAATAATAATATTTTATGGAAAATTTCAGCTGAAAATTTTGCCTATAAATATACTATTATAAACCCTATTTTTATTCGAACCCCAATTTTTATAAAAACCTAATTCTCTCCACCTCCTCCTCCTCCTTAACGTCGTTTTCTTGGTGGATACCGGTGGAGTGCTTCACGTTTGAGGAGCAGCTGCTAAGGATCTCCGATCGTTGCTCTTGGATCGCTTATTAAAGGTTAGTAATCGATCCCTATGTTTTTACCACGATTTATATGCTTTTATTTGAATTTTATATGTGTAAAAGTGGTTTTACCATGCCTCCGCTGTGATTAAAATCCAACAAATGCTACATAGAGTTGACCGTGAGAAAAACCGGTCGTGGAAGATAAAACCCAACAGTGTCCATGCTTTGGTCCTTGGCTCTTGTTCACAGTCATTGCAAAACATAGTTGGATTGGAAACCGTGTTCTCTTAAAATTAAACGGCCACTTGGTATCAGTTGGTATCATATCAATATGTGGAATTACGTGTTTTGTACCAACTTGGGAACCGCATAAGATTTGGCATTCGATGGAATTCTTCTTACAGCCAGTTATAATCATACGTGTTCCATTGCAGAAACCCATTATCTGATTCAAATTTCATTAGCATCACAACCGATCCAACTTTAACTTTCAGGTCATGGTAAGACATGGCATGTTTAAAGAATTCAGATATTCAACTGGGAACACAACATCAAAATCATTGTTTTCACCACTATTATCGTCGATGGAATCTTGACTCAAATATGTATGCACAGTACCTGGGATCTTGTCAAGTATTTGTTCATTAATATTGTCAACAAGAACATTTGTTGGCATAAGGATCGCTCTTGACCTTAGGTAATCATGCGAGTGCATGTTTTTAAGAAAATATGGATAAATAATGTCGATAAGACCGGAAAGTGGATTTTTTCCTTCACTTTTAACAACATACTGCTCCAGTACAATGAATTATGTATCCATGAAATCGCCTGGTGATTCAATACCTTTCACCTTGCCATCTCCAATCTGAAGTTGCCACTTACTGAATTCAGCTATCATTCTATTATGAAATTCTGAATTTCCCGAGTGTAACCTCATATTCTGCTTCAGAACTGTTAGGTATGAATACAACACAGGGGGGGGTGAATGTGTTTTGGCTTAAATGTATGATTTTCGATCGACTTAGGCTTTAGCAGTTGGTTGTTGTTAATGATGTAGTAGAATGGATGTTAAACATAAATAGCTGAGCAAATATGTAAAACAAAGATCTTCAAAACTCACTTAATTTTATATTAAAAATAAAGCAGTATTTTGCTACAAAATCTCTAAGTTCTTGTTTTAGAACTTAGCTTCTTTCTTGAGAGAGAACACACACAATTTTCTAATCTGATTGTTCTTCTTAACTTAACTGGAGGACCAGTGTTAACTTTATAACTCAGTTAACTGCTGGTTTACACGGTGGATAATAAACATGCTATTATCTTTTCTAAACTGTCACTTGTCATTTCTATTTATAGAAAAGCAAATCTTCCATTTCTGGCTTAGCATATCTTTTGCTTCCCGTGATAACTTTAATCTCCTCTGTCAGTTAATCTTTGTCATTGATCTTGCACATCTCTCAAGCTGCTTTTTGTAGACTTGTCAATCCAGCTGTGTGAATTGTTTGTTGATTTGCAACCTTGGATATTGAATTGTTCTGCAATTATGTACTTAGAGAAATTTCTTCACTTCGAGATCTCCAATTAAGCTGTAGAGAACTCGACATCTCGATAGGCATGATGGCTTGTCGATATCTCTGAAACTTCATTGTTGCCTAGACTTATTGACAACTCTGAGTTCTCTAGTGAATTTTGGTTTATCGATAATTCAGAGTTCTCTAATGGACTTTGGCTTATCGATAACTCAGAGTTCTCTAATGAATGTATACTTGTCGATATCTCTGAGTTCTCGACAGACAATTCCTAAGTTCTCTATACCCGGTGGATGTTGTTTATCCGTCGAGTAGTGATGGTTTATCCGTCGAGTAGACATTCCTCATCCGTCGAGTAGATATTGCTCATCCGTCGGGTAGATGTTACTCATCCGTCGGTACTCTCTGGAGTTTAAATGACTTTTCGATAAGTCATTCTGGAGTTCTCGAATGATTTCTCTATAACACTAATTCCGTGACTTGTAGAGATCTTGACTTAGAATGTTTTACACCAAACAGATTTATTCAACTCCAAGCTTGTTCATAATTCTTCTGAGATATGATCTTCTTGATCTTCTTCCAGATAGAATTCTTAGGCTTGACACTGTTTAGAGAAAAATGCTCCAGTCTGCTCCATTTACATTTTACAGACGTTAAGTGTTACAAGTATGAATTACAGATTAAGGTTACAATACAACTAATCTTAGGGTTATCAGTATGACTTAGTCTTGTTATGATACAGGCATGTCTTGCACAACAATCTCCCCCAATTTGTGAGAAGATTGTTTATCATAAATTCATGCCTGTTAACAAGACTAACCACAAGTTAAAGAATGAAAATAAAATGATACAAAAGCTGATACAACACTTGTACATTGGACAGTTTACAATAATTAAGTAAAGCCTGAGCTGTCTGATTCTTTCTCAACTATGTTCTTAATTTGCACAAGTATTTCCAATTCTTCTAGGATGGGGGTGTCAGCTAGAGCCTCTATTAGTTTCAGCAAATCCGGCTTAGGATATCTAGCTAACATCCCTATCCTGTAACTTGACAAAGAGCCAGCTTTTATATTCAGAAATCTTCCATCCTTTGATATTCTGCTCTTGCCTGCTATTGATGATATTATTACCTCCAGTAATCTTTGACATTCTTCTGAGGCATAATTATTTGACATCATCTATTATATATTACAATCTCCCCCAACTTGTTCATTATGAAATTATGCACAAGTTCTGATTGATGATGTCAAAAACTTTAACTAAATGCAGAAACGAAAACCAGTCTTCCCATCAGGTCTTTTGTTGAGTTGCATTTAGATTTATTCAACATCCATTAGCTGTTTTGGCATTTAGATATATTCTCCCCCTTTTGACATTATCTCTAGGAAGAAAAATCCAGCTAAATGCACATTGTTCAAGCTGTTGTCATTGTCCATTTGGAACATTGTCTGCAGCTTCAAGCTTCATTGGGATTTTAAACAATAGCAGTTTCACTTAGATCTGCAGAAAAATCTGTTAGTGAAAAAAAATCCTAAGCTCTCTGTTCTTTTGAATAAATGGTCTCACCAATTCTCACTGCACTAGTCTCATGACTTTTAAGAGTCAGAGTTCCCTCACAAGGATTACTAAATCCATACATTCATCTACCTCTCCTTTTTCCAGGAAGGATCCTGCCTCTCTTATTCTTTGTTTTTCACTCAATCTTTTCTCTTATTCTCACATGAAAGGCTCAAATGTTGTTTGACCTACAGAAATAAGAGGTGGCTGAGAGGAGGTAATCTGTGATCATATGATTAGAGGAAAACCATATAGGGCTAATCATACTCATTTCACCAGAAAAAAATGCATAAGCATCTATGATCGGGGTCATGGTTTGACTCACAGATTGCTCTGTGGTTGTGACAGTGTGTTGTCCTCCAATTATAGTGAGAACTTCCATTGGAATTGGAGAGGATTTGACTGGGTTACTGTCATGTACACCAGCCTCAAACCTTTGTGCACCTTGCAGAGCACTGTCACATAAATGTGATAAGATTGCCCTTTTTATGACATTGTCATAGGTAATTGTTCTTCTAGCTTTGACTGCTGAGACAGCTTCTGCTAGAGTTATGAGGGGAGTTGTTCCTTCTTGAGGAACCTCCAATTGAATTGGAGAGGATTTAGATAGCTCCCCCTCAGGAGTACTACCCTCAAACCTTTCAGTCTGTGAAGACTGTTTGTGCACATGAAGGTGCCTAAGTGATATTCATGAAAAGCTTGATAAATTTCCATGTTTATGATACCAGTTCCTTTTTCTCAAACAATCAGAACAACTGAAGAACATTTTGGGAATTTTGTCCTTTTATAAAACATGTTCCTTTTGAGAGTTACCTGAGTGGGATTGTGTTTGAGTTTGTGTTTGTGTTGCTGTTGTTGTTCCATATTTAATGAAAGTTCTGATTCTTGTCTGAAAGTTCTAGTTTGTGTTTGAAATGTTTTAGCTGCAGTTTAACACAAATACCTGTTGATTGAAACTTGAATCTCCTGTTATTGTCTGAGTGGATTGTGTTAAACCTGTAATGCATTGAACATATTTATCTGTATTGATTAGGCATAACCATTGAGACATGCAGTTGCAAGTATATTGATTAGGCATAACCATTGAGACATGCAGTTGCAAGCATTATGACAGGAAAGCTGATAATCAATTAATTTGTAAACACAAGGCAATCATAACATAAACAATCAAGCAACAAAAACAAATTGATAAAGAAGAAGATAATTTTATTGATATTAAACATAGAGTATATTAAGATGCAGATTATATAAAGTAAATCCTAATCCTAACTACTCTAATTTAGACTTCTTCTTCTCAGCCTTCAACCTCCTTGTCCTGCGCTGGTAAGCCCTGGATATGGAGTGTGCAAGAGAGATGATCCTCTCCTGCAGCTCCAAAGCAGCAAGGCGTTGCTGCTCAGCTACCCTGGCTCGCCTCTCCTGCTCGAAAGAGGCTTCCATCTCAAAAAAAAGAATGTCGATTTGATCATCCCACGAGAGTCCGTAAAAGACCTCAAGTGGAACATCAAAGGGGCTGTAAACTACCCCTTGATGCGGACACGAAGTCCGAAAGGATCAAAATACATCAAATCATCATTCAAATGATGAACCGGTAGATAAGCTCCATTAACAAGTCTGTAGAAGACTGGGGCATCCATTTGAATGAGAGAGAGAGAGAGAGAGATGAACAGAAGGTGAGTTTGAAATTTGATGTTCTTGTTGAGAGTAGAAGAGTGATGAGTGATAAAGAGTGAAGCGTTTTAATTTATAGAGGGAGTAAGATAGAAATCAAGAGACTCTTGAGTTGCCCGGATAATAGGAGTAATAATCACATAAGCCTATTAGACAGCTAGAAATGACTAGTGACTATTCCCCATACAAGTACTCAAGAATATTAGTTTATTTTAAAAATAACTATTCCCCATGCAAGTAAGCGTGTACTCCCTACACAAAAAGTAACTCTCCCTATCAGCAAGTAATCAGATATGATTATCACTATCAGCATACGCAAAACAACACAAATAATGTACTAGTCTGCTAACATTAGACTAACATATTTTCACGTAAGCAAGAAATCATGTAAGCACGTAAATGTGTCAATAAGTCCGAGAAAATTAGAGACTAAGTATGTCAAAAGTATTTTTATGAACAGAATTTATGAATTAAATTTGTTCAGTTTTTCATACTTTTTGCTTCTTTTGATCTGTTATTTATTAAGTTCACATACTGAAGATATGATGTAATAAATATTCAGTTTACTTAGAGTTTTGAGAAATTCCAAGTTAATATTAATGGAGAAATCTGGGTATTTATAGAAAAAGTAGCTTATCGAGAAGTCAAAGATGACTTATCGAGAACTCTGATAAATACCTAGTTTGTCCGAAAATGGACTAAAATAATTCTAATTTATTTGAATTGAATGAAATTGAAATCAGAATAAATTTTCCAAAAGTATTTGTCTAAATAATTCATTGAATTAAATTATTTTAATTCTGAGTTATTGATAAATCTCAAAATATCCTTGTCGAGAACTCTGTGAATTAACATTATAAGAGAACTCTACATGGTCTTATCGATAAGTCATAATAGAGCTTATCGAGAAGTCATTCGAGAAGTATGTAAATAGACTTATCGAGGACTCACTCTAGAACTATAAAATGACTTGCCAATAAGTCATTTTGACTTATCGAGAACTCAGTTCTCTATACTTTTGAGTGCTGTTTTTATGCCTTGTGTTAATTTTACACATTAAAGATGTAAATTAACAACTAAGTAGTTTACTTAGAATTTGAAATATTCTAAGTTAAATTTTATTTTATTATATTTTATTTTATTTTTTTTGAGTTTTTAAAGAAAAATAAATATACAAAGATTCTGAAATATTTATAATTCATATTTCAGTTAATTTCCAATTAAATCAAACTAGGTTGATTTATTAGAAATTAATCTGCTGCAAAACATTAGCTGAGTTCTTGCCTTAGGATGAAGAATTGAGCATTCCAATTTCACTCACAAGTCTAGTGAAGGTTGCTTCATCCAAAGGTTTAGTAAAAATGTCAGCTAATTGTTTTTCTGTTGGAACAAAAATGAGCTCAATGGTACCATTTGCAACATGTTCCCTGATAAAACGGTACCTAACATCAATGTGCTTTGTTCTAGAATGATTAACTGGATTAGCTACTATAGATATGGTACTAGTATTGTCACACATAATAGGAATTTTGTGTAACACTAGACCATAGTCCATTAGCTGATTTCTAATCAAAAGCACTTGAGCACAACAACTTCCAGCAGCTATATATTCAGCCTCAGCTGTGGAAGTTGACACAGATTGCTGTTTCTTACTATACCAGGACACAAGTCTTTGACCAAGAAATTGACAGCTTCCACTAGTACTTTTCATATCAACCCTGCATCCAACAAAATCTACATCTGTGTATCCAACAGCTTCAAAACCAGTTCCCTTAGGATACCATAATCCCAAGTTTGGAGTTCCCTTTAAGTATCTGAAAATCCTTTTTACAGCCATCACATGTGATTCCTTTGGATTGGCCTGAAATCTGGCACATAGACAAGTAGCAAACATGATGTCTGGTCTACTACAGTCAAATAGAGCAATGAACCAATCATTCCTCTGTAGCTTGTAATATCCACACTTATGCCTTTCTTGTCTTCATCCAACTTGGTTGCAGTAGACATTGGTGTAGATGCAGGTGAGTTATCCACCATACCAAATTTCTTCAATAAGTCATTCACATATTTGGTTTGGCTGATGAAAATACCATCACTTCTTTGACTAACTTTAAGGCCAAGGAAGTAACTCAATTCTCCCATCATGCTCATTGCATACTCACTCTGCATTATCCTAGAGATTTTTGTTGACAAAGCTTTTCATCTGTAGATCCAAAGATGATATCATCCACATAGATTTGAACTAGGATCATATCTTCATAATGCTTCTTGTAGAAGAGAGTCTTATCAATAGTACCTCTAGTAAACCGATATTTGAGTAGAAATTCTGACAGTGTGTCATACCAGGCTCTAGGTGCCTGTTTCAGTCCATATAGAGCCTTGAGTAATTTGTAAACAAAGTTAGGGAATTCTGGATCTTCAAAGCCAGGTGGCTGTTGCACATAAACTTCTTCTTCTAGTTCACCATTAAGAAAAGCACTCTTGACATCCATTTGATACACCTTAAAATTTGAGTGTGCAGCAAATGCCAGAAAAATTCTTATTGCTTCTACTCTTGCAACAGGAGCAAAATTCTCATCATAGTCAATTCCCTCTTCTTGTGAATAGCCTTTAGCAACCAGCCTTGCTTTATTTCTAGTAACAATTCCATTTTCATCCATTTTGTTCCTGTACACCCACTTAGTTCCAATTATGCTTCTGTTCTTTGGTGCAGGGACTAATTTCCAAACTTTGTTTCTCTCAAACTGATCCAGCTCCTCCTGCATGGCACATATCCAGCCAGGATCCAATAGGGCTTCTTCAGTTTTCGTGGGCTCTACTTGAGACAGAAAACATGCATGTAGGCATTCAGTAGCAGTTGCACTTCCAGTTCTCACACCAGCTGAGGGATCACCAATAATAGCTTCTACTGTATGACTCTTATCCCACTTTCTGGTGTGTGTCTGTTGACTAGTACCTTCATCATTTTCTTCAGTATTACAATGACTGTCATTTTTATTCTTTCCTTCTCCCCCTGAGTTTGTGCCATCAAATTCAGGTGTCAGAAGAGAGCTTTCATTTTCATGATTTTGTTCAGAGATCTCTTCATTTATCACTTATTGTGTCACAACTTCATTTTCCTCATCAGAATCACTGTCAATGGTTAGATTTCCAAATGCAAGGGCTTCAGCATCATTTACATCAAGGCATTCCAAGCCTGGACACTTGTCATCATCAAAAGTAACATCTGTGCTTTCCATAATTTTCTTTTGATCAATTACATAAACTTTATAGGCTGTTCTTTCCAATGAATATCCCAGAAAAATTGCTTCAAAAACTTTAGAGTCAAATTTTCCCACATATTCAGAGTTGTCTTTTAGAATATAACACTTGCTTCTAAACACATGTAGATGCTTCACTGTAGGCTTCCTGTTAGACATGATTGAGTAGGGTGATTTGCCATGAGCTTTGTTGATGAGATATCTGTTTTGAGTGTAGCATGCAGTATTAACAGCCTCTTCCCAAAAACTAGTTGGCAACTGAGCATCTTGTAGCAAAGTTCTAGCAGCTTCAACCAATGTTCTATTTTTCCTCTCAACTACTCCATTCTGTTGAGGTGTTCTAGCTGCTAAAAATTCTTGAACAATGCCTTTGCTTTTACATAATTCACTTAATGTTGAGTTTCTGAATTCTGTTCCATTATCACTTCTCAATCTTTTCACACTAACCTTTCCTTCAGCTTGCTTCTCAATTTTCTTGATGTGCTCAATTATAATGTTTGGAGTTTCATCTTTAGAGTACATGAACTCAACCCAAGTGTATCTTGAAAAATCATCAACCATGACAAGGGCATATTTGTTCCTTGAAATGGACAAGACATTTACTGGCCCAAACAAGTCCATGTGAATAAGTTGCAGAGGTGCACTTATAGAATTCACAGATTTTGACTTGTGACTTGATCTTTTCATTATTCCTTTCTGACAAGCTTCACAAGCTTCCAGTTGAGCAAATTCCAGATTGGGCATGTCTCTCACAAGTTCCTTCTTGACTAGGCTGTCTGTTGATTGCTTTGAAATTCAAGTGAGATAGTTTTTTATGCCACAATTTGCTTTGCACTTCTGATGCCTTGGTGTAGAAACAACACATTCCATCCTTATTTATTGAGTCTAAGTCTGCAACAAACAAGCTTCCCTTTCTTACTCCTTTAAGAGCAATTTCACCAGTCTTTTTGCTAATAAAAGCACAATCTTCTTTGTTGAAAACAACTTGAAAACCTCTGTCTGCAAATTGACTAACACTTAGGAGATTTACTTCTAATCCAGCAACTAGTGCTACATCTTCAATGACGACATTTCCAGAAATAATCTTGCCATATCCCATTGTGAATCCTTTGCTGTTGTCTCCAAAGGTTACCAAAGGGCCAGCCATCTCCCCAACTTATGATAGCAGGGCCTTATCACCTGTCATATGCCTGGAGCATCCACTATCAATGATCCATATGACCTTCTTTCCTTTGTCCTGCACACAATGAGGATTAAGTGTGTTTAGCTACCCAAACTGTGTTGGGTACTTTCTTCATGTTAACTGATTTTGCAGAAGTAGAATGAGAATTTTGAGATAAAATGGAATTCATAGACTGTTGAGCATTTTCCCTTTCAGATATAGAACCAACTTTTGATTCTATGAGATCAATTCTCAATTTGTGGCAACTCTTCATCACTTTCATGTTGCAGGGAATGCAATCAAACTTGTCACAGAATGAATAGGGATCATTTGCCTTAGCTTCATTGTACTTGCAGACTCCTTCAGGTGGATTGCTAACAGTCTTTTTACAAAGATGAGTTAGGTGATTCATTGATCCACAATTCTCACACTTCTTTCTAGGTGCATCTGCTACATAAGCAAAATTATTGCTTTTGTTTATCCCAATCTTTCCATTTCTATTCTTCTTTTTCCTTTTGACCTATTTAGCTTTAATCTCCTTCACAGGCTCCTTAGTTTCTTGATTGGCTTTTGGTGTTTCAACAGAGATGGAAGACTGAGTTGTCTCATCATTTTTCTTTTCCTTGTCCTCATCAGCTATCTCTTGTTTGATGATCAACTCTTCTTCACTGAAGTTCACCTCACATGCCTTGAACAAAGGTGATTCAACTTTCTTCAAAATAATTGGAACATCTTCAGTTTGAGTTGATTTCCCTTTGTCACTGACAGACTTCCTCTTGTTGTTCAAATCCTCATAATCAAGACCAATGGCAATGTTTGCACATGGCTTGTTCTTTTCATGATATTGTCCAATCAACTCAGAAGCATTTTTGAAGGATTTCAGCTTTACTTCATTCTTCTCCAGCCTTTCTCTCAACACTGCTTCAATTTCAATTACACACTTTAATTTATTCTTTAAGTATGCAATTTCTTGTTTAGAAGCATCAAGCTCAACCAACAACAATTCAGTCTCTTGTTTTTCACTCTCAAGTATTTCATTGATCTTTTTCAATCTGCTAACTTCCTCATTTGCAGCAACCATGCTTGTATGAATGTGGAACATTTCTGTGCTCATCTTTTCAACAGTTTCCTTATATTGACTCACATTTAAATCGATTTTAGTGAGAGTTGGTACCTATGATTTAGATGATGAAGAGTTTCCTTGCTCCAAGGCCATGAGTGCATAGTTTCCAACTTCTTCATCTTCATCATTATCTGAATCATCTCAGCAATTGCCCTCAGCAATATAAGCTTTCCCTTGTTGCTTCTTTAGAAGAGCATCATACTTTGCTTCCAATTCAAGATAGGCCTTGTCTTTCTTTGCTTTCTTAGGTTTCCTACATTCTGTAGCAAAATGGCCCAACTCATCACAGTTAAAGCATCTTATTTTTGATCTATCAACAGATCCAGTTTTGTAGCCAGTTTTGCTATCAGGAGCGTACTTCCCTTTTCCTTTCCAGCTGCTGTCTTTGTTGAAGAACTGTCCTTTGCTTTTGAAAAATCTTGGTTTCTTTACTCTAATATTAGAGAATTTTCTAGCCAAGTAAGCCATTGATTTGTCTAGCTTATCAAGCTCATCAAGAGTGTAGAACTCATTTTCTTCATCCAATTCCAGTATCACTTGCTCTTCAGTGTCATTGACTCTTTTCTCACTTGTAGGAATGACTGGAGTTGGGGATCTTTGCTCATCATTAAAAGTCTAGCCTTTATTCACAATCAGTGCACTTGAGCCATCCATTACATATCCTTTACCAGCCCTTAATGACCTCTTTTGAATCATTTCAAGTTCATAAGTTTTCATAACCCCATAGAGCACTTCCAGTGTGATTCTACTCAAATCCCTTCCTTCTCTGATTGCATAGATCTTTTGTTCCAGATGGTCAGGAAGAGTGAGCAAGAATTTCAAATTCACTTCTTCAACATCATAAAATTTATCATGAAGCTGCAAGTCATTTATCAGCTTATTAAACCTTTCAAACACATCAGTAATACCCTCTTTTGGTTTAGCCATAAAACCCTCAAACTAAGAAATTAATATCCTTCTTTGATTTGACCTAACCTCCTCAGTTCCTTCACAAAGTATTTCAATCTTTTCCCATATCTGTTTAGCAGTGTCACAGTTGATAATGTTATTATACATTACATTGTCAAGTGACTCAATTAGTATCAGTTGCAAAGCACTGTCTAGGGAAACTTTCTCTCTTTCAGGTTCAGTATAATCAGAAGGATCCTTGGGAGCATAATGAGCTGGAATAACCATATCTCCATCTGCGGTTTCCTCAACTCTAACTACAGGAGTGAAGGGCCCATTCTTGAGGATACCAATGTAAAGGTGATTGGCCAATCTTATAAACAGCAACATTTTCTTTTTCCATAAAGTGTAATTGGCCTTATCAAAGGGAGGAATCTTGATACTACTGATTTTCTGTGTATTCATTTTTCTAAGATCTAATCTGTTTACTTTCAGATTTTGCTCTGATACCACTTGTTAGGTATGAATACAACACAGGGGGGTGAATGTGTTTTGGCTTAAATGTATGATTTTCGATCGACTTAGGCTTTAGAAGTTGGTTGTTGTTAATGATTTAGTAGAATGGATGTTAAACATAAATAGCTGAGCAAATATGTAAAACAAAGATCTTCAAAACTCACTTAATTTTATATTAAAAATCAAGCAGTGTTTTGCTACAAAATCTCTAAGTTCTTGTTTTAGAACTTAGCTTCTTTCTTGAGAGAGAACACACATAATTTTCTAATCTGATTGTTCTTCTTAACTTAACTAGAGGACCAGTGTTAACTTTATAACTCAGTTAACTGCTGGTTTACACGGTGGATAATAAACATGCTATTATCTTTTCTAAACTGTCACTTGTCATTTCTATTTATAGAAAACCAAATCTTCCATTTCTGGATTAGCATATCTTTAGCTTCCCATGATTACTTTAATCTCCTCTATCAGTTAATCTTTATCGTTGATCTTGCACATCTCTCAAGCTGTATTCTTTTCTATCATTAAATCAAATATCTTTTATTTTTAAAAATTTTCACTGACTACGCAGAGTCCGGAATAAAAAAATTTCCAGCTGTGTGAATTGTTTGTTGATTTGCAACCTTGGATATTGAACTGTTCTGCAATTCTGTACTTAGAGAAATTTCTTCACTTCGAGATCTCCAATTAAGCTGTAGAGAACTCGACATCTTAATAGGCATGATGGCTTGTCGATATCTCTGAAACTTCATTGTTGCCTAGACTTATCGACAATTCTGAGTTCCCTAGTGAATTTTGGTTTATCGATAACTCAGAGTTCTCTAATGGACTTTGACTTATCGAGAACTCAGAGTTCTCTAATGAATGTATACTTGTCGATATCTCTGAGTTCTCGACAGACAATTCCTGAGTTCTCTATACCCGGTGGATGTTGTTTATCCATCGAGTAGTGTTGGTTTATTCGTCGAGTAGACATTCCTCATCCGTCGAGTAGATATTGCTCATCCGTCGGGTAGATGTTACTCATTCGTCGGTACTCTCTGGAGTTTAAATGACTTTTCGATAAGTCATTCTGGAGTTCTCGAATGATTTCTCTATACCACTAATTCTGTGACTTGTAGAGATCTTGACTTGGAATGTTTTACACCAAACAGATTTATTCAACTCCAAGCTTCTTCATAATTCTTCTGAGGCATGATCTTCTTGATCTTCTTCCAGATAGAATTCTTAGGCTTGACACTGTTTAGAGAAAAATGCTCCAGTCTGCTCCATTTACATTTTACAGACATTAAGTGTTACAAGTATGAATTACAGATTAAGGTTACAATACAACTAATCTTAGGGTTGTCAGTATGACTTAGTCTTGTTATGATACAGGCATGTCTTGCACAACAAGAACAAAAACTTTGAATAGGGGCCAAAGCTTAGATTTATTTAGAGATGCATTCACTGTATCATCCCTACTTGCCTTTGGTATTACAGGTAGTATATGCCGGTAGTCACCACCAAAGACAACCGTGATGCCACCAAAAGGTTTTTGTGCATTTTCCAGATTAATAATAGACATTATATCACACAAACTTTTATTTACAGCTTCTACATCATAGCAATGTTGTATAGGTGCCTCATCCCAAATTATAAGACTTGTTTGTTGCATCAACTCCGCTATGTCTGATCCATGTTTTATCCCCGCAACTGAACACTGATCTAGCTTAAGAGGTATGTGGAACCTCGAATGAGCTGTTCGGCCGCCTGGGAGAAATGTGGCAGCGATTCCAGAACCTGCAACAGGTAGCACTATTTTCCCTCCTGAACGTAGGCGACAACATAATGTCTGCCAAAGAAACATTTTTCTGCAGCCACCAGATCCATAAACAAAAAACATACCACCCTTTTTCTTTTCTACGTTATAAATAACAGCATTATAAACCTCCAACTGTTATGCATTCAGCTTCTTATAATTAATTTCATCCTGAGTGTTCATTTCCTGTTTATCATATCCGCATTCTTCGACAAGTAGGTGATTAACAGAGGAGCCGAAAAACCGCTCTTTAGGGAATGGCATGCAGGGATAGTCACACAATGTCCTTCCAACATCATTTAGTAGTTTCTCTATCTCTGTAAAAAAGGAATTAATAATTGATAATTAATTTTGTGGTTATAAATACTTTTCATAAACAAATAATAAAAAATGTTATTCACACATACCAGCCAAAGCATACTTTTGAATTTCATAATGAGAGAGAAATAAGTTAAGATTCTCCGTGACTTTACGTTTCTTGTACAGAACATCATCTGAAAGAGCCTTCCAGTGTGCTTCCTAAAGGCCATACGGAATAGAAACCGAACAAAACACCAGAATGTTTATAAATATGGCACGTAGTTGAAAAGGCATAGCTGAATGAGAATTTTCCGACAATGCGTCATGCCATTGATTATCATTGTTTAAAAGGCCAAGTGAAGCACATGCCTCTTTAAACGTATCGTATACAATACCATCAACTATGCGAAGCTCGGTAAATGATAACGCTTCTTTCCTTCTCAATTGAAGCATCCTGAGATACAAAAGATCACCACTTGTGGCATGAACCTCGGTCAATCTGCCAATTACATCACCTCTTTGTCTAATCTTCCATTTTCCTGATTCTGCTATCCAAGTAAAATGGTTAGGGGAATCAGCATCGGTTAAATTTCTGGATTAAGGCAGTTCTTTATTAGCTATAAACCAAGCCTCAAGTTTACTTGGTTTTGAAGCAGCTTTTTCATAAACCTCTTCCAAGTTTGAAGTATTTTGGAAATTAACATGCTTTTCACCAGGTAAGTGAATTGGCAACTGATCGACACTTGGCCATCGGCTATGAATATCAAATCCGAAAATCCTCCACGATGCTTCTGAGGCGCATACATAACGACCATCAAGGAAATTGTTAACTTCATCCAAGCACTTAACTTTGGTTATAGACGGATCAGAATTGGAATTTTTGTATTTCTTTTTTAGCAACATTGTAGCAGTGTCATGTCCTTTTAAACAGAACTTGAAAAGGTATTTTAACGATCTAGAGTTGTTTCAGATTTCAAGATTTATGTAGTACTGAAAAAGGACCAACAGATCTCGATTATAAGGAACCGCGTATTTATTATCAAGGTTAACACCTTTTTTCCTGATAAATCTACTAGTCTTCCTTCTACGATAAACTGGAAATCCGTTGTCATCAAAGAATGTGTGTCCATTATATCTGAAAAATTAAGGATACAGATATATGATAAAAATTGTGGTAAATTAAACAATTTAGTGTACATAAGGAACACCTTGAAAATATATACCTCTTTGGAAAATGACGGTGACAATTGCCTTTAACCATACATGGAGAGTACGGAGAATCTTTTCCACACGGGCCATGAATCATGTAATTTTTAACGGCTTCATATGCTACTGGATCACTTTTTTTGTTAGGGATTTCGGTAGATACCAAATGATCAATATTTTCAATATTGTTTGGTCGATCTTCAGGATGTAACCATGTTAGCATGTGCACATGTGGCAAGCCACGTTTTTGAAATTAAATAGCATGCATGACTGTATATTTAAGTACAAGGTTAATATATAAATGCATTACCTTAAAATATGTAATAATTTTTATTTCTCAAAAGTAATGCCAAGACTATAAGTAGAGTTCTGTAGCTTCGATGCATCTTCCAAAGTAATTTTTCTTACGAATCAAATGAAGGAGTTGATCAAGTTTTAACTTAAATACACCTGAAACAATATCCGGAGCATCAACGGGATCCACATTTGGCAACAAATCAAGCATCTTTTTAATCTCAGGCCACTTTGAGTTACACGTCATTATAAGAAACAGAGATGGATGACCAGTGGCACGGCAAATAGCCAATGAATCTTTGAAATACTGAGACATGTACTGTTGGGATCCTGTAAATGGAGCTGGAAGAATAACTGCCTTACCAACATGAGTGGGATCAGGGTCTCCTTTACGAAGAGCATCATATACGGAGTGATACAGATCAGCTCTAATAGTGGTCTGATGATTCGATATCCAATCAAGCCTATATTGTTTAATAGCAGTAAAAGAGTCTACAATATAGTGTTTGTATAAATGTCATGCTTGGTGTAATGATATACCTACAATTTTGTAAATTTATTAAAATCAGATTGCATACAGTAGTACACTGGATTATTTCTAGACTATAAATTGTAAACTTTATACAATTACCATCTGAAGTGCATATCATTATCTTATAAAAATAAAACTGCCGCATCGTAACACACTTCCTTTTGTTCTAATCAGGATCATGAACTTCATCATATATTTCATCATTAACAATTTTTTTATTATCTCTAAGCCTGATTTTCAAATGATATCCTTTATTTCCCCAAGAAAATAATAATGGATACTGCAACGGCATAAAATGTGGATCGGTTTCATATATTCTCTCCAACCCTTCTTGTTTAGAGTTGACAATGGTTTCTCTGAAACCCCCGGTATCTGTATTATCACTGACAATGAAAGCCGCAACCTCATTAGATGGAGTAATGTGAGTTTGCCTCCTGGAAGCAGAATTTGATGAAATAAGAACCAACTTAAACTCATTAAGGTCACGGTTTACAAAATGATCCCTGGACATACGTAATGCTTTAACTAATTCATTATGTTTGTTTAACATAGACAACAATGATTCTACAATATCCAGATCGATGTTGTCAGTAGACCCACCAAGAGCATCAATTATGTTCTCAACCTCATTTTCAGTGTCATGGATGTATAATTGACAAAATCTAGGAGTTGAGCCATCTTCCGGGACCAAACTACCCAAAAGATGGTAATTCCGACCTTTCAATCTGAAGTAATATGGTCCTCTGCTTCTATTAATTTTATTATCAACCTTTCAACCTGTTGATGTAAAGCAGAACATACAATTGTAAACCCTTATGTGTTGTTTGAAATGCTTGGATTTCTCACCTCCACTCAAAAGAGAAGCAAGTGGTTGTGGAGGTGGAGGATTCTATTCCAGATGTACCTGACCATTTATGCAACATAATGAGAAAGTTGGCTCTTCTCGCGTACATGTTTTGTTATTCCGCTCCTCATTCCATATGATTGCACCATATTTTCCACACTGCTTCGTTGGCGGTCCAAGATCCAAATATCCATGCCACAATTATGGATTATAATCAATATCCTCATCATTTTCAACATCTATGTCATCTTCTGTAACAGTGGCCTCCTCTGAAAATAAAAAAGGAATTTTGAGCTTTTTAAAAAATTACACTTCATACATCAGATATTATTTATGTTTTGTATTTGCTACCAATATTACCTATGTCTGCAATGCTGTTTCCTGCGGAATAAGATCCACTGGCTGCTTCAAAATGTGCTTGGAGGTTCTTGGCAAAAACAGAACTTTTAGGCAAGAACCTGTTTTCTTTGTTTTGTTTAAAACATCATTGTTAGATTGTTTCAATATTCCATGCTCAAAGTTCTGATGGCTTAAAGTAGATTGGTCATTAACTTCAGCATTTAGATAGTTGTTGGGCTTTACTCTCAATTGCACAAGACATTAATTTAGTAACTTATGTATTGCGATATTTTAAATATCTAATCCTTTGTAATTTGTGATTGTTTCTGTTAGGAATATGTTGTGAACTTGATGATAAATTAAACAAAACACCTTAGTAGATTTAACTTAGTGAATTTTGTAGCACTCGACGGATGATCAAATATAGTCCCGACGGATGATGATTTGACATCCATCGAGTGAGTAGCTTATGTAATAATAAGTATTGTAGCACATTTCTGCAAACAACTTTGTGTAGATTCTGTAGGAGCATATGAGTCATGTTGACTACTAGTAAATATGCAGAATAGGTTGATTAATTGTAAATATGAGATGTCTTGTAATTCTGCATAAGTGAAATGGAGTCAAGTGACAAATAGTTACCCGATGGATGATCAACAAAGCTACCCGACAGATGATCAACAAAGCCACCCGACGGATGACAAGCATGTACCCGACGGATGATCAAATTCAAATATTTGTTGACAGTGACAACACAGTCACATGCGTCGAGTGTTTGAAAAAGGAATGTGGCGGCCTGTTTAACAGGGATTTGAGAATAAAGAAGCATTACCATTTACATGTTATTATGAAGATATTCAAAGATGCTGGAATAGAGTAGTGAAGTAGCATGGAGTTAGACTAGATATGATTTGTTTTATTATCTTGTCTTATTGTCATGTAAACTTGGTAATATATAAACCAAGTGTAGCTAGTAAAGCAACTAACTAAGCACACACATTTTCAAAGAAACATTTTCAAGCTGTATTCTATAGCATTTCTCTGTAAGTTTAGTTGTTCATACTTGTAAGCAGCTGTGAGCTATTCAAGCTTCACAGAGTTCTCATTCGATATATATATATATATATCTAGTGGATACTTTCAAATCCACCAGAAAGTTTTAAAAGCTTGTGTTTTTATTACTTCGTGTTTTGATTCATATAAAGTATTCATTCCACACTCTGCAAATCAAACACTTATATATTATCAAGTAAGAACTGTTTTAAAATCTTGAAAAAGGAGCCAGAATTACATTCAACCCCCCCCCCTTCTGTAATTATTGTTGTATTGTTAGGGAATAACAATTGGTATCAGAGTAAGCTCTTGAAGCACAAAGAGTGTAAAGATCACAACAAACAGCAAGATGAACAAGAAGGATGTTGGAGTTAAGATTCTTTTTCTGGACAAAGAAAATTATCACCACTGGAAGGTGAAGATGCACTCACATCTTCTTTCCCAAGATGAGGCCTATGTGGATTATGTTAGATATATTTGTGATGTCATGTCTAATGATGATTTGTGTTTAGTTTTCAGATCTTAACTAACAGGACAAATCAGGACTTAACTGGAAATCAGTACTTATACTGAAGTCAGGACTTAAGATATCAGAACTTAAGTTATAAGAAGATATTTATCAGGAGATAATATCAGGACATAAGGAGACTTTCAGATAAGGAAGGCGGCTGATTGAAAGGAAAGAAGATCGAGAGTAAAATAAGAAGAGATATGCGTGAAGAAGAATTCTATGAAGAATAGAATACTTGGAAGGAAAGATAACTAGTTGATATATTTTAGGATGCAGACTTATGTTCGGTATCAATTAGAAGATTATCTTGTAACTGTGTGTCTATATAAACACAGCATAGGGTTTACACTATATGTGTTATCTTAATCGAGAATATTATTCATTGTAACCCTAGCATCTCTCGTGATATTTGTTCATCACTAAGAGAGAACAGTTTCATTGTAATACTATTTTATTAATAAGATTATTATGTGTTTCATACTTGTGTTCTTAATTCGATTTGATTATGCTAGACACTGTATTCAACCCCCTTGTACAGTGTGCGTGACCTAACAAGTGGGATCAGAGCAATCTGTTAACATACATACAATAAAGATCCAAAAATAATCATGTCTGACGAAGCACAAACTCCAACCAAGCCCACCAAAACTGAAGAAACTCCAAAGACTCAAATCCATAATCGATATGAGACTATTAGGGTTCCCATACTGAAACCTTCTGAGTATCCCATATGGAAGGTGGGGATGTCTATATTTCTGGAAGCTATAGATCCAGAATACCTTGACAGAATTAATGAAGGACCACATAAGCCAACCAAGCTCTCTGTTGTAGTTGCAGATCAGCCAGCACAGACTGTACCAAAGAAGAAAAGTGAATATAAAGCTGAATATATCTCATTTATTGCAAAGGATGCAAAGGTAAGACATTTGCTGCATAGTGCCATTGATAATGTCATGTCAAACAGGGTAATTAACTGCAAGACTGCAAAGGAAATATGGGATGCCTTGGAGACAAGATGCCAGGGAATTGATTAAATTGAGAAGAACAGGAGGACTATACTCACTCAAGAGTATGAGCACTTTGACTCAAAACCTGATGAGTCATTGACTAGTTTATATGACAGATTTGTCAAAATCTTGAATGATCTGTCACTGGTGGATAAGGAATATGATCTTGAAAATACTAATCTTAAATTCCTTTTAGCTCTTCCTGAAAGTTGGGATTTGAAGGCAACTACTATAAGAGACAACTATGCTCTTGATGAAACTACTCTTGATGAAATTTATGGCATGCTCAAAACTCATGAACTTGAGATGGATCTAAGAAGCAAGAGGCATGGGAGAAAGTCAAGAACAGTTGCTCTTAAGGCTGAGGAGGAATCCCCTAAAGTGGCTATCTCAAAGAAAGGCAAAGGAAAGGCTCTCATCACAAAGTCTGATAGTGAGTCATCAAGTTCTGATAGTGATGAGAATTCAGAAACTGAAAGTCTATCTGAGATGGATGCTGATGAAGAGATGATGAAATTGTGTGCTCTAATGGTGAAAGGTATCACAAAGATAGCTTACAGGAAATTCAGAAGGGGAAAGAAGTTTTCCAGGAAAAGTGGAAGTTCTGATAAGAAGGGATTCAGAAAATCTGAAGGCAAAGCTGGAAAGTCTGACAGAGGAGATTACTCAAATGTTAAATGCTACAATTATGGTGAGAAAGGCCACATATCTCCTGACTGCAAGAAAGAAAAAGGTGGCAAAGGCAAGGCACTTGTCACAAAGAAGAAAAGCTGGACAGACACTTCAAATTCTGAAAGTGAGGTGAACTATGCTTTGATGGCAAATGTTGATAGCAGTTCTGAAGCTGCTGAGTTAAAGGTACCTCAAACAACTTATGCTTTTCATACTGATGATATTACTGAGTTGAGAAGTTATCTTAAAACCATGTTCATTAGTTATAGAGATCAAACTTTAACATATGAAAGATTAACTTCTGAGAATCTTGCTTATAAAAAGAGGAATGATTATTTAGAAAAAGAGTTAGTTATGTTCCATCAAACTCAGAAAGATAGAGATGATGCTTTCTATGTTATAGATGAAGTGATTAAAATAAATGAATCTCTAAAAACTGAGTTAGAAAAGAAAAGAGAGATTATCAGGACTTGGACTAACTCTGGCAGAACAACTCAGAATTTGTTAAGTAGTGGAAATTGGAAAGAGGGCTTAGGTTATGGAGATGATAAGAATAATAAAGGAACTGTAGAAATTGAGCCTATAGTTGTTAAACAAAAGCCAAAGGTAAATCTTGTTAAGTTTGTAGCTGTAAAGTCTAATATTGATAAATCAGAAGTTAAAGAGAAATTAACTTCTGACAAACCAAAATAGGATAAGCCAACTGAAGTTAACATAGGCTTAATGACAATGAAGCAACTTAAGCATAAGTTGAAAGATGTTAAGAATGCAAACAAGGTAAAACCACCAAGGAAAAATAGGAATGGAAAGGAAGGTGTGAATAAAAGCAATGATTATAAGCCTGTTCCTAATACTCCTAGAAAGAAATGTTATAACTGTGGAAATTCTAACCATCTGGCTTCTTTTTGCAGGAAGAATAAAAACATAAACTGCTTACCTTCAAAATCAGGAGTTAAGAGTCAGTCTGTTAGATATAGGCCACAAAATCTTGTAAGGAATATCATAGTTTATGGCATTCCATTTATACTTGTAAGGAATATCATAGTTTGTACTATGATTATTATCAAATAAAACCTTCTTTAAAGAAAGTTAGCATTATTCCTTCTAGTGTAAGTTCTGATGCAAAGTCTGATACTGTAAATTCTAATAAGAAAAATGTTAACATAAACTCTGATGTTAAATCCCCTGTAAATGTTAACAAACTTAATAAGGCCAAAGGATCCAAGCAAGTCTGGGTCTTTAAAACTAATCATTAGTGGTCTTTGTGATTGCAGGGCAACAGGAAAAACATCATAGTTCTGGACAGTGGATGTTCAGGACATATGACTGGAAATAAAGCCCTGCTATCAGACTTTTTGGAGAAAGCTGGCCCAGGTGTTTCTTATGGAGATGGCAACATGGGAAAAACTCTGGGATATGGCAATATCATCTTGGGAATGTCATCATTGAAAAAGTAGCTCTAGTCTCAGGACTTAAACACAATCTGCTGAGTGTTAGTCAAATCTGTGACAGAGGTTATCATGTGGATTTCTTTGAAGAACAATGTGAAGTTGTAAGCAAATCTACAGGCAAGCTTTGCCTTGATTAGAGTTCGAAATCCCTATCCAAGCTAATCCAACTCAGATTTTACGAAAGGATACAGGCATGGTAACATTTATGAAGCCTAGCTTTTAACAAGTTCTGATGGTTCTGCAATCTGTCTGTTAAGTAGAGCATCAATTGAAGAAAGCTGGAATTGGAACAAGAAACTCTCTCATTTAAATTTTAACAATATAAATGAACTTGTCAAGAAAGATCTTGTGAGAGGACTGCCAAAATCAGTGTTTGCTCCTGATGGCCTTAGTTATTCATGTCAAAAGGCAAAACAAAGGAAATCTTCATTCAAGAGCAAGACTGAATCTTCAATTCTTGAGCCTTATCACCTACTACATGTTGATCTATTTGGTCCAGTGAATGTCATGTCTATTGCAAAGAAGAAATACGCTATGGTCATAGTGGATGAGTTCACCAGATACACATGGGTGTATTTCTTGCACACAAAAAGTGAAACTGCATCTATCTTGATTGATCATGTCAAACAACTGGATAAATTGGTTAAAGACTCTGTGAAAATCATAAGAAGTGATAATGGCACTGAGTTCAAGAATTTGATTATGGAAGAGTTCTGCAAAGACCATGGAATCAAGCAGGAAATTTCTGCTCTTGGAACTCCACAGCAAAATAGAGTTGTTGAAAGAAAGAATAGAACTCTTATTGAAGCTGCACGAACTATGCTTGATGAAGCAAAGTTACCAACCTATTTTTGGGCTGAAGCTGTGCAGACTGCTTGTTTTACTCAGAATGCAACACTTATCAACAAGCATGGTAAGACACCATATGAGATGGTGAAGAAAAAGAAGCCAAATCTGAAGTATTTTCATGTATTTGGATGCAAGTGTTTTGTTCTTAAGACTCATCCTGGACAGCTATCCAAATTTGATCTAAAAGCTGATGAAGGAATTTTTGTTGGATATCCACTTTCCACAAAAGCCTTCAGAGTCTACAATTTAAGAACAAGGGTTTTCATGGAATCTATCAATGTCTCTTTTGATGATAAGAAGATTACAGGACTTGAAGATTTCAATGATCATGATCAGCTGAGATTTGAGAATGACGTTTTAAATTCTGATTCTGTAAATCATGACAGTCTAAATCCTGACAGTCTAAATCCTGATACTGCAAACTCTGATGGGCCAAATTTTGATAATTCTTAAAACTCAAATTCTGAAGGATCCAACTCAGAGAGCATAATTTCAGGGGGAGCATCAGAGAATGTTGATGGAGACAGCATGGATCATGGGGGAGCATCCAGTTCTAGAGATAATCTTCCATCTGCAAGGAAGTGGACTAAAGCACATACACCTGACTTGATTATTGGAGATCCTGAAGTAGGTATAAGAACTAGGACATCAACATCAAATGAATGTCTCTATCACTCTTTTCTTTCTCAGGCTGAACCAAAGAAAGTGGAAGAAGCTCTTCAAGATGCTGATTGGGTGCAAGCAATGCAAGAAGAGTTAAATAAATTTGAAAGAGATAAAGTCTGGACCCTAGTGCCAAGACCAAAGAACAGATCTGTTGTTAGTACAAAATGGGTGTTCAGAAACAAAAATGATAGTTATGGCATAATTACAAGGAATAAAGCAAGGCTGGTTGTAAAAGGATACTCTCAACAGGAGGGAATTGATTATGATGAAACATTTGCACCAGTTGCTAGATTGGAAGCCATAAGGATATTTTTGGCTTATGCTGCTCATAAAAAGTTTAAAGTCTTTCAAATGGATTTGAAAAGTGCTTTTCTTAATGGAGAATTGGAAGAAGAAGTATATGTTGAACAACCTCCAGGTTTTGTAGATTCAAAATTTCCTCATCATGTCTACAGACTTGATAAAGCACTTTATGGCCTTAAGCAAGCTCCAAGAGTATGGTATGAAACATTAGCTCAGTTTCTTCTGGAAAGTGGATTTAACAAAGGGACTATTGACAAAACTTTATTCTATCTCAACCATGGAAAGGACTTACTTTTGGTGCAGATATATGTTGATGATATCATTTTTGGTTCTACAAATGACAGACTGTGTAAAAGGTTAGCCAAGCTAATGCAGTCAAGATATCAAATAAGTATGATGGGAGAACTTAGCTATTTTCTGGGCCTTCAAGTCAAGCGGAATGAAGAAGGAACTTTTATTTGTCAATCTAAGTACACCAGAAATTTGTTGAAGAAATTTGGAATGCAAGATTGTTCAAGTGCATCCACTCCTATGGCCACTGCAACAAAATTAAGTAAGGATACTGGTATATCAGTAGATATTACTGATTACAGAGGTATTATTGGCTCGTTACTCTATCTAACTGCAAGTAGACCTGATATCATGTATGCTACCTATCTTTGTGCAAGAATTCAAGCAGATCCAAGAGAACCTCACTTAACAGTTATGAAAAGAACTTTCAAGTACCTTAAGGGTACAGCTGATCTGGGATTGTGGTATCCTAGAGAATCAGACTTTAAGCTAATAGGTTACTCAGATGCAGATTTTGCAGGATGCAAAATTGACAGGAAAAGCACAATTGGAAGCTGCCAATTTCTTGGAGGCAGGTTAGTTTCTTGGTTTAGCAAGAAACAAAAGTCAATTTCCACATCAACTGCAGAAGCAGAATACATTGCTGCAGGAAGCTGTTGTGCACAGATTCTTTGGATGAAGAATCAGTTACTGGATTATGGGTTAACATTTTCTAAAATCCCTATTTACTGTGATAATCAAAGTGCTATTGCTATGACAGGTACTCTAGTTCAACACTCAATGACAAAGCACATCAGCATTATTTACCACTTCATAAGGGAACATGTGATGGAGGGTACAGTGGAATTGCACTTTGTTCCAACAGATCAAAAACTAGCGGATATCTTCACAAAACCACTGTGTGAAGCTACTTTTACAAGATTGGTAAATGAACTTGGAATGGTTTCAGGTTCTTTCTCTAAATCTGCTTAGTTTATGTTCTGATACATCAGACTTTATGATCAGTATTTACAGATATTACTATATTTGTGTATTCTGTGCTTAAATTGAAATTTTCTAAGTGTTGATTGTTGTCTGATGTAAATTTCTAAACTCTGATAGTGATATGAATGTTTCTGTGACTATTCAATCCAATGAGGATAACTGTGCTAGATGCTAACCTAGTAGTCTTTAATATACTAAAGATCCCATGTTTGAAATAATTGTTTATGTGGAAATTTTTTTAACACAAGCAAATTCTGATATTGAGCTTGGTTAGGTTTACTTTGTGTATCTTATTACTAAGTCAAAAACTAGAATAGTGCTTCTTATCTGTTAAGTTCTGATGTTGGTAAATCTTATGGATGTACTAAGTGTTGATAAACCTCACTTATCAAAAGAAAAAGAAAAGAAATAAAAATCAGGTACTCCTTTGAGATCTAGAGAAAAATATATGTGGAAAGGAAGACCCATGTGCATTGCTGGTATTAAGTAATATGCATTAAAAAAGCAAAATAAAATTTTCTTGGTGACTTTTCACATTCTCTGATTACTGGAGAAATACTCTGATAATAGCATAAATTCTGATAAGCAGTCGTGACTCACTTACACTGAGAAGCCACTGTAAAAAGGAATTTCAAAAGATGCATAAAATGAGCACAAAACAGTTGAGGTGGACTCATGCATGAACTCATTCTATAGTAGGCTTCAGACTAATGACAGATTTTAAGCAAAGTTCTTAGTTTTGCCTTATCTCTAAGATGTACTGAAGTGAATCGGACTTTACTCTTTGTCTGATATTTAGATTAATGCACACACTTACACTCCATATGAATGATGAAAATTACTGTGGTGATCAATGTTGTTTTAGATGAACAGTTTAAGTGTCAGTTGCATAAATTCTGAGGACAAGTTCTGATGAAAGTTCTGATGATTAATTTCTGTTGAAATCATATCAGTATTTGTGTGAAGAATTACAGAAATACACATTCACCTTTTGAGTTAAGAAATCATATTCTGATGACTTTTAAATCATGATAATAATCAAGTTCTGATGCTGACGTGGCAGTATTTATTTACTTGGTTTACTTTTAAGTCAATACTTGAACTGTTATATTTTTCAGAATATTGGACTATGTGAGATAAAGCAGTAATAATCATTTGTTTAGTGGGAACAGTTTCTTTTTGAAAAACTGAACGTGCAAGATAATCATTACTTATTTACCGTGCCCATTAACTTTCGTCTTAACTGCTGCATGGATGACAGGTGTAAGGTCTGTTCACTTCTCAATAATTGTTGTCACATGGGTTATCTAAGTAAAAGAGATAAAAGATTTTCAAATCATTTATTCACATTTCTATGTTATTCACTATCTCTCTTTTTCTTATTCTCTCACATTTTCTGACGGTTTTCTTTACAGACATTTTCTCAAACACCTTTCAGGCACTCTAACTTCTCACTTATTTCTGATGGCGCCCAAGGATTTATTGTTGATGGAGCCAAGTTTGTACCAAATAACTATGCTGCAATCTTGAATATGGTTGAAGCTCCATCAGATCTACATTTTGTGCAAGATTTATTAGCCAATAGTGAGATTGGGTATGCTTTGACCCAACCTCAAACTATTTCAAGCAATCAAGTGATGACATTTTGGCGAACTGGGCTTTTTGATAATGGTGGTGCTGCTGGTTCACCAAGCATAATTTTCACATCAGGAGATGTCGAGCATGTGGTGACTCCGGGAGCAGTTCGTAAAGCTCTCCACTTACCTGAAGGTTGTACATTCTCAACAGTGGATGATCCTGTTTTACAGCAGCTTATGGCCAGTCTGGGCTATGAGAAAAGTTTGGGAAAGCTGGGTCAACTGAAAAGATCAAATATCAGAAAGGAATGGAGCTTTTTCTTTGAATGTATCACCAAGGCATTCGCCAATAAATGCTCCAACTTTGATGCTATTCCCATCATGAGTCAGCAAATCGGGTATGCCCTTATCCATCAAACTCATTTTGATTTTGCAAGTATTGTGCTAGGTTTTATAGGGGATAGGATGACAGAGGATAGGAATGTAGTATACTTTGCTAGATTCTGTCAGCTTATATATACTTATCGTTGTGCTGATGAACCCCAACTATCCAATGATTTAATTTCACCCTTTAAGCTTGCAAAAAAGGCCTTTAATGATTTGTTAAATGCTGACAATAAGAAACAAGTGCTAAGACCCTTACAGATTCCTCAATCAGTAAAACAAATCTTTGTAAATGCTGATCCACAAACTTATACATCTGTCTATCTTGATGTTCAACCCACCAATTCATCATAACCAACACAATAGCCATCAGAACATACCATCTCTCACCAACCTCAAACTCAACCACAACCTTCAGCACATCCAGTGAAGCCTTCTTCTTCAAGAGCAAAGAGGACTAAGATAGTACCTCAGTCACAGCAGAAAAGAAGGAGGATAGTTCTGAGAGATGAGTCAAATAATTAGGAACAGGTTCCACTATCAGAACCTGTTATTGTAGAAGCTGAGAAGATCCCTTCTCAGAAAGATACTGAAACTGGGAGTTCTAGGCCCCTCAAAAGGCTTAGAAAGCTAAATTCTGATGATGAAGCTCCCAAAGTCTATACTTCAGCAAAGAGACTTAAAAAGCAAAGAGCCAGGAGGGCTGTAAGTGAATCATCACACTCTGAAGAAATCCTGGAAGCAGCAGCTAAGGAAGGGGGTTAGGAATCTCTGATCCCAACAGAACCGATCGTAATTGAATTACTTCTCACTGCTGAATCAACTCACAAGTCTCCTATTCAAGAACAAGATGATATTCCAAAGCAAGTGCCCACACCTCCTGTGTCTCCTATTAATGATCCAGTACATGCTGAAAATTGAGGTACAAGTGATAAAATAGATATTCACAACTTGGTTGTACCTGATGTTCTGTACTTGGAAGCTCCACCCACTCAAGTTACTCCACCAACAACACCACTTCTAGATGCTAATTTCAATGCAGATATTCCAACAACACGAGTTCTGAATCTAGATGATGAAGATCAGATTGTAGGAGGGCATCAAAATTTGGATGTTGATCAGAACTTAGTTGCACATCAAAATTTAGAGGATGATGTTGAAACCTCTATAGCCTCACATACTGTTATTCTATCAGAGGATGCTGATACTGTAGGCTCTTTAAGTTCTGATGCTAACAATGCTGAAATTACTGGTGAAGCTGCTACAAATGTAGATGCTGATACAGCTGGTCCATCTGGACATGCACCTCAACAAGCTCCATGTAAAGCTGATCTAATCAAGAAGTTTGTTAGAGAGGATGCACCGGTACCTTGGAGTGAAACTCCTAGAGGAAAGGAGTGGACTAAGGAGTGGAACAAAGTTAATTTTGTTCCTACTGAAAAAATTCTTGTTGAGCACCTGGCCAAAGCTGATGAAATGCTAATAAATGATGATTTCAAGGCACAGCTTAGAGTTACTGCATTGAGTACCAGGCACCTTTAAGGTCAACACTCAATAACTCATGACAAGGTGAACAAAATTCAAGAATCACTGATCCAGCAAGATATGGATGTAAAATTGGAAAAGAACAGATTTTTTAAGTCAGCCTTTGACCGAATTGGGTATATTGAAAAGACTCAGGAGAAGCAACAAGATCAGATTTCTAAAATTCTAAAGAATCAAGCTTCTCAGCAAACTCAACTCAATGAGATCCAATCCTCAGTGGAATTGCTTGTCTCTCTTCGTCTACCTGTTGATGCCAAAAAGGGGGAGAAAGTGATTAAGTCCAAATGCAAAATTGATCAACCACTAAATGGTAAGGATGATGATTATGAAGCCCAGGGAAACTCTGAAAGGGGTAGAGGTCATGGTCAAGGCAAAGGATTTTCATCAAGCAAAGCTAGAACTACAAGTCAAAGAAAAAGTTCTGATACTGGGAGAAGAATAAGTTCTGATATTGGTAAAAGGATAAGTTCTAGTGAACATCTGAACTTGATGAAGAGATTTCCAAAAGGCTATTCCTAAAAGACAATCCAGGCATGGATATTGAAAGTCTGAAGGAAGAAGAATCCAGACTTAAAGTAGAAAATGTCAAGTCAAAGTCTAAAGCTCAAGTCATGGAAAAGAAGCCACCTAAGCCTAAGGGCATTGTGATCAAAGAGAGGACATATACTAAGGCATTTAAGGCCAAGTCCAAATCACAGGTGGAAGTTGATCCGAGATCCAAGGGCAAAGAAAAAATTGATGAACCTGTAAAGGTATATATGCCAATCATGGATCTAGAGGCAAAATCTGATGAAGATACTAGTCTGATTTTGAAGAAAAAGAATATTCAAACAACCTCTGACATAGCTCATGTTGTTCAAGATCAGGACTTAGTAAAATCTGATATTACAGTGAAGCAAGCAACCTCTGACATAGCTCAAGTTGGCTTGATATCAGAAGATAAAGAAAAGGAAACCTCTGACATTGCTCATGTTAAACCTTCAAAGATGTTACTACCAGGATTCACAAAAGCTCAACAGACTCAACCTTTAAAGACTACATCAAGTGGTTTTGAAGCAATAGTTGTTCAAGAAAAGGAAGGAAGAGACAAATCAGGATTCGGTAGTTCTAAAGAGAAGAGAGTTAACAATACTACCAATGATCCAACTTCCTTAAGTGAACCAGGAGTAGGAACAACTCCTGAAAGATTGAATCAACTTGAATCTGTATAAATGGTTTACCAGTCTGTTTTGAAAGAAGATATCATGTTATACTTTATGACAAATGGGAGGGCATTCCAGATCAGGGAGAATGCTATTCCATTGAAGTGTTTTGAAGAACTGGAACATGTTCAATTTCTACTTCAAGTGAAAAATAGATCAACAGATGGTGCTGCAGGTTATTTAAAATCAAATATTCAGAGACAGAAGAGGCTTTACTCTGTAAAGTCTGACAGCCCATACTGTCCTAAGTACAGATCTCACAGTAGAGATATTGTTGAAATGAAGCCTAATACTGCTAAAATCATCACTACATTTTCTGGTATTAAGGGACTTGAATTCAATCTAGAGTCTGATAAAGCCTATATCATCAGACTAGATCAGGATATAAGAAAAGCTAAAATAAATGATCTCAGGGCTGCTATCTTTCAAACTGGTGAAAATACAGTTGAACTGAAAAATGCTAAAAGGAGGATGGTCAATGAACTTGAATATGCTGAGAGAACACTTTTGAAGAACTATCTAAGAACAACTCCTGACATCAAAGAGATCAGAAATTGAAGCCAAGTCAAAGATCTACAACTGCTTAAATTCTGAAGTGTATACAAACTGAAGCTGATATCAAACTTTAAGGATGGTAAAGCTACAAGGACTGTAAGTTATAGTTATCTAGTCAAATTCTCATGCATTTGTAATTAATGTTTTTGACATCATCAAATATCTGTTGAACTTGTATATTATGCTAATTTACAAGTTGGGGGAGATTGTTAGATATATTTATGATGTCATGTCTAATGATGATTTGTGTTTAGTTTTCAGATCTTAACTAACAGGACAAATCAGAACTTACCTGGAAATCAGTACTTATACTAAGTCAGGACTTAAGATATCAGAACTTAAGTTGTCAGAACTTAAGTTATCAGAAGATATTTATCAGGAGATAATATCAGGACGTAAGGAGACTTTCAGATAAGGAAGGTGGCTGATTGAAAGGAAAGAAGATCGAGACTAAAACAATAAGAGATATGCGTGAAGAAGAATTCTATGAAGAATAGAATACTTGGAAGGAAAGATAACTAGTTGATATATTTTAGGATGCAGACTTATGTTCGATATCAATTAGAAGATTATCTTATAACTGTGTGTCTATATAAACACAGTATAGGGTTTATACTATATGTGTTATCTTAATCGAGAATATTATTCATTGTAACCCTAGCAGCTCTCGTGATATTTGTTCATCACTGAGAGAGAACGGTTTCATTGTAATACTGTTTTATTAATAAGATTATTCTGTGTTTCATACTTGTGTTCTTAATTCGATTTGATTGTGCTAGACACTGTATTCAACCCCCTTCTACAGTGTGTGTGACCTAACAGATTACATAGAGAGAGGTCCTCATGTACCAATGAGAGCTGCAACTGACAATGAGCCATCTGTCCCAAAACCAAGGCATGAATGGTCAGCAAGTCAGGAAAGATAAGAAGGCTATGAATATATTGTTCAATGGAGTTGATGGTGATATGTTTGATAACATCATTAACTGTAAAACAGCCAAGGAGGTTTGGGACACTATCCAGATTATTTGTGATGGTACTGAGCAAGTAAGGGAGAATAAGATGCAGCTGCTAATTTAACAATATGAGCACTTCCATTGTGAAGATAGTGAGTCTCTCACTGATATTTTAGTAGATTTAAAAAACTACTAAATGCTCTGAAGTTGCATGGAAGAGTCTATCAAACAAAAGACTCTAACCTCAAGTTCCTTAGATCTCTTCCAAATGAGTGGAAACCAATGACAGTCTCATTGAGAAATTCTTAGGATTACAAGGAGTTCACCTTGGAGAGACTGTATGGCATCTTGAAAACTTATAAGTTTGAAATAGAGCAAGATGAGAGTATGGAGAAATGTTGGAAGAAAGGAGGGTCCATAACATTGGTTGCTGAGTTAGAGAAGGAGAAAGAGATGAAGGTAGAAGCTATTGAGTCTACATCAAAGGTCTGTGAAAGCAAGGGCAAAGGGCTGGTAGCTGAAAATGAAGATCATTTGAGCCAAGATGATATGGATGATATTGATGAACATTTAGCATTCCTTTCCAGAAGATTTACCAAGCTCAAGTTCAAAAAGAACTTTGGAGCATCCAAGCCAAATAGAAACATGGTGGATAAATCCAAATTTAAATGTTTCAAATCTGGCTTGGCTGGGCATTTCTCCAGTGAGTGTAGAAAGTCAGATTCTAGCAAGAAGAAATTTGAGCCTGTTGATTATAAACAGAAATACTTTGAGTTACTCAAGCAAAAGGAAAGGGTTTTCATTACACAAGAAAATGACTGGGTAGCTGATGGATTGGATGAAGATGAAGAAACAAGCTACGTCAACCTAGCCCTGATGGCCAAATCTGATGAAACAGAAACAAGTTCTTCAAGAGATCAGGTAACCACCACTAACCTAGCACACTTATCTAAAGCTAAGTGTAATGATGCAATCAATGACATGTCCACATAATTATATCATTTGCGTGTTACACTTAAGTCCCTCACTAAGAAAAGTGTTAAAATTAAAGAAAACAATTAGTTTTTAAGTGAGAGGAACAATGTGCTAGAGTCTCAGTTCATTAAATTTAAAAAATTGAGAATTGAGTGTAAGATTGCTAAGGATGAATTAACTGAGTCCTTGAAGAAAGAAGAGAATTTAAAGAAGCAGCTTGAATGAGAACAAGAAGTGATTAAAGCATGGAAATCATCCAGAGATGTCCATGCTCAAATCACTAAAGTTCAGTATTGAGTCCTTTTATGATGCAGCCTGGAAAAAGAGTAAGGAGAAACTGGAATCTAACTTGGTTGAAGGATTATTGACATATGTGGACTCGACGGATGATGAGAATCATCCGTCTGATATTAAAAGGATTATCCGTCGAGTGACAAAGAGCCACATCCATCGGCTGTGAGTAAACCTGTGAGCAAAGCTAAGCTTGCCAAGCTGAATGAAAAATATGGATCAGTTTCCAAAAATTTGTTTCAGGAGAATCAAGTCAAGTGAAGAAGGAGAAGAAAGTTAATGTTGGTCATCTGTCCATCAAGCAATTGAATGACATATTAAGGAAAGATTGAGGTTAAAATATAAACTAAAAAGAAAAATAATAGAAATGGGAAAGTAGGAATTAACAAGCATAACAACTACACACCTGATAAATATGTACCAAGAAAAATATGTGTTAAGTGTGGTAGTGTTAATCACCTGTCTGTTAATTGCAAAATTGCCATGCCTACCCCTGTGTCTGTGCCTCCCTCTTTTCCTAACATGACTGATATGCCTACCATGCCTATGAATGTTATGTCTACTCAGAATATGAATGCACAATTTGCTAATATGTCATTAGCACCTAATCCTTATTATGCTGCATTTAGTATGCCATAAATGCCATTTAGCATGCCTTACTGGAATAACATGTTTGCAAACAGCATGCATTTTCCTGTTAATTAAAATGTGCATGATAATTCTGTTTTAATGACTGGTTTCAAAGGTCCAACTCAAATGACTGAGGATGAATCAGAAATTCCCAAGTCTAATGAAATTAAACCTAAGGAACTAAAGAAGAAAGCTAACAAGGCAGGACCCAAGGAAACTTGGGTACCAAAATCAACTTGATTTGGTTTTAATGTGTGCAGGGAAACAGAAAGAATCTTTGGTACCTGGATAGTGGTTGTTCAAGGCACATGACTGGAGATTCTACCCTGCTCACAGAGTTCAAGGAAAGAGTTGACCCAAGTATTACTTTTGGAGATGACAACAAGGGTTATACTATGGGATATGGCTTGATTTCAAAAGACAATGTCATCATTGAAGAGGTTGCCCTACTGGATGGTCTCAAGCATAATTTGTTGAGTATCAGCCAGCTTTATGATAAGGGTAATTCAGTAACCTTCAATTCAGAAGCCTGTGTTGTGACAAAGAAAAGGAGCAACAAAGTGGTTCTCACTGGAGTGAGAAAAGGAAATGTGTATCTAGATGACTTCAACTCATCAAATGCAGAGTCTGTCACTTGTCTTCTCAGTAAAGCAAGTCAAGATGAAAGTTGGTGTTGTGTATATGTTGTGTACTTGATGATTTCATGAACAAAACACCTTGGTAGATTTTACTTAGTGAAAATATATGTAACACTCGACGGATAAGGTTTATAGTCCCGACGGATGACTCAATATAGTCCCGACGGATGATAACTTATTTATCCATCGAGTGAGTAGCTTATGTAACAATAAGTCTGTAGCACATTTCTGCATACACATTATTTAGAATCTGTAGTAGTACTTAAGTCATGTTGACTTTAGTTAGATATGCAGAATAGGTTGATTAATTGTACATAGATGATATCTTGTAATTCTGCATAAGTGAAATGAAGTCAAGTGCCTGATTGCTACCCGACGGATAAACAATAATGAATTCGACGGATGATCAACAACCCGACGGATGATCAATAACTCGGCGGATGATCATGAACCCGACGAATAAAGAATTCAAATATCTGTTGACAGTGACAACACAGTCACATGCGTCGAGTGGATGCAAATGGAATGTGGTAGCCTATTCAACTGGGTTTTCGAGAACAAAGAAGCATTGTCATTTCCAAGCTATTATGAAGATATTCAAAGATGCTGGAATAGAGTAATGAAGTAGCATTGTAATAGACTAGATAGTTTTTGTTTTATTATCCTGTCTCATTACTTTGTAATCTTGGTGATATATATTCCAAGAAGTAGCAACTAAGGAACTATCTGAGAAACAAGTAGAGAAACATTTGTAAGCAGAATTCTTAGCATTTCTATGCATTCTTAGTTGTTCAATATTTGTAAGCAGCTGTGAGCTTTTTGCACACAGAGTTCTCTCGATATATATTATATATCTCTGGTGGAATCATTCAAATCCACCAGAAAGTTTTTAAAGACTCTTGTTTTTAATTACTTGTGTTTTGATTCATTTAAGTAACTATTCTGTATTGTACTAATCAATTCACACTTATATATATATATATATATTCGAGTTAGAACATTTTTATTTCAAGAAAAAGTTTCAAGAATTCCATTCAACCCCCCTTCTGTAATTCTTGTCATATTGTTAAGGGACTAACAATTGGTACCAGAGCAAGCTCTTAACATACAAAGAGTTTAAAGATCAAGACAATACAGCAAGATGAACAAGAAGGATGTTGGAGTCAAGATCCCTTTTCTGGATAAAGATAATTACCATCATTGGAAGGTAAAGATGCATCTTCATTTTCTTTCTCAAGATGAGGCCTATGTTGACTGCATAGAAAGAGGCCCTCATGTTCCAATGAGAGATGCAACTGGAAATGAGCCATCTGTCCCCAAGCCAAGGCATGAATGGTCTGATCCTGACATTGAACAAGTCAGGAAGGATAAAAAGGCCATGAATATCCTGTTTAATGGAGTTGATGGTGATATGTTTGACAACATTATCAATTGAAAAACTGCCAAGGATGTTTGGGATACAATATAGATCATCTGTGATGGCACTGAGCAAGTTAGAGAAAACAAAATGCAGCTACTGATTCAGCAATATGAGCATTTTCATAATGAAGAAAGTGAGTCTCTCACTGACATTTTTAGTAGGTTTCAAAAACTGCTAAATGCTCTAAAGCTGCATGGAAGGGTCTATCAGACAAAAGACTCCAATCTGAAATTCCTTAGATCTCTTTCAAAGGAATGGAAACCAATGACAGTCTCATTAAGAAACTCACAAGATTATAAGGAGTTTACTTTGGAGAGACTGTATGGCATCCTGAAAACTTATGAGCTTGAAATAGAGCAAGATGAGATGATGGAGAGAGGAAAGAAGAAAGGAGGATCCATTGCACTAGTTGCTGAGTTGGAAAAAGAGAAGGAAGTGAAGATGGAAGTTGTTGAGTCAACTTCAAGGGTTTGTGAAAGCAAGGGCAAGGGGCTTGCAGTAGAAAATGAAGATTCTTTGAGCCAAGATGACATGGAAGACATTGATGAACATTTAGCATTTCTTTCCAGAAGATTTGCCAAGCTCAAGTTCAAAAAGAACTTTGGAGCAGCCAAGCCAAATAGAAACATGGTGGATAAATCAAAATTCAAATGTTTCAAATGTGGTTTGGCAGGGCACTTTGCTAGTGAGTGTGGGAAGTCAGATTCCAGTAAGAAAAAGTTTGAGCCTTTGGATTATAAGCAAAAATACTTTAAATTGCTCAAATAAAAGGAAAGGGCTTTTATTATACAAGAAAATGACTAGGCAGCAGATGGTCTGGATGAAGATGAAGATGTCAGCTACGTCAATCTAGCCCTAATGGCCAAGTCTGATCAAACAGAAACAAGTTCTTCAAGTAATCAGGTAATTACTACAAGCCTTGGACATTTATCTAAAGTTGAGTGTAATGATGCTATAAATGACATGTCTACAGAGTTATATCATTTGCGCGTTACACTTAAGTCTATTACTAAAGAAAATGCTAAAATCAAAGAAAACAATTTCTTTTTAAGTGAGAGGAATAATGTGCTTGAGTCTCAGTTTATTGATTTTGAAAAGTTAAGAATTGAGTGTAAGATTGCCAAGAAGGAATTAACTGAGTCCTTGAAGAAAGAAGAAATTTTGAAGAAGCGGCTCGAGCGTGAATAGGAGGTGATTAAGGCATGGAAAACATCTAGGGATGTCCATGCTCAAATCACCAAAGTTCAAGGAATTGAGTCTTTCTGTGATGCGGCCTAGAAAAAGAACAAAGAGAAACTAGAACCAAATTTGGTGGATGGAGTGCTAACAGATATAGACTCGACGGGGATAACAAAAAGGGTTATCCGTCGAATGATGAAAATCCTCATCCATCGGCTGTTAGCGAGCCTATCAGTAAAGCCAAACTTGTTAAGCTGAATGAGAAGTATGGATCTGTTTCCAAGAACTTTGTTTCAGGAGAATCGAGTCAAGTTAAGAAAGGGAAAAAGGCTAATGTTGGTCACATGACTGTCAAACAGTTAAGTGACAGACTTGAAAAGATTGAGGTAAAAACAGAGGCTAAAAAGAAAAACAATAGAAATGGTAAAGTAGGGATTAACAAACACAATAACTACACACCTGATAAATATGCTCCTAAAAAAATCTGTGTCAAGTGTGGTAGTGTAAATCAACTGTCTGTTAATTGCAAATCTGCCATGCCTACTTCCATGTCTGTGCCACCTCACTTTCCTAACATGAATGCCATGCCTCCCATGCCTATGAATGCTATGTCTACACAGAATATGAATGCACAGTTTGCTAATATGCCATTTGCACTTAATCCTTATTATGTTGCATTTAGTATGCCATAAATGCCATTTAGCATGTCTTACTAGAATAACATGTTTACTAATAGCATGTCATTCCCTCTTGATTATAATATGCATGATAATTCTGTTACAATGAATGGTTTCAAAGGCCCAACTCAATTGACCAAGGATGAATCTAATATCCCCAAGTCAAATGAGATAAAGCCTAAGAAACAGAAAAAGAAAGCTAACAAGGCAGGACCCAAGGAAACTTGGGTACCAAAATTAACTTGATTTAATTTTGATGTATGCAGGGAAACAGAAAGAATCTTTGGTACTTGGATAGTGGTTGTTCAAGACACATGACTGGTGATTCTACCCTGCTCACAGAGTTTAAGGAGAGAGCTGGCCCAAGTATTACTTTTGGAGATGACAACAAGGGTTATACTGTGGGATATGGCTTGATTTCAAAGGACAATGTCATCATTGAGGAGGTTGCCTTAGTGGATGGTCTCAAACACAATCTGTTGAGTATCAGCGAGCTTTGTGATAAAGGCAACTCAGTAACCTTCAACTCATAAGCTTGTGTTGTGACTAATAAAAGAAGCAACAAAGTGGTTCTCACTGGTGTGAGAAAAGGAAATGTATACCTAGCTGATTTCAACTCATCTAATGCAAAATCTGTTACTTGTCTTCTCAGTAAAGCAAGTCAGGATGAAAGTTGGCTATGGTACAAGATGCTATCTCATTTAAACTTCAAGACCATGAATGAGCTAGTAAATAAAGAACTGGTTAGAGGCATTCCTCTAGTGGAGTTTTCTAAGGATGGATTGTGTGATGCCTTCCAAAAAGGGAAGCAGATTAAAGCATCATTCAGGAAGAAACTTGATTCAATAATTGAAGAACCTTTGCAACTGCTACACATGGATTTCTTTGGACCAGTCAATGTGTTGTCTATCTCAAGGAAAAGATTTTGCCTAGTAATTGTAGATGATTTCTCAAAGTTCTCTTGGACATATTTCCTAAAGTCTAAAGACGAGGCTAGTGAAATCATCATCAATCACATAAGGCAAGTCAATAATCACCCTGATTTTAAGGTTAGAAGAATCAGGAGTGACAATGGAACTAAGTTCAAGAATTCTGTCATGAGAGCATTTTATGAGGAAAATGGGATTCTGCATGAGTTTTCAGCAACAAGAACTCCACAACAGAATGGAGTAGTGGAAAGGAAGAACAGATCACTTATTGAAGTTGCAAGGACAATGCTTGAAGAATCTAAACTGCCAACATATTTCTGGGTTGAAGCTGTTAATACTGCATGCTATACTCAGAATATTTCTCTGGTTAATCAAGCAAGATGCATGACTCCCTATCACATGTTCAAGAACAAGAAGCCAACTCTAAATTTTCTTCATGTCTTTGGCTGCAAATGCTATATTCTGAGATATCAAACTGATCAAAATGGGAAGTTTGATGTTAAAGCAGATGAAGGAATTTTTGTTGGATATGCTGTTGGTAAAGTATATAGAGTCTACAATCTAAGAACCAACATTGTTGTGGAATCAATACATGTTGTGTTTGATGATAAAAAGATTGAAGGACTGCAAGATGGAGATTACCATGAGAGCCTCAAATTCGACAATGTGGAGATGGTATAGTGATGATGAAAGTGATCAAGAAACGGTATCTAAGGATAATGCAGAAAAATCAACTACCAATGAAGCACAAAACTCAACATCTGTCGAGTTGCATAATGCTTCATCCATCGGGAGGCAATTTGTGTTATCCGTCGGGAGACAACTAGCTTTATCTGTCGGTACTCAAAATTCACCATCGGTCGGGTTCAAAAGGAGCAGGAAGTCAAGATAGATCACCTACAGAAAGTTCCCCTTTCTCAAATCAAAGATCCACAATCTCAGGGGGAGTTTCTAACAATCAAAATTCAATCACACATCAAGACAACAATGAGGCCTCTTCATCTAGAGCTAATCTACCTCAACAAAGAAAATGGACAAAAGATCACCCCTTTGAGCTTACTATTGGTGATGTTTCTTCTAGAGTTCAAACCAGAAGAGCAACTCAAGAAGAATGTCTATACAGCAGCTTTCTTTCCAAAGAAGAACCAAAGAAGGTAGAAGAAGCTTTGTTGGATCCTGATTGGATTTTAACTATGCAGGAGGAGCTAAACCAATTTGAAAGGAATAATGTATGGAAGCTGGTGCCCAAGCCTAAAGGAAAGAATCCAATAGACACCAAATGGGTATTCAGAAACAAGATGGATGAAAATGGCATAGTAGTCAGGAACAAAGCTAGATTGGTTGCTAAGGGTTATTGTCAACAAGAAGGAATAGATTTTGATGAAACATTTGCTCATGTTGCAAGACTTGAAGCCATCAGAATCTTATTAGCCTATGCAGCCTATGCCAATTTCAAGGTCTATCAAATGGATTTCAAAAGTGCCTTTCTGAATGGAGATTTGGAGGAGGAAGTCTATGTCAGTCAACCTCCTGGTTTTGAAGGTCCAAATTTTCCAGAACATGTCTATTATCTTTTGAAAGCACTTTATGGACTGAAGCAAGCACCTAGAGCCTGGTATGACACTTTATCAAAGTTCCTTTTGGAAAATCACTTCACAAGAGGTATTGTAGATAATAAGTATGAAATGAGTATGATGGGAGAACTGACTTACTTTCTTGGTTTACAAGTTAAGCAAGTTAGTGATGGAATATTCATTAGTCAAACTGTAATAACCCCAAAAATTTTGGACTTTTTGTAACCCTTATGAATAGTGTTTTTGCTGATTATGCTGAATGAGAAAACTTTTCATGCCACACTATGTAGAGGTTCATCTATTGTTATTCTGAGAACTTATTAGTACTCTATATGGTATATAAGTGTATGTAAAGATCGTCAGAATCCAAATTCGAACACTTTGATTTTTCCCAAAAATCCACCAGATACCGAAAGAATTGAGTATAAGGTAACAGGATAAAAAGGATTTAAATTCAAGGATTATAAGAGAGGATCATAAAAGGAATATAATGTATTGAGAAAGGTTAAGGAAACCCAAGTGATAAGATCCCGGGTATGATCCCTCAAACGATAAACAAGAACGAAAGTTAAGCGAACCGTATAACAGATCAGCGGTCATTAGCCAAGTAATTAGGAGCTAATTAAAGAGGTTAGTGATGATGATGTCACCACACCAACAAGAAGAGGACAAGTGTGGGAAGATGACATAGGAAAATGGCATAAGCATGACCAAAGGCAAGGAAGTGTTGGTTGATTATAAACCACACAAAATTTACCATGGTTAAAAGGTAATTAATCAAAAAAAAAAAGCAAAGCAAAAAAAATCACAAATCACAAAAACACATTTTTCTCCACCTTTTCAAGAAGAGCTCTCGGCTTCATCTCCATTTCAAAGAAAAAAAAACTCAAATTCAAGTTCCAAGCTTTGTTAATTAGTGAGATAATTATCTAAGGTTCCTTGTACATAGATATAGATATCCTATAAGTCTAAGCTCCAAATTCCTTCACAATCTCTTCCTATAATTCATGGAAGAAGAGAGCAAATAGTGTTTTTCAAGAACTTGAAATTTTAATCTTGAGTTTTTGTTTAGATAAAGCTTTAGTAAGGATTTTCCAAGGTTATTTCAAGCTCATTAGTTACTCCTACTCACAAGAAAGGTATAATCTCTTGACCTAGCATTATTATTGATAGTTAAGAGCTTGTTATGAGTAGTATAGTTCATGAGAAGCATGGTTATTGATTGTTTAGAGATTTGTTGGTTTTGTGATGTTTTTGGAGTTGTAAATCTTGATTATTAGTTAATGAACTTAAGTAAGCTTTTAGTTCATGATTGAGAAGCAGTATAAATTGGAGAACTTGAGGTGTTGGGGCTGTTATAGTATTTTATGGATGAAGTTTGGTTGTAGTAATGATTGTGGATTGATTGTCGATTGATTTGGAGTAGTATAAAATTTGGTAATCGCGTAAACATAGTCGTCATAATGCCCGATTTACTTTAGATTGTTTTTGTTCTTAACATCAGGACCCGAGAACTCACTGTTAGGTTTTGACCATTGCCATAATTAGATAGTTCATGTTACGAGCTTCGTTTTGATATATGGTTCGCTTGAATCGAATGTATGGTTTAGGAGAAACGACCGTTTTAAGTAACGGCGTTTCGCGACCGAACCATTACCCCTCGCCTTACTTTGAAACATTAGTTAAGGACCTTAAATGACAAATTGGGATATGAAACAATTATGTAAAGTGGATTAGGCAGTTGGTAGGGTACTCGCGAAAGAATCGCCTTAAAATTCCTAATGGTTAATTTATTAAAAATAGTGGAGCCGAGGGTACTCGAGCGACTTAAGTGAATCGTTAAGCGCAAAAGCAAACGTTAAGGTCTAATTGGTTAAAGTATAGATTCATAAGCGACTTTGGTTTAATTCTAACTTATATGTGGTTTATAGGTTACCAGACTCATCCCAGGACTTTTATCACCCCCAGTCGCTCAGGCAAGTTTTCTACCCGTTATACTGTTGTTGTGATGTATATATGTATATACATTATCTTGTGATAGATGCATGATGGTAAATTAGCAAATCTTGCGATATATTGGAGCATGCTGATATGGGATATATACATGTATGTTTCGTAATCTTGATATCTATCTGTTGATTCCAATGCTTATAGTTGCATAATACCTATGCTAGAGATAAGCAGTAGTTGCGTATACCCTTAGTATAGGGGACCCAAAGGTGGATATTTTCTAAAACCGGGAGTCGATGTTCCCGAGTATATTATATCTATTTATATATATATATAGATATATAGTTTTCAAAATTATTAATCGAATAAGGTTTATTCGATAACTTTATTTTATTTAATGAATATTACTTTGAATATTCATTCGAGTACTTATGACTCCGTTTATTTTATTAAATGAATATTGTTTTGAATATTCATTCGAGGACTTACGACTCTGTTTATTCTATTTAATGAATATTATTTTGAATATTCATTCGAGGACTTATGACTCCGCTTATTTACTAAATAATATTATTTATTTTATTAAAGAATAATATTTCGATAATCAAACTTATTTTCGATTATTCAAATAAAGATCATACTTTCGTATGAGTATATCTTTGGTTATTTAATATTAATTTCAAGTATGAGTTTTAAAACTTCTACTTCAATTATTTTTATAAAGATTATTCTTTGTGGGAATATTATTTAAATAATAATATTCAGTTATTTTCTAAATATATTGGGACTGAGTTATTTTATTAAATCAGCATTACTCCAAACATTCTTAAAAATGTTTTCGAGTCTTCAAAATGTTTTTTAAAAAGTTAGGGCGGATCCCAAAACTCATTTTTATATTTAAGATCCTCCTTTCGAAGGGGATTTAAATACTCGCTCAAAACCTGAGGGATCCGGCTCTATGGTGTATTTTATATTCACAACGAGGTTGTTGTTTTGACAAATGAATTGATTACTTACCCAACGTTTGGGTAGTAAGCCAATCTAATTGAGTCGGCATAAGCGACAGGCCGGGGTACGGTCTATCAAAGTGTAAGTGGTTGGGTGGCAGTCGATCAACGCGTAAGAGGCCGGGTGGCGGTCCAGCACAAGGTCCTAATGAGGCCAGGGTGATGACCGGTGGGGGATTCATCTATCTACTAGTAGAAAAGGTTACTTATTGGTATCTTTGCCTGATCAGCAAGATATCGGGTTTATGCCAAAATTCTTTTCTTTCCAAATTTATTGGATATTACAACTCTGTTCATACTTTACATGACAGAGGTTTTCAGGAAATGTATGAGAGATATATATGGATTTATATATATATATATATATATATATATATATATATATATCAGGACTTAATGAAGTATCTCGTAACTTCATTTCATTCAATAATATTTCAAAGATTGAATCTATTCAAATCTTATCTTGTAGTCTCATCTATGTGATGAACTTTTGAAACTGATTATACCTTGAACGGTGGTAGTTCAAGTAGTATTCGGAAAAGATATAAGTATATTGGAGTATCTTGTAACTTCATCTTTTAAACTTATATCTAGTAAATGATTATCTTATGCATGTCAAAGATTTTCAGAAAGACGTTGAGACAAGGGTAGATATATGAGATCACCTTGAAACGATATTTTTATACAGTTATAAACTGGAACTATGTGTGTATTATGCATGGCAGAGTATTTCAAAGATTTTGAAAAGTATATATGTATATATTGAATATTTTGCGACTTGGTCGCGTTAAGATATCAACTTGGTTCATTTCTTCTTGACCAAGACTTTCATGAGTACTATGAGAATGCTCATATATTGTTAATTATTATACATATTATTTCGGTGGGCTTGTTGCTCACCCTTGCTTTCTTCTTTCATCACACAACAACAGATAGACATGATGAACAGGACCAAGCTCCCAATTCGCGAGCAGATAGGAAACGTTACGCAGTTTCCTATAGGTGTTGATGTCGTTGTAGCTGAGGTAGGAACTACCAATAGGCTAGGCTTTCAACTTTTGATGTACCAGACTTATGTATCTTTATGAATTGTAATAATGGCAAAGAAATGTAAATTTATTCAGAAACCCTTTTAAGGTGTAATGGCATATAATTTTGGAATAAAATGACTCGTGTTATTTTTGGATATTCATCTCTGAGACTATAACTTGTGTTGTGTGTGTTTATTGTGGGGTCACAGTACAGAGTAGTTGATTGTTTATTAAGATTGGGTGTTATTAAGGGAAATGTAACTCGTGACAACCCGGATCCCCGACCCCGGATTTTGGGGTGTTAAACAAACTAAATACATTTTTGATCTTTTAAAAAAGTTTGATCTAGTGAATTGCACATCTGCAAAAATTCCCATGGTCACTGCAACTAAGCTTGAATTAAACATTACTGAAAAGTCTGTGGATATTTCAAGTTATAGGGGCGTGGTTGGCCCACTTTTGTACTTAACAGCTAGTAGGCCAGATATAATGTTTGCTACATGGTTATGTGCTAGATTTCAGGCTGATCCTAGAGAATCTCACTTAATAGATATTAAGAGAATTTTCAGATATCTCAAGGGAACACCAAAACTTGGCATTTGGTACCCTAGAGATTCTGGTTTTGATCTAACTGATTATTCAGATGCAGATTATGCAGGTTGTAGAATTGATAGAAAAAGTACAACAGGAACCTGTCAATTTCTAGGAAACAAGCTTGTGTCCTGGTTCAGCAAAAAGCAAAATTCAGTTTCTACTTCTACAGCTGAAGCTGAATATATTGCTGCTGGCAGTTGCTGTGCACAGATTTTATGGATGAAAAATCAATTGCTAGACTATGGTTTGCAATTTGAAAGGATTCCTATTTTCTCTGATAACACAAGTGCAATTGCCATCACTGAAAATCCAGTACAACATTCAAGGACAAAGCACATAGATATCAAGTACCACTTCATAAGGGAACATGTAATGAATGGTACTGTAGAACTACATTTTGTTCCAAGTGAGAAGCAGCTTGCAGATATCTTTACCAAGCCACTGGATGAATCCCCCTTTTCAAGGTTGGTAAGTGAGTTAGGTATGCTCAATTATTCCTAAATCTTTATGAGTTAATTTGCAAGTTGGTATGCAGCCAGAAATTTAATTGATTTTTCAGTCTAGGATGAAATTTTGGCTAAGTCGAAATTTACATCTCGACAGATGATCTTTATCCATCGAGTTTGATCATCCATCAGAATATTATTTGCTAATAAAAATTAATTGTTTTCTAGAATATTTTATGACTCGACGGATAACAGTTTATCCTCATCCGTCGAATTGTCTTAATCTTAGCCGTTAATTTCCTGAACAGTATCCATCGAGTATACTTACAGTTTGTAAGCATAACACAACGGATAATGGGTGGAATTTTTATAGTTTATTTTTTAAACGGCTATTTTAGGAAATTTTTATTGGTTACTTTATTTTACTTTACTATTTTTAACAGTTATTTTTGAGATAGTATAAAAGCTTATTTCATTTCAATCGTTTTTCCTTTATCATTCTCAAATCAACTGCTCAAATTTCATTCTCTCTCAAAGCACTTACTCTCTTTCTCTTCAAGCTCTTATTCTCTAACAATGGCACATGTTGTAAAGATTATGTCTCAAAATGGGTTCATTTATGAGAAGAACAATTTCACTGCTCTGGTGAACAAGGGTATTCAGCAATCTGGTGACTATCACAAGATGATGGACTTTGTGAAGAATTGCAAGCTCAGCTATGCCATGCTGGAATCACCCACAATCTTCTGTGAAGTTATTGAAGAGATGTGGATCACTGCTACCTACAACTCAACCGATAAGACAATCACACTCACCATTAAAGGTAAAGAGTTATGTATCAATAGTGATGTTATAAAAACATGTTTCAAGATTCCTGATAACACTGTGACCTCACCACACACTGACACTGATATAATAAATATGCTTAATTCCATGAACTATGCTCTTTCTACTTCTAAGTTAAGTGACATTAGGAGAATGGGTCTTAAAAAAGAATGGAGTTTTATGTGTGGTGTTGTGACAAAGGTCTTTTCAGGAAAAATCAGTTATTTTGATTCAGTCAATATATCCATGTATAACATGCTCTACATGCTAGTTACTGATAAATTCTATGATTTCAGTGACCTTATTTTGTTTGAGTTGGGCTATAAATTAGGAGAGTTAAATAAAAGAGGTAAGAATGTGTATTATGCTAGATTCTTTATGATGTTAGCTAACCACCTCTGTGAAGAGATTGTGCTTGAGAACCCAAACAACAAATTAGATTGTTGGGTTCAAGAGAGAAGGCTCATTGCAGATTTGAACAGGGTCAATCATCACAAGGATGTGCCATTGTTATATTTCCCTGTAATTGAAGCACCTCACGTAAGTGAGGTAAGTTCATCTATCCCTACCACTATTCCAACCTCACTAATTTCTTTGAGTTCTAGTGTGGCAATGGCAACTGTGTCAATGACCCAATAGTTGCCTACCCAAGCCACCAAACCTGCAATTATTTCAAAATCCAAATCTAAGAAAGCCCCCTCTGGTATCTCTCAAAAGATGCCAGTTGTAAAATCCTCTAAAACCAAATAGGGGAGTGTGAAGGAGGGCAAGATAGGTGAGGGAAGGGGTGAATATAAAAGAAACCCTAAGGATAAGGATGGAGAGTTTAGTGGATCCCAGCCTAGCCACACTGCATTTTCCCAACAAACTGCAGTGCTTTAAAAGGATAAAAGCTCATTACTAGCTGCATCCTCCCAAAAGGATGTAGTTATTGAAAAAAGCTCTCAACCAAGAGCACAGACCAAGAGGGTTAGGGACACAAGCTCATCCCAAACTTATGCCAGAAAGAAGAAGTCTAAAACCCTTGGGGATGCATAGGGTACACACACTGTACAAACTGGTGCAAAAGACACAGTCACTGCACCTTCACAAATTCAGTTTGATGTGGCTCCAATAAATTCACCAAAATCTAGTGCAAGTGAGCATCATCTTTTAGATGATTTGTTGGCTCATTGCCAATTCTTTCAGGAACTGTTGAATCATCTGTGCCCAAAATATCATCAATCAGCACAGAGTCCACAATAGTTTCTTTTCCAAGTTCATTCATTTATACTCTCTCGATGGATATTTGTGACGACTGAGAATTTTGCGATGTAATTAAGTGAATAAAGTATGTGTTATGTGATGTGATTATAATTATGTGACTAAGTGATGATTATTTGTCTTATCTGTATACTAGAGTTAAGGAGCGTGGATAAAAAGAAAAAAAAACGTTTCAATTTAAAGAGTCAGCTTATCTGTGGTGTCGGGCCGTCAGGTAGAACGGAACCCGTTCTATTATGGAAATAAATAATATAAAATGAGAATTATATGTGAATGAGTAAATAAAGTATTTCGTCCTAAGTGACGTGTTGATTGGTAAAGATAATGAGAAGCGTAATCGAAACGTTGAGCGTCGGGCCGTCAGGCTGAACGTGACCCGAAACGTGTAAAAGAGGATAAAGATTCAAGAGGGATAAGTTCTATGATCAGACCTGAGTCGTTTTGTGACTGTATATGTGTGATTGCTTGACTTTATGCATGACTATGTGTTCTGTGTCAATTTTGCGAATTTTAAAGGAATTACGTGATTTAAGTAAAGGTTTAATTAACCTTCGCGCATTTTTATAAAATCATCCGAGCAGGATAAAAACATGGGATTTGTTCTGTTATCTTCGTAAAGATCCTAGAGACTTTTTAAAAATAATAAGTGAATTTGATTGTTGATCTTTGAATTTTTAAATCGATTTTATGTGGAAAATGTATTTATTAAAGCAAGTTTGCGAAATTCATATAAAATCAACCGTTCGCTCAAATTCTTATTATGAGTAATGGATAAAAATCTAATTTCGAGACTTACGTGTTAAAATTGTCATTTTCAATAATTCTAGACTTTCCGAGAGAGAAATATTTTATATTTGAATTTTGTTGCATTCGAGTAAAAAGAGAAAGAATGTGTGAGTCAAAAAGGAGTTATTAGATTACCATTTTACCCTTGTTTTGGTGGAGTATAAATCACTCTTTACTCCCCCATTTTCTTCTTCTTTTCCGTGCACTCACTCTTTTCTCTCCTCTTTTTCTCTCACTCTCACTCTCTCTCTCTCTCGGCAACTCTCTCTCTTTGATTTCTCTCGGTATATTGTCTCTCCCTCTCTAATTCTTTGAAACCCTCCATGAATCATCAACCTTATTCCATGCAAGAGCTTTAATTCATGTGCATGTGTGTGTTTATGCTTGCATGCAAAGTGTGTGTGTGTGTGTGTGTTTTTGGGTTCGGTTTTGAGCCGAGAACCGAGGGCTTGCTTGATTAGTTCGTGTTCTGTGATTATTGTGCTGAAATCAGATTGCATGTGGTGTTGCTGCATTTCTTTTGTTAAGAAATCGGGGGTTTCATGGTTGGACACCCTCGAATGAGGGCACCACCGTGATGCCACCGCCACCGGTGATGAACTCCGGTGAACCGTGGTGAGCTATGATGTTAAAAAAACTGAGCTCTAGAACCTTAAGACCAAATGTTTGAGTTTGCATGTGATGTTTTGATTAAAAAGGCCGAATGGCCATTATTATTTTTAAGGAAATCAAGTTGATTGTATTGAAATACATGGGTTATTGATTTGATGTTGAAAAATAGGATTATTTGTGATTCAAGGATTAAGGATATCAAGTTGCATATTTTGTTTTTGAAAAACCCGAATGGTGTTAATCTTTAAAGTTGTTTGATTTGAGTTAACTTTTTTAAAATAATGACGGATTGCTATTAGAGTAAAAAGGAATGAAATTGTTGTTGCATGCTAAGTTTAGGTTCGAATTTTTGTGTTAACAAGAAAGGAAATTGAATTTTTTTTAGATAATCTTGGTAAACACTAAGTCTGTATGGTTTAAAAGTGATTGCATGCTAGTTATAAAGAGGATCAAGAGGTGCATGTCATTGATTTGTCTTTGAGGTGCAAGTTTGAGTTTTGCCAAATGAAATTGAGTTAAAAGGGATTAATGTGATGAATAAATGGATGCATGTTGTGATTTAGGTGAAAATAGATTGTGTTAAGGAACTTAGTTGGCTTACTTGATAAAGATAAAGTGTTTGATATCATGATAAGTTAAAATTGAATTGCATGCGCGCAAGTATGTATGATTTGGTTCGAATTTTTATGATTAAAATAAAGAAGGATGATACTTTAATAGTTTTGAATGAGTTGTGTGTATGTATGTGAGTTAAAGTGAGAATTTGGTTAATTTTGTGTGATAAGGCCTAAGAGGCCATAGGGAATTAAAGTCAAATTACTTGGTTTTTATGATTAAAAGGATTGATTGAAAGTGCATAAGTAAATATTTATGAATTTGTTGCTTGATTATAATATGTGGTTCGAATTAAGGAACAAATGAAAAGGGAACTAAGTTGATTGATATAAGTGATAGATATGAACGTAAATGTTTGGTTGTGAATAGGTCTTGTACTCGTAATAGAGTTGTGTTAGTGTGATTTGAGGAATAGCCAAGGTTAAGCGAGTACGCTTTGATGGTTAAGTATATAAGGATATAAAAGCTACGAAAAAGGGATGTGTTATGTGCTATGTGCTTATATGTATAAGCTATATTCGTATACTCGAGTCAAAGATATAATCGAGTTATCGTATAGAGTGATCGTTTCGGGAACGAGAGTTGAGAATCTGATTAAGATTTTGGTTTTATTATAGATTCGGAGCGTGAGGGCATTCAGGCTAGGAAAGGAAAGGATTTACTAGGTGGCAGTAGTTCAACCCTCAGGAAAGCAAATTCAGGCAAGTAACTCTGATTACTTGTGTAAATGATTATAAAGGAAATGTTGTTCATACCATGTAGAGTATTGAACTGTTTAAGCATGAAACCCTTGTTTTATGAGACCCTTGTTTTATGAAACCCTGATATTGATTTAAAGAATCCTTGTTCTTGATAACCTGTTATTGATAAGCTTATTGATTTCACTCATTGATAATCTGACCTTTCTGTTCAAGTTACCTATAATGCCATGAATCATATTGAACCTATTGATTATCTTGGTTAACCCCGTTTAATGATATTCTGTTTCTCTTGATCACCCTATTGATCCCTAAATCAATGTTTATCCTTCTAATTTGGTGCCTTGTTATCCTTGACACAGAATTCTTGTGAATTGTTCTTTGCGTATCTTCGATTCACTCCCTGGACCTTGTTTCTTTAAAATCTGATTTAAGAATGAGTTTCGACTTGAAAGAGTCCAAATGATTTCAAATACTTGGTAATGCTAAAATGGATTTTAGAAAACCTATTTGTTTTTCCAACTCAAGGTTTTCCAAATGAATTCCTGATGGATTAGATTGAGACGTAAGAGGCTGGTGGTACTAGTCCAGTCATGGTAAGAGGCTAGTGGGACTAGTCCAATTTAAGGCTGAAATTATGCCGATTGGTACCTTAAAGACCGGAATGGAGGTCGATACGGGCTGATCACCCGTATATAATGAAATGGAAAGATAAAGTGATCCAATCAAGGGTTCTAATTGATTATTTAAAAGGGAACTGAAACTTTTATTCAGTAAACTGATTTTGGAAATGAAAATGGTTTATATTGCCTTGAAAAGAGTTGATTATGTTATTGTGGAGCTTAAAGCTCGAGAAACCTGATTCTTGAAATTGTTGATCATATGATTGATTCTATCTTGAAATACTGTTGCTTTCTTCTATCGAAAGATCTATTTTGATCCTATAATGATTTGTGATGAATGTCGGCATTCGTCCTGTTTCGAGCCTTGTTTCTTGAAAGCCCCTACTATTCTTCAGATACCTTTCCTTATCCAAAAAAGAAAAAAAATGGAAATCTGCCACCTAGACTAATTAAAGTAGAATGCCCTAGTTTCATAAAGCGTATTGTGATTTGATATTGTAGAACAGCTATACAGTTACTTGATGAGTTTTATACTCATTTGTTTTGTCTTAATCTAACCATGGCAGTTAAGCAAGAAGATGGCCAGGCT